>NC_048277.1:25407331-25729473 GCF_009762535.1 Notolabrus celidotus
AAGTAGAAGCTGTGCTTCTTAAGTGAAAAAGTAAAGGTGCTGCTGTCACTGTAAGTCGTTTGCTTCGTTCCAATTAATTAAGATGCTGAAGATGATACATAGCTGCACGTTTCCCTCGGGTCCTTTTGTAGTCGCTGCAATGTTGTAAAGCACATCAAAGCACACATCACCAAAGGGCTGTCATTACTTCAATGCATCACAGTCTCTTTTTCTCATGGCATAGTTAACTAAATGGCATGTACAGTGGTATGAATAGAAGCTAACTACCAACACAATGAAGCGTTAGTTGACTTGCAGCAGCGCGGAGGTCAGATACTTCATTGACATTTGAGCAGATGAGCAAGTTCTCAAATGGTGGACTCATAAAAATCCAGAAGTCAAGTCCTGTGATGACCTGCTGATGTTTAATTGAGGGGGGATAGTGATTAACATTAGCCTATCTTTGTTTTTGTGCTATCAGTTGTAATTGGAAATGCACAGTAGCTTTATTATTGTAGATTTTATTACTAGTCTACAACAACTTGTGTGATGAGTCCAGCAGTTATTTGTTCCCGTTGCTGGGTTCATTGCATTCCCTCTGCAAATAAACCACTCCAGAGATCAACTGAAAGCGAGTGGAGACCATCTCATCTTGCTAGTTTTGCAGAGTGTGATTGCTGTTTTCACATATTTCTAAACCCACTGACCCGAGGAGGAAAACAACCCCTGTTTCAGAGCAGCTCCTTCAAACAATCCAGGTGTGAAAGCACCCTTATTTTCAAGCCCTGTCTGCTGCTTCTCTGTTTTATACAATAGTAAGTTCACAATCTTTCTGGCTCCAGTAGATACACAGTATGAAAAACCAAGACATTGTTTCAGTTAACTGATAAAGTTTATAAATCAAGCTTGACGTATGAGGTACAAAAGCAGAATTAGGACTGAAAGGACAGACAGCAAGGAGCTGGAAGATGAGTATGTTTCTGTCTGCATACATATGGAGGCCTTGGCTAGAAAGCACTCCCGTGCATTGGCATGCATACATAGGATTTCAGAGGTCAGTGAAGGTTACACAGCATGTGTTCAGGCCTCTGTTGTCAAACATTCCAGCCAGACACCCACTCAGTGAATGAGTTTTGAGACTTTCCCTTTTCTGACACTGCCAGCATGAAGAGGCACCACAGCTGAGAAAAGAAAGAAGAGGGGAAACACTTCTGTGAATGAAGGGAAACCTGTTTCTAACATCTTGGACAGGGAGTCTGAAGGTTGGTAATTCTGCAGACAACCTGGTGGGAAAAAAATATTTCACTTTTCCTTTTTTCCTATCTGGATTATTCTGTTAAATTTTTTATTAGTTATATAATATTGCCTGGTGTACAATTTGCAACAGTTTGGAACAAACTTTCCCTTCTTTCCTTATTAAGTTTGATTAAAAAAGTCAAACATTTGGAGAGTGCTCCCCATTTGTCGAATTACCTTGCATCCTTTGAAATATATTTTTTTAATAAGCACATACCAATATTGCAACAGAACATTTCACAGTATTTTGTGCAGTAACTCCCAGTAATAAACCCCCAGGTTCTCAGACCAACAATGTACTGTGGAGATGATGGGATCAAATAAACAGTGAAGTCTTGTTTGGTTTGGGGATACTGGGTTATAACAAAGGATAGAGCTGGGATCAGGTGTTTGATAAATAGGCTTGCCTCTTTAGCTCTAGTGTCTCCCGTTGTTTGGAAATGGAGGTGTTAACTAAGCCAGCGATATGCCCAGCCAAGCACTGAAGCTTGTTTTAAATGAACATCAGCAACAGTTTGAACAGAGACGATATGATTTTCTCATCAAGGCTGAAACAATCAATTCTTCAGCATGCTGTCTCTCGTTATCTTTTTCTCATTTAACGCAAGAGCGACAAATGATTTTTAAGAACCTCACTATTCGCAAAAAATCTGCTGCTCCCATCACTGGGCTTCTTTGAGGTAGATTCACCACATCATTCCTGTCCTCCAACAGCTCCACTGGCTCCCTGTTCAGTTCCGTATTCAATTCAAAGTCCTCCTGTTAACATTCAAAACCATCATCAACCTCGCCCCCCAATATCTGTCCGACCTCCTCCATGTTCCCACTCCCTCCCGCTCCCTCAGATCCTCTGCCTCCGTACACCTGTCTGTCCCCTCCGCCCCTCTCACCAGCATTCAGCCCCTCTGCTCCCCGTCTCTGGAACTCATTACCACCTCAACTCAGAAACATCGATTCTTTCCCCCATTTCAAATCCCAACTCAAAACACATCTGTTAAAACTGCCTACTCCATCTGACGCCAATTGAACTGTCACTTTTCATTGTTTCTATTTTCTTACCACTTTTTCATTTTATATTGTTTTCATTTTGATTTTGATTTTGTTTCCTTTAATGTAAATTCGTGTATGTATATATAAATATCTGTGCGGTGTCCTTGAGTGCCGAGAAAGGCGCCTTTAAATAAAATGTATTATTATTAAGGTACATGGGACATTCCATTCTATCCCATTAAATGATGTCAAACCAAAGATCCTTTAAAAAGTGTTCTGAACCCTACAAACACAGTCACAGTCTGCAGTAAAACAGTAGACCAGACAAACCTCACTAACTGAGCTGTTATTTTCCCCCATGCTTAAAAAAACGACATGTCTGAATCCCCCCCTCTCCATCTCAGTGCTCCTTGACTTGTCAGTGTAATGCTGATGGAGTTGCCTGGCAACCAGCAATCGCTTCTTCATTATTGAGAACACCTTTCATGATGAGGTCTTTGCTGAGAGCCACCAGTGACTCTGTTGGCGTCCTCGGTTCTGTCACAGGTGACATTTTAGGATTAATGAACAGACTTTGATGTGGATTATGTCAGCCAGAGTGAAGACACGCTTTCCTAATGAGTGCCCACTCAAGGGCAATGAAGACTTCAAGAAGAACAACTCTGACTATAAAGCTCAAGCTCAACTTCTTTTTGACCTCAACCATCAAACACGATGATACATGAGGACTAAAACAGCCTTCAGATGTGAAGATGTTAAAAAAAGGTAGGACTTGTGTAAAAAGATGAATTAAAGTGATTTAATAGCTTCAAATCAATGTCAATACCTTGCTTGGCGTCTGTGTAACCACGGCAATACGTCACAGTGTCTCGCTCTCATCAGGGCTCGCCTTCTTCTATGTGTCTGATTAATTTGTCTCGGGTAAGAAGCAGCGTGCTTGACAGCTTTGTTGTCTCGCCTGCTGCTCATCCTGGATGCCTTCTTGAGAAACACATATATTATATGGACATCAAAGCAAAAGCTGAAACCCAAAGGCTGCATACATTTGGTGTTGCTCCATTGTTTATGTGGTAACTACGCCGGCGAAAGGGAACAGATTTCTGTTTACTGCTCTGGCCAATATGGGAGCCATTTTCTTCTTCTTCTTCCTGTCTCGTCTTCGTCAGTGTTTGTTTGGAACAATACCGCCACAAACAAGTTCCCATTAGGACGTTGTCCAGATGGTTTGGCTAGTTTGCCAAAGTGTAATATGAAAATGTGAAAGCTAACCAAACCATTTGAAGGTGAACCCCCCCCCATCGTCCCCGAGACTGCCATGTGTGAAAACGACCTTACTGATCCCAGGATCCCAAAGTGTTTCCATTCTCAGCTGATGCCTCACGACTTACTGTCTGTATCCATTGTCATGTCCTTCAACAGAAACTATGTATGTCAGCTTATTTATCCAGTTATTAGTGTATCCAATCAGAGAGCAACTTTCCATCAGACAAAAGTACACTTTCATGTGATATAAAGTCGTTGGAGACTTGCACAATTTTGAATTTGCAATTCAATCAGAATATATTTCAAAATGAATCCAGTTTCATGCATTTGAAACATTTACTTTGAATATCAGTTATCTTAAACACAGATCTACAAACATTTACAGATGAATCACTCAGCCTAGAGCCCTGGTGTTACTTTCATGTTGATGCCTCTCTATGACCTACAAAAGCAGACAAGACTATCAGGAATAAGATTGGCCCGTTCGTAGTTATTTTTAACGCCCGAAACCACTGCCACAGGGCAGGTGTCAGACAAAGTGATTAACAGCATACAGCTGAAACATACTACTTTCGCATTTTCCACAGAAAAGGTTCACAGTCAGTGATGAATTTGCTTGGTAAGAGAAAGCAGGATGAGATTTTTCCTCAGCAAACACTACTTACACTTGTACAGGACATGATCAGCAAAGATAATAGGGATGCCACTTTGTCCACAGAAGGCACCAAGAAAGACACAAACTGAAAGTTCTTCACAGGAGCTCTAAGATCCGTTGATTTTAGAGGTGTGAAAAAATATTGATACAGCAATATATTGCGATACTTTGACCTCCAATATGACATCGATATTTCAACTCTTAATAACGATATCTTTGTTATAATAAAAAATCATATTTTAGCCGAGTTGTAACTAAAATACAACTTCAGTATTTCAAAAGCTATAAAGTGGAAAAGTTGTTTTCAATCAAATAGTTTTGACTTAGCTTGTACTTTCAATTTTGAGTAATATTGTGTGATTTACATTTACACCATCCCTACCTTTTCTTAGTTTATTGTGTCGAATATCGCAATATATCACAATATTGTGATATCGTGATATATTGCGATACAATCGTGACCCAAGTATCGTGATGTGTATCTTATCGTATGGTTCTTGGCAATACTCACCCCTAGTTGATTTGAATGCATCTTGTGTTTAAGATTTTCCAGCAGCAAGAATGCTTTTCATCTCAGCAAGATCATCTCAAACACAGAGTAACAGGTGTTATTTTACTATAGGGATTTTTCTTTAGAAGACCGCTTTTTTAAATAAGGAGTCAATTTCCACTCTGCAGACTCATTTTCCCATTTAAATCATATTTAAGGATACTGCAGGTTAAAAACCTGACAAGAACAGAGCACACCCACTCAGACCATTTCAGCAAAATGAGAGTGATTCACGTTTTGATTCAGAAAGCATCAACACTCCATTCCAAGCGGAAGAAAAAGGTATATCCCCAGATTGAAAACATTTCATGTGTGATATTGTGATGTGAGGCATAAAATAGCCTGGAGGATATCAGAAAAAGAGACGAGCAGGTGTTCTACTGTAGCATGCTGAAAAGCCTGTTACTGATGCAGGGTATCTTACATTCCTGTGATTGAGCATGTCCTCCCTGAGAATCGACACATATACCGGCCAGTGGGATAAACAAAGAAAGGGAGAAAGGAAGGAGAGTCTTATCACAAGGGAACATATAAAATCACTCATTGTGCTTTGGGAGGAAGCCAGGTTGGTCTACCTGAGATGATGAACAAACTGATAATCTGTACCAGCAATATGCATAGTAAACAAGACTGCCTCTGTTTCTTTGCCAGGGTTTTGTCACAGAACATGTGCGGTGTAAATAAAAAAGCTGCTAAACATTGGAGGATGATCTTGTGGGAAAGGTGTGAAGTCCCTGAGAAATCTCTGGTTAGTGACTAAAAAAGATGTCCTGTAAGAAAAACAAATGTATTGTCAGAAGAAAGCAGCGTGTGGGCGTCCAGGAGCAACTGTGAACAAATGTGTTACTCAAAATAAGAAAGCAGACTCCACAGCCTGCTCATCTCCTCCTCTATCCATAAATAACATGAGACATAGTTGCCGTATAGCCTCACCAATCCCCCTCACCAATGTGTTTGAGATATGTAGCGGCATCATATAGCGCAAAGACAAAATGACTATGCTCAACAGACTGGAAATGCACAAGAGCAGATCGTCCTCAATGTCTGTCTCTATTGCCTACTCAGAATGATCTACTGAAGTAAACAAATGAATTTCCTCTCTGGTTAGTTGTTGATGGTATGGATTTTCTAATCACCCTGAGGAATACTTGAGTACAGGACAAGCTGAGGACAGGAAGAGTCAGTCTGCTATGGTCTGATGGGATAACATACATGACACTTAATGGATTCAAGATGTCTGAATGTTTGGATAGTGCTGCTTGTTTTGTTTTTTTAACCAGTGTGTCGGCTCGGGGTGGGAATCGAAAACTGGATCCGACTTAGAACCAGTTCCAATTGATCAATTCCATCGGAATTGTACACCTCAAATGTAATCGATTCTTCTTAATGATTAATTCAACGCAGAACTCCTTCAACCATGAGGAAATTCAAAGTATTTTCCTCCAGGCTCCAGGGGCCATGTCCGGACTCACACGGACGAAAATGAGGCACCAAGAGCGGGTAAAATACCTCTGTGATGACCCCCGGAGGAAAAGCGTTTTTCTTCTCTAAATTCAAAGTCTTTTCATCCAGGCTCCATGGGCCACATCCGGACTCATGTGGCCAAGAATGAGGTCAACCTATTGTTCAGTATGTTCAAGTTGAATATGTTCATGTTCAGTCTTGTGCAGACATCATTTTGGAAAAAATAAAATGGTTCCTTTTGGTGCTGAAGACTGTGTAGAACTACTTTTTTTCCCCTCAAAAAATATTCAGGAATCGTTAGGAGAATTGATAAGGAATTGGATTGATAAGCAGAATCAACAATGGCATTGACATTGATCAAATCTTATCAATTCCCACCCCTGTGTCAGCCCACGTCTTTCCTTGGCCTCTATCATTTAGCTTGTGAAAGTGTTCAAAACCATCACAGTTTGGTGTTTTTAAACTAAACGGAGCTTAGTCTCAGTGATGTCCACTATTGGTTTCTGAAGAGACGCTACGAAGCCAAACAATAGCTCTAGGTAGCCATATTGGATAAGCTGACAGTGCTAACAATGTTATTGACATTGGCCGGGGAAAAACTGATATCGGCCGGGGAAAAACTGATATCAGTGAACCACAAACACGCTGCCACATTTAAAAATTCGAGGAGAACTTCCTTTTTTTTTACTTTCCTTTGCTGTTCAGAAAAAGTAACAACTTATGGCATCAAGGCTGTAGTACATATAAAACCGTGAATACTGTTGTACCACTTGACCCTTGATTAAAATAACAGAAACAAAGTTCACAAGTTCAGCCTGGAGACTTGATGCCAAGACATAATGTAATGAGGTAAGTACATAAAGCTTCTAGGCATTTGAGGTTACTCACAAGACTATGATTGCTTACGGCCAAATTCCATGGGATCCGTGTCCGGTCCGATTCTGATCCATCATGGCACAGGACCTAATTGGTTTCTATTCTAGTCAATGTGTTAACTCCCACTGGATCTGCACCATTGCATTCCGGCTGCGTCTCTGATCCGGTGGGTCAGAGCCCTCCGGATCAGATACGCAAGACTTCTATTTTTGCCGGATGCCGGAGCACAATGCATCAATCTCAACAGAGAAGATCGAGCTGGACAGGATGTCGTGTTCCAAAACAAATTAAAACATCCCATTGATTTTCAGAATAAAACACTCTGTGCTATTATCAGATTGTTTTTCACTTAACTACAACAACAAACCGTCATGATGAGCGAAGCCATGCCTGGAGTCATCAGATCGGAGGTTTTCAGAGGCTAATAAAGAAAAGAAGGATGAGGGTATTCATTAATGCAGTTATTACTGCAGGAAAACCTCAGTCACATGACTCCAGCTGTACGGCGGTCCTGCTCTGTGCTGCGTTCTGAAAACGCAAGAGTAGTGACAGATGAGCGAGCAAGGAGCCGGACAGTAGGGGATCAGAGACAGACCGGACACGGATCTGGTGGAAGTCCCGGGTTTGAAGTGCAGGAGGGCAAGCCAGCATCATTTGAATAAGTTGTTTGGGAATATCTCAGTCCACTGGCATCGACAAAAGGGAATAAACAAAAGCAACAAAGAAAAAGTAAAATACACCCAGGCGTACCATGACTTTTGGCTTTCTAAACTTTTTTCCACCACAGACTTTTGGGAAAGTGCTTGTTCATTTTTCTTACTGTTTAAGTCAGAAATTTGTATTTTTCAACCAGAAAAGTTACCATTGCTAGTAAACTGGGCATCACTAGTATCATTACTATGTGGTGACAACTAGTCATCAGGCAGAGAAGTAGTTAGGAGGGCACAATGTAGTTGTGTTACAAAATCACTCACTGAGTATGTGTTTCAAAAGTCAATAAGTGGGGAAGACTGACGCTTGAGTTTTCCTTAATGCAAGCCAGCGTGACTGCCTGTGCCCAGCAGCAAGAGAAGCCTCTTTACTGTAAGACTCCTTAAAGTGGAGTCTTTGGCATTTCCACAACAACCTCAGATAGCTACTCAACTAATAAAATGATTCACTTCAACCGCCTCCAGGAAAAGCCTACCAATTTGTCTTTGGAAGGATTAATGTGTTGAGCAGCACAGGGACTGTTAACAGGGCAGCATTAAAAAAGGACATGGTTTACCTTCAGAGTATCTTTGCATTCAAGGTTCGTCCTCAGCCTTAAGGTCTTTACAGTTCATAACATTGATCTGCTTAGAGAGTCTTGTTATATCCCTGCATCATTATATATTCCTGTCATGGATAAAAGTTCAACTATTTTCTGATTCTCTCACCTTCATGTTGTGCTACAGAAGCTGTAATTTCAAGAGTTGGACCAGCTTAAATCAGGCACTGCTAGTTCCACTGCCTTACTCTGGTGACAAACCTGACATTTATGTGATGTAACTCTAGAGCTACTAGGGTTGCAAAGGGGTGGAAAATTTCCAAAAAGTTTTCTGTAAATTTCCATGGGAAGTTAAGTTGGGGAATTTGGGAAATATTCCAAATTGGAAATTATGGGAATTAACTGGGAATTTAATGGAAAGGTATCATATCCAAGCATAAATATTTGTTTTGTTATAAGCAGACATCCATCCAAAATAATACAATTAAAACAGATTTATTTGTGAGTAGAACTTTATCAAGTGTTAAATATTTTATTGAACAATCAATTCTTTTATTGAAGAACAAAAACATGAATATTGAGTTAAATATTACTCATCCCCCCGAACCAACCCATTCAAAAATTAACAAAAATGCAATCCCAACAAAGTCCCATACAAAATGCAAATAAAAAGTGCATGTAGGGAGCGTGGTCTCTATAGCCCTGTAGTAAACAGTGTGCTATGTGCATGTGATTGAAGAATAGCATAGCACAATAAGTAGCAATACTTACATGAAATCTGGTGGTTTTAGTCAGGATTATGCAGAAATATAAGTTCCCTATTAAGAGCCAACTTCAATTTAGTAAATTCCTGGTTTATTCCCATAAATTCCCAAGGAAAGTTTCCAACTTTGACAGTGAGTACAACACAAGATGAAAAGATGCACTCGTGAAAGGCTTTCACTGTGTACTGCTGTGCGTTAAGAGCCAATTAAGACAGTAAGGGAGAAATGGGACCTCATTAGAGCTTCAACAAAGTCATTACAGCTCCATCTAAGCACTGCTAAGAGGAAGTAAATTAAACCACAGTGAGACTTTTATAAGGTGTTGACACCTGTGGTGTTATAATACCCTGACACTTTAAGTGTTGGTACATCATGGTATATAGCTGATAATGCTGTTAAAAGAAGTTCCTGTTATAAATCTACCAAAGAGAGTGCACAAGACGAAGCATATTACAACACCACCAGAAATGAAAGCTTTGACTGCAACCAAGGGTTGAATCAGCACCAGATCATTCAATTCAAATAAAAGCTGAAGAATTACCAGTATAATCATGCCATCAACATCGGTTTTTACAAAGCCCTATTGGCAACCCCCTGTGTCAGTCAAATGAGTTGTAAAACATAAGACACATAAACACACACGACAGAATCCCAGCACCTCATTTATGTCTGGGAAACAAAAATACCATCAAGAGGAGAATGGTCCCCTTTCCCATTTTGTGGCTTGCAGGGCACAGACAGCATTTGGCATGCACAGTTGAGTCGGGAACTGACAGAGCGGTTGCAGTGCTGACTGAGAAATATCTCTGAAGTAGAGGCTCATTCCTGAAATGCATCCAGCAAATCATGAGAGGTAAAAGTTCATTTTCTTCAAACAAACTGAAGTAATGAATTTCTTCCTTCAGATTTATTAGAATATACTAATAAGGTTTAAGTTGTGGCAAAATGGCAAAGATAACAGATGAACACAAACAGCTGGTGTTGGACAAAAGAGGACTCACAAGGCGGAGAATCCCTGTGTTGAGTCAGAACAGGCCACAAATGCAACCGTGGAAACTGTACACGCAGTCCGTCTGAGGATCCTAAATGACTATCAATGGATTATTGTGCTAAGTCAAACAGATTAATACTGTTCAATCTTTTGGGGCACTCAGCGCTAGAATGAACTAGTCCTAATGATGTCTGGGATTTGGAATTTCCCAGCCTAATATTCATTTATTACATCACACTGCAGCGAGGGAAATTACCCCCTGGTTGGTTGACTTACTCCAGGGTGATTATGTAAGAGTGTCCCTGAGTGGTAACTGAGGATCTTAAGGGAGTCCTAATAACATACCAAGCAGGCTGTACCTGTGGTCACTGTCACAGTAATGGACTGTTACTTACTACATCTGTTAGAGAAGAATTTCAGGAGCATGAATCTGTTGAAACATAATCAGGGTTTCAAACTCTTTTCCAGAGATCATTTTCCAGGACATTTTCAATGATGATTTTATTAGTGCAACCAGGTAACAATGATGGGCGACATCTCAGCTTTCTCTTTTCTCGAAAAATATATAATTAGCTAAGTAAAAAACAAAAGAGCCTGCGAAAGAATCTGGAAGCTGCCTTACTGAAATTAATAAATAAATTATAATACTAATCAGAAGATCAGTGCATTGATTGACCTAAATAGAACTGAATGACAAAAATGGCCACAAATGTTGAATGGGGATGTGTTTTTTTTAACTGTGCCAGGTCGCACGCAGTCATGTTGGAATAATTTTCCAGGACAATCTGTGATTTTACTTTATCTCCCATTTTCCAGGTGTTTTCAAGGACTGGAAAACTGGTCAACTGTTTGCCAGGTTTTCCAAGTTTTCCAGGACGCGTGGGAACCCTGATAATCAAGTCTCCTTGGTATAAATTGAAATATCCAGCGAGAGCGTGCATTTACAAACAGCAATCTCAGTAACTGTTCAGTGAAGTCATCGGATTGTTAAAAAATGGCAGTTTGGTCTCAGTGGAGACTGCATCCACCCCCTCCTCCTCCTCCTCCTCCTCCTCCTCCTCCTCCTCCTCCTCACCACACCACAGCTATAAATAAAAAAGTGTAATACATTACTTCTGCGTGCTGGTTTTGAGCCATTGTTAACCTTTGCCTTCACTAAAGGGAAGATGCCTGATATAAAAGCCGTCAGACATTCGACAACATCTGATTGCAAACCTTGCTCGCATGTGCACTTTTGGACCTGCTGTAAATGGAATTACAGAAACTCACCAGCCTTGAAACATTAAGATGACCAATTACCAACAGCAAGGCTCTCCGGTAACATGCCTCACGCTATAGGAGCCAACAACGAGAGCACTTTCTGTGTTCAAAGAGAGGGGCTGAGATTATGTAAATATCTTGAGCTCAAATATAACACAACCCCAGCTTTCAAACCTAATATTCAGAGGGAAAAAACCACTGTGGAGAATTTTCCAGAAAACACAACAACACAGTGAGGGACTGCAGTGTGACTCGACAAAGCTCTGACCAAACAGAAGCACAATGTTTAATTTAACACTGAGTACAAAGACAGGTGGTTTATTTTTACCATGTGTTGCACAGGGGACCCATGTGAGCCATGGGACGTGAAGGAGGGGGGGGGGGGTTCTGGTACTATGAAGTCACTGAGACCTGCCAATGATTATATGCTGTTTCTATCTCTGGAGCCATCTTGACAAGGCAGACTCACTGTGAACCTACACTGAAGCAATGAAGACGTGGTGAGGTAAAGCAGAGCTGACACTTGGTGCACACGTGCAGCTGGGAGGTAAATGATCTCCTCCGAGGAGCGAAAGCATCAGATCTCGGCAGGGATTCAGCCCACATGGAGAGAAAAAGACCAGAAAGAGGTCCTGCCTTCAGACACAGACACTAACAAGTTGGTTGAGGCTTCAAAGCTCTGTCTCTGTGGTAATGTCACGCACTGCTGTGACAAACCCTCACTACTATTTCTGTATAATTACTGTTTTTGCTGTTTGAGCAATGAGTAATGCTTATTGTTGATTTACTCATCACTGCAGCAGCATATAATTGCCTGTATGATTTTAAGATATAATGAGTTATAATTGCATAGGAGCTCAGGCTCGCAAACACAGTCAGTGGTTCAGTGTTATTGTAATGTCTACTGAGGCTGCAAAACATTCAGGCTTTAAAAATGTTCCAAAAATGAAGACATCATTAAACTACTAGGGATGCACCGAAAATTCGTCCAACGAAAATTTTCGGCTGAATTTTTAATGGCCTTAAAGTGCATTTTCGGTTTTTGTCCGAAAGACTTTTATCAGTTGTAACATTTTTGATATTTCTGTCTATAAAAGCACAGAACCTGGGGGGACAGGCCCCACCCCCTGGAATGCCTTACCACTTAACATTTGAAACTGCCCCAACCCGTCCACCTTCAAATCACTCATAAAAGCCCACTTACTTAGAACTGCTTTTAACATATGATTGCTTTTAAATGTATTTTATTCATGTTTTTTATTATTCTGTTGTTTTATATGATGTTTTATCCTCTGTGCAGCATCTTTGAGTTTTTAGAAAAGAGCTTTATAAATAAAATGTATTCTTCTTCTTCTTCTTCTTCTTCTTCTTCTTCTTATTATTATTATCAGTATTATTATTATTATTATAACTTTGAGCTCTTTTAACCCAGTGTATTCAAACTGCTATACAAACTACCTTCAAGTGTCTGCTAATAAATGGCCTAGAAAATGCCTGTGCAACACAAACAGAAAATGCATGGCTTAATCTTAAATCCAAGGAGGGAAATGTTACAACTGTCACCGGTCTCCCTACTAATAATTGGCATAATCATTTATTTCGGTGTTTCGGTTTTCATTTCGGCCAAGAATTTTCATTTTGGTGCATCCCTACTGCTGTCTCCTATTCATTTGGTACACCTAGCTAAACTAGTCTCCCAAAGAATCCTGCTTGATTAGACTGTATTCGTTTTATGTCAGTGTGCACAGTACTGCATGCACACTACTTGCAGAGCTAAGTCAGGAAAAATTAAGGCTCTGGTCGCATTGTGGGCTCACAGGTAGCTAGAAATGCCAAATGTCAAATGCTTGTTGTCCAGGGTAACTTTAAGCCAGGACTAATTAAATGATCTAATGAGGCAGGCTTTGATGACGCACAACAACCGTTATTAGCGGACAAATCTCTGCACACACAGCCAATTATTTTCTCCCCAAGACTGCTGACATATTAAGAGAAGAATTTTAGGCAATTCAAGAGCGCCCAGCAGACCCTTCACCGCACACACACAAAAGAACACCACCTCAGAGAAAGAGGTTGTGCTGAGGCACTTTGTGAATCAAGATTTGTTAAGTGCTATAATGCTTTGTGGGTAGCAGTCCAAATTATTGCTTTCACAGCCTTAAAACGCATGCAGTATCAGACACAAAGGGGCCTTTACGGTGCTGTGAAATTAATTAAGCTGTGGAGAATTGCAGAATTATAATGGTTAGGGGTTGTTTTGTATCTACAAGTGCATCTAGTGACAGCTGTGAGAAATCAGTGTAGCTATTTGATGAGTAGATTATGTTGAGTAATGTGCAGTTATGGTGATATTTTGACATCACAACAGTGGTTGAAGACTCTATTCTACTATTATTGTTAGTCTCCAGCAGTAAGCAAAACATAATAATACAAAATGGGCACTTTTTAGTAGTTTACACTCTTAATGGTTTTGTGTTGAGGTTCAAATATTGTTTTTTAGAGAACTTACTCTATCATTAATTTTCTCTGGCATGCAGGTTTGCAAACACACAACCCACTGTTACCTGGAGATCAAAATGCCCCTCCCCTTACAGGCAATGATTTTAATAGACACACAGTGAGGAAAGCACGGGGTATAAATCCTGAGGCTGAGAGGTCTTGGTTCTGATAAGAGATTAGGGAAAACACGCTTGGTCTAGGTTTCTGAATCTAACATCTTCTACTCTGGGTGTGATGCGTCAAAATCTAACAACACTTATGATCCTAAAAGCACTAAAAAATAGATTTTAATCCGAAAAGGCAATTCTTCATCTTTCCTCCTCCAGTCTCCATTTCTTTAACTATACCCGCTCTGTCTTACTTGTTTATCTTTGTATTTGGAGCCTGTCATGTCTTTAAATGACTCTATTGTTGGCCATGGACACCAAACTGGTGACGTTTGCAGTGGTGTTTTTGGTATTTTTGTTCCTGTGTGTGTCCGGAGATCCTGCGTGTAACCATGGTTGCATCGTTTACATAGAAGATCAGCTGTTAGCAGCCCGTAGCATGTCGATGCTAAACGATGCTAGGCCTGATGTTCCTTGCGAGCTGAGAAGAAAAGAAGACATTGACCAGACCTTCCACCCACCGTTATGGGAAATGTAAGATCTATCTACGATAAGATGGACCCATCACCATAGGGAATACTGGCAGAGTAGCATCATGCTAACAGAGCTAACACCGGAAACAAATGCCACATTGGAAGGATTTCACCTGCTGTGGGCGGACAGGATACAGGAGAGCAAGACTGAACTAACTGGTGAAGAAGGCCAGCTCAGTCCTTGACCCTGTGGAGGTGGTGGCTGACAGGAGAATTATGGCCAAGCTGTCGTCTCTGATGAACATTTCTTTTCTATATATACTCTTGTTGAAATTCTTGTACTGTACACCTTTTTGTTTGCTGCTGTAACTCCATGAATTTCCCCGTTGGGGGATGAATAAAGGATTGTCTTCTCTTATCTTATCTTATCTTTTATTCTCTTCTCATTCTTATGCTTGTATGATATTGTTGAACACTGCGCCAAAGAACTGGAATTAAAGTCCAGTTATCTGTAATTTCTTGGGTTACAGAATACATGTTTCCTTGTTCTAAGTGAAGCTCACAGAGCTGTAGACGCCTATGTCCTCTCCCTTTCCCTCTAAATGACTTCGACTTTAAAACAGCAACCCTTTTTACGATACATGACACAATTTAAACTCCAGAGAGGATTGATCCCTGATATATCTCAATATGACTATAATAAGCCTTCTGTCGAGTCCCTCCTTGCTCCTTGCGCAGCTCGTCTTGCTTGCTGAAGCGCTACCTGGTTGCTAGGCAGCCCTGCTGGATGACGAAGGGCACTCATTTGAGGGCTCACTCTGTGTCTCCGAGGATCGCTTCTCATAATTGCTTGGTAAAGGTCAAAGCAAAGATCCCTAAAATGTCCAATATTTCATCTATCTTGGTATCTAGCAGTTCATTTGATTATAGGTTTGCATTTAAACTCAGTGTTTTTTCTCCCCGTGTTGACGCGTATATCAGAGCTTGCTGTGTGATCTTATGCGCATCATTCCTGACACTATTGCGTTAATGGATGCACACACACGGACATACGTTGGCATAGTAATAAACACACTTTTACCGCCTATAAAATCCACAGACGGGTCTACAGTAGTGTTTATGGGAGCTGGTCTGCCTCTCAGTATTAAACCAGGAGCACACAAAACTGAGCACAACGTTTGTGATGTCGGACGTTTATGTTGCATGATAATGGATACAGAACATAAAAGTCTGAGTTTAATCCACCCCAGGTTTGTGCTGCCCAGCCACAATTATTTAGTTGTAGTTGCTCTGCCTAATATGTACAACTGTACACATGACAAGATCACTAGAGAGCTTTTGGGTATGGCGTTTTATTCCCCTACAACAGACATATAATCCGGTCACATGAGACTGCAGAGCCCAATTATCATTGATGAAATGCACCGTCAAAGTATCTACTTCCAAAAGCAACAAGGGTAATGACATTGACTTTTCCTTTGCCAGCTGGTCAGTGTGACAAATCACTTGTTCTACAGCTCATACTACGAGAGCAATAAAGAGACTACCTAAACAAACAGGACAGCAATTATAATGGAGGTGCTACCTCCATAAAACTTTACAAGCAAATAACAATGTAATGACTTTGGCTGGGTCAACTCAATCATCTATGACATTATAGAGTTTAATTTTTTACCTTAGTTACTTCCATAACTCTCTTGCCAATGGGAGATGAGCTGATAGACACCTGAATTACTTGTTTTATGTGATTTTTATAATTGTATCTGCCAAACACCTGAATTTCCCCTTGGGGATTAATAAAGTACATTCTATTATTTCTGGATTGGTATCTTTAATTTTCTTTTACAAGCTCTGAGATTAAACCTGTTCCCATATTGATCATCTTCGGGTGTCAGAGGAGCTCAGGAATCTCCAAGTCTCTAAACAATGTATTTTATCTTATGGGCTGCTTACTGCTAAGAAACTGATCCTCCTATTTTGGAAGAAGAAAGAAACACCTACCTTCAAATTATGGTGAAGGGAGATGACGGACACACTTCATTTAGAGAGAATTAGATTTGTTCTTAGAAACAGACTTGAGAAGTTTGAACAAATTTGGCACCCACTGATCTCCTTTTTGCAGAGCTGAAATAATCGACTGTTTGTACATTGTCATGTAGCACTCCTTGGGAGGGTTGAGGGAGCAGGAGGGTGGGATAGTTATTGTTCTACTGTTAACTCTATGATGAAGACAGTTTTGCCTAATGATAAGGAATGATTAATCCAAATTAGTGATGATGTAGTCTGTGAGTTCAGGCCTTTGAATTACACTGTTATATGAAAATTGAATGTCGATGTGGATGCTTTGTGGAGATCTTGTTTTTCTTAATAAACATATTGAAACATAAAGTACATTCTATTCTATACTATTCTATTCTATTCTATTCTAATGACAGGGATGACTGAGACGGATGAGTTCAAACTCCAGAACAGTAACTGGGACAATGACAGGCTTTGTCCATCATCTAGAATCACACTGTTACTTTCTTCTACATGACACAAGTCACCTCTGCTTTATTGTGCCTGTCAATTACTCCATGTCAGAAATCTGTCAATCAGAACCACTTATAAGTCTATGATATCTTTCTTCTTTCTATTGGCTCAGTTCTCACAAAGTCCTCCAGATATCAGCTGAAAGTGTTGATATCAGTGCCTTGATAATGATTGCGTTTTGGTGCCAACACTAACCCACTTCTTTCCATGCCTTATTTCAGGCAAGATAAACATGTTTGAATCTTTTTTTAGTGTTTGTCTAAACATACCAAAATAACTAAGTACACCATAGCTCAATTTGAAGCAGTCTAAATAAAATCTTTAGTAAATGGAAATCAAGGAATATTGCCAAGTAGCAAGCCACAAACTGCTCAGCCATGTTTCAGTACTTGAAGATAAAAAAGGACCCGGTCTGTACGAGTAAGACTGCTGGGATGAGTCAGAGGGCACTATATGTAGAGGTAATAAGGTGGGGGTTCAGATCTCATCTTAGCGTCTTATAAACGGCTGTGCAGTGATTTGGCATCTCAGTAACCTCCAAACATTCAGATCTACTCCTCACTCACTTCTTGCTGGATTTTATTTTAGTGTGTCAGAAGTGCCTGAAACAACCCCTCCCTTCACCAATAATTTAAACAGTCCTGTTTAAACACAGGACTGTTTCCTTTCCTGAGACCTGCTGCAATCCCAACTTTAGATGCTCAGCACTTTTCAATACTTTATACTGGAGGGATACATCTAATTCCAAATTGATTGATTGATTGATTGATTGATTGATTGATTGATTGATTGATTGATTGATTGATTGATTGATTGATTGATTGATTGATTGATTGATTGATTGATTGATTCTTTTAATGATCACACAGCCAAGCTGGTGGAATTTGTTATCAGTACAGCTGCAGGTTCCAACATCACATTTAACAGTAGACATAGAAACATAATTGTACATGTAGATGTAACATTTCAAAATACAAAAATACAAGGGCAATCCCTTATTCTTGGTGTTTAGAGTTCAGAGTTAATAAAGTTGATTTCAAGGGGAATACAGTTGTTTTTAAAACGGGTTGTTTTGAAGGCAATCGGTTCTGTTAAACACTTATTTGTGAGAAATGTGGGTAAATGAGAATCTCAATTGAGCAATTATCAGCTTATACACCCAGAAGATCCACTTCGAAAATTGCTCCTTTCTGAAATAGCAATCGGTGGGTGTTGACCAAGCTGCAACCTCCGGTCTAAAAAATATGAGTCCAATGCGGAAGTGCTAAAAACTGCAATTCATCGAGGATCCACTTGAGGCTGGCTCCGGAAGAACTGGAAACCACATACACACCAATTCAAAAAAGCAGATCTTTACAGCAGAAATAAACATGTTCACAGCCTGGTACAAAAGACAAGTGTAGTCTGAATAGCTCATTTTTCTCGAGCGGCACACACTGTAGGGGGGGGGTGAATTTTTTTCTAACGCGGCAATTTTGAAGATATTGAGATTACGAGTCTTCCAATGAGAGGCACAGCTGACTTGATTGACAGGCGGGAACACTGTAGCTGTTGGCTAGGAGACTCAAACTCCGCCTATTTACGTCAAAACCCCTCGACAGCAGCAATATGGCCGCTGCCGCCGATTGGCCTCAAAATAGCGTTTCAGAAACAGATGGGTGACGTCACAGATAAATCGTCCATATTTCATACAGTCCATGGTGTTGACAGACGAGAGAGCACAGAGCCGGACCGCAGTGGGTCGGAGACGGACCAGACATGGATCTGGTTGAAGTCCTGTGTTAGTTTTGCTCATCATTTTTGTGAAACTGGATTAAATGAACACCCAAAACAGTCTCCAAACAGACATCCCAGCCTCTTCCTTCAGCAGACATGAACTCTATGTAATCATGGTATCACTCTGGTAGTCACACAGCTGCTGGACTGACCTAACATTCTCTGCTTTCCTGCCCTCAATTCATCCTTAAACTCAGAGGAGTCTCCATGACCCAACCTCCCCTCTACTCACCCAGCTGGAATTCAACCTGAGTACCAATTCAGTAATGCCCCCCCCCCTGGTCAGGCTTCTTTGTACAACAGACATATAGACAGCTACATTAAGCTTTATTGTTGTGAGCTAAGCCACAAAATGTCTTTGTGAAAGCAGTCTCTGGCCCTTCCTTGAAATACTGTCACACGTTTAGGGCACGACACCCATTTTAATATTTAGCAGCTTCTATTGACTTAATTTCCCCAAAGAACATACCGTACATTCAAATGAACTCATCCCTGTGGGTCAGGGTTGGGCTGTTTTTTTCTCATCAGGCCTAACTCCACTGAGACAACCCCTGTCTCCAAGCACAGAGCTAGCCCTATGTCTGGAACACAAAACCACATTTCAGCAAGACATCAGCCTGTCATTGTCTCTGTGTTGCTCAGCTCTGACGCCATGACAAAATAATACACCTTGAATCAATTCTCCCTATTTGCAGAGCATCATCCACAAACAGCCCAGAACACATAGCTGCTGCGTCCATACCACTGCAGGCAGATTCCATTCTTGTTACTATTCAGACTGTGAGATTGGTTCGTCCATCATTCTCGCACACAGCAGACAGAGCGCAAATAATAAAGGTTCTATGTGACAGAAAATCAATACTTGGTACACTGCGTGCAAAAACCTCCCAAAAAAGTCTCTTTCTTCTGGAGAAAATACAAAGCAACAGTAATAAATGTGTGTTTATGTTATGTTAGATAGCATGCCATTAAGCATCACTTGTTAAATAACTGGACTAACAGTCAGACATCTGTGTGGTGAGCAAAATAATCAGATGACAGGCAACAGGATTCCCGTCATATCCCTGGAGAAGTCATTACATGTCTTTTGTGCATGTTATGTCCTTCTTCAGGAAGTGGAACGCGGCCTTTAGGGCGCAAGCACTAACAGAAACAGCCCACTTTTAAGAAGGCAGACCAGCCTAAAAATAAAGTCTTTGTTTGTAATTGGGTTCTGGTTTTAGCCTGGACCCCAGCTTGAAGCAAAATTTCATTTTCAAACAGCTTTGGCTCTTCAATCACGACTCTAAACTCCGTCTGGGCATGTGTGTACGGCTTTTGATGTTGAGAAATCACTACTTTGCCCTTAATGCACTTAAGTCGTATTAGACTTAGAACTTGTTACTTCAATCGGGGGTGAAATTTGGTTAATGGTCCACAGTGGCAGCAATCAGACCCAAATCTAACTGGATCACTTCTCACTTAAAAATGAAACAAATTCACTTCAAGGCAAAGGCCAGTGATTAAACTGTCTCTGGAAAATGTGTTGATGTACTTTTTAATTGCTGTAGTTATTCAATGTTATAAAACTTTCACATTTTCATATTACATCCAGACAAACTGTGCCTTTTAATCTGGACTCCCTCTTTATGGTTAATTTATCTTCACTTATGTAAAAGCTGTCTCTTTTGCAAATGGGAAAACACTCACTTAGCTTGCCAATCAGGTTTTCAGTGAGCACTGCAAATGCCATGAGGGCTCAGCTGAGTTTACACAGAAACAAACGAGGGAATCAACCTTAGCCAGTGGCAAATCAATGCTTGACCAGGACGGCTGATGTTCCAGCGTGATGAGGTGGACGACTAATCGGGACAAAGGTTGCACTTGTCTTGTGATCCTATTAGCAAACTGTCTGTTCCCTTTTAAATAGCCTGTTTGTGACAGCATGAGTTTTATCAATCTAAAAGGGAAATGTCACTTTGCAAAAGTAAGAGGCATCTCACTTCTTTGGGTTGATTTCTCAAAAATCATTTGAAAACAAGCAAGCATCCATATCACTTTACTATATACTGTATGTAAAAATATACTGCAAATTTCATTTATGTTGTCAAAACAAATTCAAGGGAAAAACACTTCACACTTTTCCACTACAGTACATGTTTTTACTGATAACATGTGTTAATTAAAGTTTTAAGAAGAATACACTGAGATAACAACTTTTAAAAAACAGCAACAAACAAACAAACCTGGAGATAAGACTGAAAGTCTGCACCTACTTGTAAATCATTGGGCTGTCCACCTCTCCTTGGTTTAACTTGTTCAAACTTGAAAGGCTTGTTTTTAACCCAAACACAGGCATGTGCTGCTCTGATGAAGTGGAGGAATAACTGCACAATACGGTGGATGCTTCACTCCCTTGATAAATCAGATAAATAAGACACCCTTGTTTGAAGACGTTATGAATGCGGTGGATAAGCAAGCAAAGGTTTAAACGGTCTCCTCACTCTGTACATAATTGGTGGTTGCTGTTTGAAGCGCTGTTATTTTATTTTTCTAAAAAATTGTATAATTCCTTCTGACATTTAAGACATTGTAATTACTGGTAAAATGTGCCACCTTCACTTTAAAACTGTTTGGGGTGCTCAGTAAAGTAGAAAAGGAAAGTACTTCAAAGATGAATTCAAGTTAAAAACATGTAACATATAAATAAAACCAGGGATGATGATTGTTTTATTGGTAGATACCATTATCAAGCATACTTAATGATCTAAGTCTCCTTTGATTCTACTCTCCATACTTTGTAATAAGTGTAGTAATTTAGTGAAAAGACTACACAACACCATTTTTTTTCAAGTTACTCCAGAAGCTGTAGGGAGACAGGAAATGTAGAGATCAGAGAGGGGAGATGACATGCGGCAAAGGGTTGATGCCGGAAGTCTAACCACGAAGAGCTCAGCCACAGCACATGGGGAAGGAACCTAAACCAACACACCAACTGACACCCAAACAGTATGTTTTAATCATAGACTGTAGAAATTATGGACGTCGTATCAGTGACGTCACCCATCTATTTCTGAAGCGCTGTTTTGAAGCCAATCATCAGCGGACGCCATATCGGAAATAGTGAACTCAACCTAACTGCTGTTGAGCTAGTGTGAGGTATAGAGGTGGGCTTTGAGCCTCCTAGCCAACAGCTACAGAGTTACCACCTGTCAATCAAGTCAGCTGTGCCTCTCATAATGGATCCTCGTAATCATCTACGAAATTGCCGCGGTATGAAAAAATTCATAACCCCGCCCCCTGTACGGTGTGTGCCAATCAAGAAATTAGTTATCCTGACTACATTTGCTTTTTGTACCAGGCTGTAAACATGATAATTCTGCTTTAAAGATCGTCTTTTTTGAATATGTGTCTATGTGGTTTCCGGTACTTCCGGAGCCAGCCTCAAGTGGACACTCGAGGAACTGCAGTTTGTAACACTTCCACATTGGCTTCAAACTCATGGCCGGAGGTTGCTGCTTGTTTTTAATAAAACATTTTACATGACTACACTACATCTTCAGCTCCTTCAGTTAGCCAACTTGCTTTACACAACAAACTTTTCTTTTTTTAAATCAAATATGTTCTCATTTCAAATTTATCATTCAAGAATTCTTCTTTGCATGGTTTTAATATCTGATGGCTTGATACATAGTTGTATTCGGAAGCTTTATTGGACAACAGATTTGTGTTTGTGAAGCAGTGATTTAAATGACTTCACTGGGCTGGAGGTATAATGTTACACTATAGGAACCAAGAGACTGTAGCAGTACTGGTAAGCTCAATGCTATTGATTTTCAGGTTTTAAAAGATGCAGAACCAGATTTTGATCCCCACCTCTAGCTATGACAGAGTACTTAAAGGTTATGGTATGGAATGAAAGAAGTGTGCAGTGTCTCGAGGGCTGTTGTGCAGCATTATTGGAATGTGTAGAATGTGTAAAATGTGGGTCAAGTTTTAACTAGGACTTCATTATTATCTATCTTGACAAAGCAAGTCTTGTAGAGCTTCTGTGTTTATGTTGCTATTGAGCTCTAGTGCACGGAAAATGGAGCTCAAGTTCACATGCATTATCAAAAGCACCATTTAAGTGAAGGCAGAAGAGGCTGTTATTGTGGCGCAAGCACAAACACAAAGTGCGAGCGGGCATATGGGTCTCATGTGTCTGTGCAGTGCAGGTCTTAAGTCCTATCAAGGCTGATTTATGCTTCATCCTGGCATTCAATCATTTTGCACATCAGGGGGGCACACTTGTTAGCATGCATTTGCATACATTTGCACTGAATATGCCTCATCCTTTAGGAAGCTGATATATGGATTCTAATATGTAATTTGACGAAGCATGTATAGAGGGGTACTTTTAGATAATGCAAATCAAGTCTGCTCCTATGGAGGAAAAATACAGTTAAACAAGGTGAAGTGGACTGTCTGCAGAGGGGTTGTATTAGGTTGTGTTGGAGTGTTCATAAAGGGGGGTAGGTGACATTTTGTATTGGAACTGCATGGGCCGTCTTTGCAGAATGCCAAGGTTGAAGGATTTTGAACCAGGAGCCCTTGCTATTGAGTTACCATGTCAGAAGTCTGTTTATTACTTACTTAACAGTGTACACAGTCACAGTGCTTTTCAAATTGTTTTACTACCCTCTTTCAAACATATATGACACACACCTCTGGTTTGTGTTATTCTCAGCTTTCCAAACCTGTCTAAAAAAACATTGGTAACCTGAATCAAGTCAGTGGAATATTTGAGCAAAATCAATCTGCAATAATCAGTTAATCACTTTTTAAAAAGATGTCCAAATCCTCGAGCTTCAGCTTATCACTTAAAGGACGGAACGCCTGTAGTAGAGGGATTAAGAAACCTGCATAGGGGTAGCTTCACAGCAACAGAGAGAGAGCCTATGGAGTGCTAAAGCTTCTGCCTTCATTCTCAACATCTAGCAGCTGAGATATTTCCATTTCTTTCATCAGACTCTACGAGTCAAATCCCTCCAGTAAAAGGTTACAAGGAGGTCAGTTAACCAGACATATAATGCAAGTGTTGCAAATGGGAGACCTGATGTGTGAGTGCTGCTGAGTAGAACTGAAAGGGGACTTTGTCCAAATGGCAAGGGGTGAAATGTGAGACAAAAAAAAAAATCACACACACACACGCAAGCACACACACACATATACAACCAAAACAATCACAATGCTTCACTGTGAACATGAACACATAAAGACCTCAAACAAGCAACCAGTCTGCGCAGTATGGCTTTCTGAACAGCTGACCAGCACAGCCTGGTATCGATTATTCCTCATTTAGGGGAGCTTTACAGATTCATAAATCAAACATTTATTAGAAACAGGAAACACGTTTAACTTACCAAACACTGGTCCTATCAGATGTGGACGTAACTCTTTGCTCCTAATCCTAATTGAAGAAGAGAATTCTGCTGTAGCCGATATTCTGCAGTTCAAATATCCTTTGGGGAGCCTTAGAGTTTACCTGTAGATAGAAAGTCACAGTTTAAAATTTCAACAGATTTTAGTTGACTGTTGCTCCTGCTGATCACTTCAGACTTTACTTACATGTATAATTATATATACACACATACTTTTCTACACCTCGCACCCATTGCTTGTTACTTGTAACCTTTTGTTCTATTTTATGTTTATATGTGTATATGTGTGTATGTGTACCTGTTGGCGCCTCTTGGTCAGATCATGTTTGTAAATGAAAGAAATGGTTCTCAAACATTTTTTACTAGAGATGCACTGATCCGATCCTGGTATCGGATATCGGCTAGATTGGGCTAAAAAAGCTAGATCGGATATCGGTGACAAGGGGCCGATATATATAGTGATCCATATGGCAAATCTAGTTAATCTAAATCATCTCAGTTCTATGCTTTTCTGTGTTTACAACAGCCATGTGTCTCCTACGTCATCAGCGCCAGCCGGTCTTTGCATTTTTGCCCGGTGGAGCATGATGGAGGATAACTACAGAGGCTCTGCAGTTTAGGTGCATGCTTCTTTTGCTAACAACTCCGCTGGAAACTTGCAACAAGTGCTAATGTTTCGACGGATGGCAGTCGCGCTGAAAAAAATAATGGGAGCCCAAAGGAAGAAGTTTACGTCAGCTGTAGCCTACTGCAAAGAAGCAAGAAACCTTCTATTAATGGATTCAAAGTGTGAAAAAACTGACAGGTTATTGGATTTAATTGTTCTGGATCCTTGAAATAAAGGGATTCCAGCCTCTGGTTTAGCACCTGGAACCCAGGTACAGTTCACCATCAAGTCAGAAAAACCTGAAGTTGCCAAAACATGATTCTATCCTCACATTAAGGAATAGAGGTGTTAAATCAATACCAGGATTGGATCGGCTAGTATCAGTATGGGCAGATACCAAAGCCTAGGTATCGATATCGGTATCGGGACCTAAAAAGTAGGATCGGTGCATCCCTAATTTTTACCTGGTAAAATAAAGGTCTAATAAATACAATTTTAAAATCTATTTTTGCTCTTTGAGCCAAATTTAAAAACCAGAAAAGATCCATAGGTCAAAAGAAAGTGAGCAAAACATGAGGGTGTGTAAGGTTAAACATCACATGTTGCACAACATTAATGTCAGAAGAATAATATTTATCAGAGATAATGACTCCCAAATGATGTTTTTCTAGATTTATGCAGACAGCTGGAACTGCCTGAGGGAAATGACTAGCCAAATACACACATACACACACAAACAGACAAAAAAAATAATCAACTGTGGTTTGCCACCACTCAACAAAGGAATTGCTTTCTCTGTCTTTCCTGCTCATAATTAATGAGCTGGGCAGCCCACCAGCATTGTAAAACAGCAAAGTCGAAAAGCAACATATGGTCTCAGCTTCTCTCTCTAATCTTCTCCACTGGAAATAACAGAAGCACATCTGCTGAAGGGTCACTGTCAAAGCCTATGGCTACTACCCGCGTGTCACAACAAACAGTAGGAAATTAAATGGGAAGGAAGAGAGTCGTCCTCATTGTAGAGCAATACTGCGGGTTCACGGCAGTCTCTGGAGACAGGCCAGACGGCAGTGTACAGAAAGATGAAACCAAATATAGGAATTAATCGAAGTTAATCGTATTTGTTGCTATTCTAAGACGGAATTACCAAATCGTTGCTAGTATAGAGATCCATGCTAGGAGCTGTGATTATACCCCATTCTCTGAGCATCTAAACATCCTGTGACTCAGTCAGGTGGCGTCTGCAGGGCTATAACAAAAATGTACTGTCTCAAAATCATTAGTGTTACAGTTCCTTGGTGAGTCGTAGACTGTGTTGCTAACTATAATGTTAATCAATCACTGAGGGCTTAAAACACAAAAAGGGTGGACCATCTGCTCTGGATACTTAGTATGGAGCATGCCAATACTGAAGGACCTGTGGGACTGCCAAAGGCTGTACTGCTCAGTGCCTTCGCCTGCGTCAGTGCCTCTTTATGAAAACTACTCTTAACCGTCTACATATGGTACAGCTGAACTCTCCAGGGACCATTTCAGCGTCAAAGCACATCTCTATAATCTCTACCCAGCTGGAGGAGCGCATGGGGACACATTCAAGAGATTAAGAGAACAATAATTCTTAATGTCTCCTCTGTTTTTGAAGACTTTTACACCCTCCATCAATCATACCTGAGCAGTCTCTGATCCCTTGAGTAAGAAGGTTACAAACCGTGTTTTTTTTTTTACTGGTCAGTCAGGTATAGGGTTGCAAAATTCCGGTTATTTTCAAAGTTGGAAACTTTCCATGGGAATTAACAGGAATAAACCAGGACTTTACTAAATTGAAGGTTGGCTCTTAATAGGGAACTTAAATATAGTTGGGGAAAATATATTTTAGTATAATCCTGACAAGAACAACCAGATTTCATGCAAGAACAGTTGAATATCTATACTATTCATCGTTGGTATTTGTCTTAAGAAATGCTTTTTAAAGAATTGTATTCCTTTAGAGTTATTTTGAGGGGAATTTTATATCTTTTAACGCTCCTGTTATGTTGCGGGTCAAATTGACCCATTTTAAAGTTAAAAAAAATCGAAGAAAAAAAACAACTTTAAAAGTATTTTTTCGCTTTGAAACTTCTTCTGCTTGGCTTTATTAGTGTGAACAACATATAAAATGAAAATTTCATTAAGTATTAAGTAAGTCAATTTGAACCTGCAGTCAAAATGGAGGCTCAAAGTGTCAAATACTAAATGTTTCTTTGCAACCGTGTGACAAATTTCACCCCAATCACTTTCCAATGTACATAAAAAAAGTTTTAACATGAATTGTCATAAAATGAGTGAGTTATCCTCATTGAACCATGATCTGTGAGAATTAAAGAACACCAATGCACTAAATATTGATGTAAATGGTTAGTAATGGAGTTAATCAGATTTAAAAAATGTAAATTGGGATTTTTTGGGTTCTGACACTTTTTAATTATCAAATATGCCCCGGGTCAAGTTGACCCTGCAAGATTATTGCTGTCCCTAAGAAGCGAACATAACAGGAGGGTTAAAATATGTTTTATTACTTTATATTGACTTGTGTGTTTTAATAACTGCCTGTTTTGTTTTGCTGCCCATGTAATGCACTTTATAACTCTGTTTTTGAAAAGTGCTCTAAAAAATAAAATTATTATTATTATTCCTCAATCCCATGCACATAGCACACTGCTTACTGCAGGGCTATAGAGACCACGCCCCCTACATGCACTGTGCATTCCTCCATCACATGCACAGATGATTTCTAGAATATTTGTTTGGAATATTTCCAAAATTCCCCAGCTTAATTTCCCATGGAAATTTACCAGAATTTTACCGGAAATTTTCCACCCCTTTGCAACCCTAGTCAGGTAGCAGTTATAGTTGTAGGATTAGTGTACCACTGTTAATTGACGCAGTGAGCTGTGCAGACTCTCTACATGAGAGCCATTAGTGAGAGCAGTTTGCAACAAAAGCTGAAATAGTGCAAGGGGTTGGCTGGGATGACAGTATCCTGCAGTCACATGCGCTCATGGAAAAAGAAAAGTGACTAAAAGGTCATCATGAGGCTGGATCTGACCCATTTACAAGAGCCTCTTCTGTGCAGAAAGCAGGGTGCTAATGTATTAACAGGGAAATATCTAATGGTGGCTGACGATGGTTACGGGGACAGAGATGCTGCTGAACAAGCTCATCCAGAAAAATAACTCATCAGTACATCACCATGATATCCTGAACAAGAATCCTATAATACCCACTCCACATACATTGTACTCATTTTCCACGAGGCTCAAAACTTTATCACCATGAGCACAATGACAAGAGAAGGAAGCCTTGTTTTATCTTTCCTGTCCCCCCCACCAATTACATCCCCCACCCGCCCACAGAGCCAGAATGACTGTCTTTTTGATTCCAGATCTCAAAGCCATTACAGAGAAACACTGCAAATGCTGCCATAGGAAGAAGGCTCAATTCATGCAAACAAGTTATTTGCAAGGCTTCATTCTGGGTCCAACATAATAAGATACAAGGGACGCAATTGCCACCATGTCCCTTCTTCCCTCATGCTATTGGCTTCTGTTTGACCCAAGCCAGCATCTTAGGCTAGGTTTTGTTGTGTGTTGAAGTGCTTGTAGCATTACAAACTCAGGCATGTTGCTGCACAAGGGTGCACTCAGCAGAAGTGGTGTGGTTTTGAGGAAATAATACAGTTCATGGTCTGTTCTTGCCCTCATAATGATGAACAATTCAGTAGTTGGAGGAAGGAAAACAAGCTCATATTTCAGCCATCTATAGTGAACTATCCCCACAAGAAATCGCTCTGAGTCTTTCCCTGCAGACTACTAAACAGTACGCTACAGCTGACAAATGACTGTGGTTTTGAGGAAATAATACAGTTCATGGTCTGTTCTTGCCCTCATAATGATGAACAATTCAGTAGTTGGAGGAAGGAAAACAAGCTCATATTTCAGCCATCTATAGTGAACTATCCCCACAAGAAATCGCTCTGAGTCTTTCCCTGCAGACTACTAAACAGTACGCTACAGCTGACAAATGACTGTATATTCTGAGAGCGCACAGCATTGCTGGACTGCACCTGGGACAAGTCCTGACACACAAACACCAACCTGAACTTCCTGAAGTGCTGAGGAAGCTCTCACAGTGAATGGTGAGAGGGATCATGGCAGCTCTTTCAACACACTTTGTTAGCGTTGCAGTCAAAAAGTCGTTTTAATATAAACTGTGTACACAGACATACACTCCTTCATTATTCTATAAACATTACAGCACATGTATGTGTCCTCTGTTCCTTGTAATAAACACAGCTGCTACATTGGTGCGCTCTACAAGAAATCTTTTCAAGCTTTGTTTTTGGCTGATGACTAAGGGGTTACGTACATAGATATCAGGGTTGGTCAAAGCAAGCAGAACAGTCTGTCGAAATACTAACTTGTGGCATGTTCATAGAAGCCCTGAGAGGATCTGAACGTCTGGTTTTCTCAGGATCTCTACTTATTGATCTAATTTTCTCAAGATAAAAACACTGGATTTCTCCCATCCCTTCCCCATTAAACAGAAATTTTAATTCCGACTACCCAACTAGTCTACAAGTGGGAAAAACTAAGAAATGTATTAAAATGTGATTATACCAAGTGGCAACATCTGGCCCCAAGAATTGAAGCCAATGCGGAAGTGTTAAAAACTGCAGTTTCTCATGTGTCCACTTGAAGCTGGCTCCGGAAGTATCGGAAACCACATACACACCAATTCAAAAAAGACCATCTTTACAGCAGAAAAAAACATGTTTACAGCCTGGTACAAAAAAGGAGTCTGTGTAGTCTGGATAGCTCCTTTCTCGATCCGCACACACTGTACAGGGGGTGAATTTTTTCATAACGCGGCCATTTCGGAGATATTGAGATTAAGAGTTTACCATTATGAGAGGCACAGCTGACTTGATTGACAGATGGGAACACTGTAGCTGTTGGCGAGGAGGCTCAAAGTCCACCTCTTTACCTCACACTAGCTCGACAGCAGTTAGGTTGCGTTCAGCATTTCCAATACTGTTCCCGCACTTCTTCCATTATTTAAACAGTCTATGGGTTGTACACAGGAAAAGAGAGTCTAGTTAATGTCTACATACCTGTGCTGGTTTTGCTCCAGAGTATTGGACCATTTTTAAAAATCAAAATACTGCCAAACCACATCATGCTATGAGATGCAATCTATCATCAGGTTTACATCCAGGTAGTAGAGAATTATAGCATTATGATGGTACCTAAGCTACAGCCTCAAGTAGCTGTGCGACAGCTTGGAAACAACATATGACATAAACATAGACTGTATAAAATATGGACGTAGTATCCGTGACCTCACCCATCTGTTTCTGAAGAGCTGTTTTGAGGCAAATGGTCGGCGGTGGCAGCCATATTGCTGCTGTCGAGTGATTGTGACGTAAGGAGGCGGGCTTTGAGCCTCCTAGCCAACAGCTGCAGTGTTCCCGCCTGTCAATCAAGTCAGCTGTGCCTCTCAGTGGAAGACTCGTAATCTCAATATCTTCAAAATTGCTACGTTAGAAAAAAATTCAACCCCCGCACAGTGTGTGCCGATCAAGAAATGAGCTATCCAGACTACACTCGTCTTTTGTACCAGGCTGTAAACATATTTATTTCTGCTGTAAAGGTTGTCTTTTTTGAATTGGTGTGTATGTGGTTTTCCGGTACTTCCGGAGTCAGCCTCAAACGGACCTCTGTTGCCAACTCGCAACGGTGATGATGTGTGACACTGCTATTTTCTTAGGATCTGCCTGTTGTCTAGAAATAAAAAAACTGTTTCCTCTGTGATAAAGGATTTATATTATTATCTCCACATAATGAAGCTTGTTTAATCATCACAAGAGGGTTACTTTTCTGGCAATCCCTCTGGTTACCATGATGGGTCAGATCATGTCACACCATGCAATTACCCACACTTATAATGGCAATTAAGCATATCTCTGTTTGTTTTGTACTTTTGAAACTCTGGGTACACACATTATGATCAGAGATAATTAAGTCCACATCTCAAGAAACCGACTGAAATAGGCCAAATTCGTTATTGCTGATAAATGGAGTAAATCAAATGTATGGATGCAGGTCTGCTTAGAGCTTCCGTCCACGTGAAATGACAGGAAAGCACTTTTTGTTCAGTCTCTGAACAGGGTAATAATTATAGTAAGTTGCTTACTCACGTAAATCTCTGGCTGCTAAGTAACTTTTGTTGCTGGGTGGAGTGTTACATATCAGAATAAATATATTGAAGAGACTAAACGACATTACATAGAGAGGTGTGAATGCTTCTCGTGCCATGCAACTGGTGGGAGGGAAATGTTTCTTTTTCTGAGGGTTAAATTGACAGAACTGTCAAAGCACGCTAAACTGCACTTCTCCTGCTTTAAAATGTAACCAACACTTCAGAGAAAAAAACAACTTATCCTGTGGTGACATAAATTACATCAATGACTTCCAGAAATAGAAGCTCTTCGAAAGACGCTGTGAGAAGACTTCAATTTTAGCTGGTAGTTAACTCAAGACACTGAAAGATACAAAACACAACTACAAGAACCTTATTAAGAAATTGGCTGTAGTTCGGCGGTGAAAATATCTTTAAAAGCACAGAATAAACTCGTAACTTACAGTGCGAGATAGAGAGGTCTCCGGAGTGCGCTTCAGACTGCTACCTTTGCTGTTATTGCTGTCTGTGTGCGAGTACAGAGAGTATGTGGAGGTACATCGCACAGCTCCGTGCTTTCTCAAACCCTGGAACAGCAGCAAACAATCCAAGGGAGCTCGATATTACCGTAATAACCTGCGCTCACATGGAAGTGCACATTGGATTGACTTTACCGTAATACGCAGACCACTTTCAGTTCATTTTAATAGGCTTGTTGGCTTGACATTTATCCTTTATCCTTTATCCTTTATTCAGATCCCCATTAGCTGCCAATAACGCAGCAGCTATACTCTTCCTGGGGTCCACATAAAACAAACATAATATACAGAATATACATGAAATACAAAACTGAAAATGCAACAAACATGAAACACAGGAACAGAAAAATGCTACAAACAGAGAATACAACAACTGAATTTACTACAAATGTAAGATACAACAACTGAAAATGCTACACACACAAGATAGAAAACTGAAAACTGAAAATGCTACAAACAAAAGATAGAAAAACTGAATATGTTACAAACATAAGATAGAAAAACTGAAAATGTTACAAACATAAGATAGAAAAACTGAAAATGTTACAAACATAAGATAGAAAAAATGAAAATACTACAAACATAAGATAGAAAAACTGAAAACTGAAAATGCCACTAATATATGACAGAAAAAATGAAAACGCTACAAACATAAAACAAAAAGAAACCCAGGATGTTCAATAAAATTCATTAAAAATCATTAATGTTAGGGTTATTATTAAGGTGTTCCTTTAAAAGTCTTTTAAAACTGGAAACGTCTTTTAAAACTGATTTAAAATGTATCTCCACATAAGGACTTTGAAAGGCAATTTTATTGAAAAGAACTGACAAAAATAATGTAAACACAAGAATTGGTTGATAAAATATATAGAAATGGAATTGCTGAATTGAATAAGAGTACAAATGTCATGTAAACAACAATTGATTGGCCAGACCTTTCGTGGTTGTTTGTTTGTTGTTCTGTTTCATTAGTATTTCTGAATGTGGTAAGTATAAGAAATGTCCATCTTCCATTATGTAGTGGTCCTGAGTTGTTACCATAGACTGTATAAAATATGGACGTAGTATCCGTGACCTCACCCATCTGTTTCTGAAGAGCTGTTTTGAGGTCAATCGTCGGTGGCAGCCATATTGCTCCTGTCGAGTGATTGTGACGTAAAGAGGCGGGTTTGAGCCTCCTAGCCAACAGCTACAGTGTTCCTGCCTGTCAATCAAGTCAGCTGTGCCTCTCATTGGAAGACTCCTAATCTCAATATCTTCAAAACTGCCGCGTTAGAAAAAAATTCACCCCCCGTACATTGTGTGCCGATGGAGAAATGAGCTATCCAGACTACACTCGTCGTCTGTACCAGACTGTAAACATGTTTATTTCTGCTGTATAGATCGGCTTTTTTTAATTACTGTGTATGTGGTTTCCGGTACTTCCGGAGCCAGCCTCAAGTGGATCCTTGAGGAACTAAAGTTTTTAGCACTTCCACATTGGACTCATATTTTTAGACCGGAGGTTAGTTGTTACCTCTTTATGGCAGGAAGTGACATTTTTGGCAGCCAACTCTGCACACTGTTCTTTTCCAGATAATGAGGGGTAAGTTCTCTCTTTCTGTCAGACTTTGGAATTTGGGACATCTTTTCACATTTTGGAAAGATTTTTCTGTACTTGACATTTTTTTAGAAAGTGTGATTTTCTCTCAAAGCTTCCCCATCACCATGGGGCACAACCTGTCCTCTCATGGCAGCAGGGTCTGTCTGTGTCAGTCTGCTCTCCTGTGCTGCCAGGCTATGCTCACATCATCTGTAATTCAATGTCACTTTCAGGTTCTTATTGGTAAGTGCGGTTGGGAAGTTTATCGTGTGTTCAAGGCCAAATTTGTTTCTAGTTTCCGATGTAAGAGTGTAATATAATATCAATATCAAATACATATTTCTATTTCTTTCATTTAATTTGATAGATCTAATCAGAAAATGTGTTAGTGTAGCTCCTATTAAACTAAAACAATGCCTGTTTAAATCAGAAGAAAGAGGATTTTTCACTTAAATAAAAATAAAAGTATCTTGGCACATTATAAATATACTCTATAACAAGTGCAAGTCAAGCATTCATCAATACAATAATAAATACCTTATTTACTCTTTATGAACAGCTGACAGGCTTTACCTTCTAAAATATATCTTCATTTAGAATTTGACTTATATTTTGTATTAGTAATATGAATTTGCAAAGTGAAAAGTGATGGAATAAAAAACAACATTCACCAAAAGCTGGATAGAACTCAAAAGCTGCATAAAATAGAAAAGCATATGATAAAATTGCACTTTAAAGCTCCTGTGAGAAACTTTTGGTTTTTGGTGGTTTAGGCAACCTCTGATGACAGAAGCAGTACCTCTGTCTTTGCAGATATTGTCGTACGCATGTGTAAGCTTAACACAGTTCTCAGAGATCCAACTCATCCTGAACATGCACTTTTTGAGCTGCTACCCTCTGGCAGACCTTTTAGGACATTAAAAGTAAAAACAAACAGACTAAAAAACAGTTTTTATTCAAGACCCATTACTGCGCTAAACACTGCTTGAGTATGGGCTTTTTGAATAGGGACTTTGTGCAATATAGTCAAGTGCAATACACAAGTGCAATACTAACAAACTGTGCAATAATAAGACTCCGTGATTTGATTTGTATGTTGTGTTTGTATGACAGTTTTTTTTTATTCCTGTATTTATTACTTTTTTATACCTGATCGTTGTTGTTTTTGTCTCTTTTAAATGGCACCTAATGAGGACTGCACCTTTGAATTTCGTTGTACTTGTTGCATTGACAATAAAGGCATTCTATTCTATTCTATTCTATTCTATTCTATTCTATTATGCTCACTAGAATAATCACATGTATCACTCATCAAGAAGCTTTCACATGGAAAGAGTTAAGAAAAAGTGACCAGTTTGTCTGACACCTACCCCATGGCAGCATTTTAAAATATTAAAAACAGCTGGCCTAGAAATAATATTTGTTTACGCTGATGTTCTCTTTTGCTTTTGTAGCTCATAAAGAGTCATTAGTATTAATTTTAGATTGTTTCATAACCCGCTACAAACTGCTCACAGGATCTTTAAGTAAGGTTTTTCAGGAAATGTGAAATTGTTAAATCTGCAGGGTTTAGTTAAATTCTCCTTCCAAATCAGAATGCTTTAAAATATGAAAGTTCAACCTACCAAAGTATAGGAAAAACAAAACATTTGACATAAAGCAAAGATCAGAGAAAACATACAAATCCAGAAGTGTGTGGCTGGATTGTTTTTCTTCTTCCATTGTACCTCATTAATCATTTCACTAATCCCAGAGATTTACAGTATCTTGTGATCTTTCTGTAAAGAGCTTGACCGCTGGGATGTAAAGCTGATAAAAAGCTCAGAGGCTAAAAAACCCTGCTTACTTGGTGATGCACTTACAAACTAACAGAGATATATTGAATAGTTTTAGTCAATAATTGTTTAGATTTACCCAACTTTTGAAAAGTGCAGTGTGCTGATAATCATATTTCAGCTGTGCTTCTTCGGTAAGATTATTGGTTTAATCCATCTCTTAAGCTTTTCAAGCTTTCACGAACAATACCACAAAAAGAGACCGCACTAAAGAGCAGCCTTGGAAATCAATGCATTTCATTTATCTGTCTCAGATCAGGGACTGCATAAATTGGCTATTGTCATGATAAAAGAAACTCAACAGAAGAGTTTAACAATGATAGTTTGTATTTTCTGACAGTTCAAAAGCTACTGAGAAACAAGCAGGCATCAGCCAATAAGTAATTTTCATGGAGGCATTAAATTAGATTTAGAGTATGGTCCTTAGTATTTATTTTTGTGTCTATCTGTGTTTTCAAAAAACACAAACATTAGGTAGCATCTGTATCCATGTCTCTCTTAATAGTGCAGAACAATAAAAGTTTAACAGCCGCCCATTTTCCCATTTCGTCTTCAGAGCCTGAGCCAGAGAAGGGCAGGGTTATTTGTCTTTAATTGCCTCTGTAACAGGATCGAGGATACTCATGCAGGTGTTAATAAAACAAGCTCCTCAGCTCTGCACAGAGGTGCTGAATTATTGTTGTAGGAGGGCCCTCTAAGGATTTGCTGGCAGAAGCAAAATGAAAGGTGTGGGAGGAACAGGGTGCACAAGGGTTGGCAGCAGGATGAAATAGTGTGAATTAAATACAGCAGCTTTATTGTAATATAGTAAAGAAACAACACACAAGTACTGTATATCCAAAGGAGTGGAATACATTCTTTCTTTTTTTCTTTGATCTATTTTAAAAACCATAACCGAGAAAAAAGATCATACTTTGAAATTCTGATTTACCTCCAGAGAGCCTCTATGATTCATTGACTGTCCTCCAGCCTTTCACACAGACAGAAATCTCAGTCATGGAATTAACTATTAAAGGATTTGATTTCAGAATAGGGTCATGTTTCAGTGGCTTCCTTACCCACCTGCATGATCATGACATCCAACCCTCTGTGGTTTTTTCAGGTACTGGGCCTTAAAGGGAGACAGTGACAGTGACATTTGAGAGCAGCTGGTTATGATGGTGGGTGGATGTCACAGGTGAAATGCAGGCACAGGCAAATTGGTGAGAGGGTTAGGACTGGTGTGAGAAGAGCAGAGATGTATGGGCATAGAGAAAGAAGATATTCATACACTAAACCTTTATCTACATAGAACACAATCCAAAACTACAGGGTTTAAAAAAGGAGTAACAAAGGGAAGAAACTTTAGGTTTAATTATAACTCGACTAAAGCAGCTTCAGACAAATTACAAACACAATTTGGGATTTAAAAAAACCCCTCTTCTACATGAGGTCAAAAAGCAGGGCATAATAACAGCAATAGTTCAATTTAGAACCAAACAACTGGCATTAAAAGCTGATGCTAGACTGAATCTGAACACACTGTAAACAGCAGTAAAGCTAAAAATCTTGGTTTTATTAAAATCGGACAATTGCAGGAGCACAAATCATCCATCCATCCATTATCTTGACCGCTTATCCCGTTAGGGGTCACGGGGGGCTGGAGCCTTCGGGCGGAAGGCAGGGTACACCCTGGACATGTCGCCAACCCATCACAGGGCTAACACAGATTCACACCACCATTCACACCCACTCTCACACCTACGGGCAATTTAGAGTGGTCAATCAACCTGGTGAGCATGTTTTTGGACTGTGTGAGGAAGCCGGAGTACCCGGAGAGAACCCACACATGCACGGAGAGAACATGCAAACCCCACACAGAAGGGCACCTGCCCGGCCGGGGATTTGAACCAGGAACCTTCTAGCTGTGAGGCAACAGCACTGCTCACTGCACCACCGTGCAGCCAACACAAATCATCATTAGTGAAAATGATCAAAACTTCAAAGAAATCAGGCGATCCAACTGAACATTCTGCTAAAAACTAAACTATCACTGAGTTTATGTGTCTCATTTCTAGTCAAAAGACCTCATTACACTTAATATCAGTGTTATTTTTAGTATTTTGATGTTGCATCTTTGTTGCTTTTATGACCATCCGTATTCTTTGGTGTTATTTTGCATCCCTCGGCCTAAATTTGATAGATCTCACTGATCTAACTTAAAAAGGAAGTAGGGGTAGGACTAGCTAAGTTCCTCCCTTCATTCTACCCCCTTGTCAAACTGAATTTACAGAGTCTGTAAAGGAAGCATGCCATGACAGTTATTTGCTTTGCCCTTATGTTTGTTTGTTTTTTTCTTTATGATTTTTGAAATGAATAAACAAAAAAATATAAAAAATAAATACATATTGTGTCCAGTTATTATAGGCTATAATTGATTGTAACGGGTTAAAATAACTGCCAGGGGCACTGGTGGCCCAGTGGCCTAAGTGCGCTCCATATACAGAGGCTATAGTCCTTGTCGCAGAGGTCAGTGTGACTCCAGACCTTGACCATTTGCTGCGTCCCCTAGGTCAATGTAAATTATATTAAGTGTACTAATGAGACAATTACACTGAGTAAGATGTGAGTTTTTGCAGTATAAGGTTTCTTCCACCTTAGCAGAGTAAAAGACTTCTCACTTATCCATGTTTTGAAGTTTGGTATCTTAGAATAGGATCTTCTAAAGCAGGGATTTTACTGACATTGTAGAGGAAAGGCCAGATAAATGGCCTGTGTGGAGTTGAAGGTTTTTTTAATTGTTGCTGTAAAGGTCAAGAGGACAAAGTGAAGATGGCAAACATGTAGAGTGAAATCTGGTGTGGTTAGATTAGATGTTGAGTCAATGTATTTGCTCTTATTGTGTTTATAATAGTAGCATTTTTCAATACCATTTTTAGCCTGCAGAAACAAAAGCATGTGCTGCACACAATGACAGAGATAATATGGACTCCAAGAAAGGGGCGGGTATGTGGGAGGCATCTGTGCTTTGTCTTCACCCACACTCAAACCTGTCAAACAAACAACACTCTTCTTCCACCCCCAACCTGCAGACACATAACGCATTTGGGCATCTCAGAAGTCAATTTCTTGCCTATTGCCTGCTCTCTTCTCAAGTGAATGTTTGTGCTGAGGTGTTGGATTATCGAGGATGAAGAGAGGAAGCCGTTAAACTTGCTTTTCCCTTACACAACATGTCAAGTCCACGAGAACAAAATCGCTAGATTATGCCAAAAACTGCTGGTTTGATTTATTTGTATTCTATTATGTTTTAGCTCGCTCCAGATAAAAATAACCAAAAATTTGTTTCATTTTGCTGCAGGAATTCCAAACATTAAATAACAAGTAGGAAACCAAAATCTCTTTAATCCCTTTTTTCTGTGATGCAAGAATATCAGAGTTCTTTGCAGGGCTGCTCAATGAACACTGTGTGAAAGGCTGAAAATGACATGTAAATTATTATTGTCTCGCTCTTTCTATTTTCCAACGGTTATTCACATTTAGGATATTCACACATACTATACTACTCTAAACCTCAGTGTCAGCTCCATTACTGTCATCCTACCTCTTCAGTTAATCCTGTTAAACAGCCCTCCAGGCATTAGTCCTTAAATTCTCCTGCTGCTCTTATCTCATTTCACGTCCAGGATGTTTAAAAGCATGAGATATCTCAAGCATATGGTAATCATACAGCTATAAATGTATTTAAAAACATTATCCCTTTAATCTTCCCTCGCCTCAGAGAGCAGGATATGCTGTTTGTGAGGTTGTAATTTTCTTCTCATTTTAAGGAGTGGATTGAAAAGTCTTGTGTCCAGCAGGTCTGAGAAAGCTGAAACCAAGGAGCTGATGGAAATCAAGGACAGTGACAGGAAAAGAGCAACAAATTGACAATCTGTCCACAGCTAATAACGTCAGCTGAAAGGATGTGTTGATGCAGGCACGGTAGAAAATGTGATTTGATTTCTCAAGAGAACTGTATGAATTGACAGGCAGTTATTCAAAATGTATTCGACGAGTAAACCAGGAGGCTAAAGCTTTCTATAATGTAGAGGGGAAAATTGTTATCAATAAAGTTACCAGCTGTACGATAATCACAACAATGAAAGGCTCGTCTTATTCAGGCCATGCAGCTGTCATCAGGACAAAACATCCCTGTTGAGTAATAATAATAATATAAATGCCTTTATGCTGCTCCAATTGCCACAGGCTGACCATCATCATCCATCATCAAAACAAATATGGTTGCCATATTTTGTTATCTTTGTCCTTGCTTTGACTTGATTCCTTTCTTTCTAATCCTTTCTATTACTGATTGTGGGTGGTCAATAGATTTATGGATATTAGTCTCCATTAATGTGCTTTTCTGCATTTCCTGCGATATGAAAAACTTGCAGATATTGCCAATTACTGTCACTGAGGTAAAATTACGTTCTATTATTAGGTCTCAAATAGATGTGAGAGAGACTTTAAAGCAACAATAACTCATCTGCTACTAAACTGAAACCCTTCTTTAATCTCTTTAACACTGATTTAACTGTATGAACACTTCTTAGCAATGTGACTTCTTCTGTTGATAATTTAACTTTTTTTATTGTTTAAAAGACAAAATCTGGGGCGCTGGTGGCAATAAGCGTCCCACATACAGAGGCTACAGTCCTCATAGCAGAGGATGCCAGTTTGACTCCCGACCGCTACCATGTATGGCATGTCTTCTCCCCCTCTCTCTACTCCCCACATTTCCTGTCTCTCTTCAGCTGTCCTATCATAAAGGAAAAAATGCCCAAAAAATATAATAAAAAAAATAAAAATAAAAATGTAACACAATAGAGTATTAAAAAATATAGATCTTCTAAACTTAATCCTTAATGGATTCAAGAAGACGATGTAAGTTTAAGTCACAATTTAATGTACTTTAAAACGTACAAAATAACTTATGCACACTGTCTTACTGTCAAAATACGCTTTGTTGGTAGCATTTAGGAGTGTGTGAGGAGTGTGCAAGAGGTTGCTTGTAGGTTTTGACTGATTTCTCTCTATTGTTAACCAGGCAGACAACCAATAAAAAACAAAACATTTAACATAGTGGTGGATTAAAAGCAAGGATAGGAAGTGCCCAGATCCAATTCATGTGGCTATTCATCAAATTATCTTAAGGCCAACTTTAAACATTTGACTGTATCGTGTCCTGAGGTCTAGTTTTTTGAATACTTACATGTTCATGGATTCGGGATGTTCTACATTTGTTTGTTGTTCATATGAAACACCTAAAATGCCCTCTTCTATGCAGCCATCTTCATTGTGATTGGCCAGACCAGCACCAGATATTTAGGATATCTGCCTGAACAGAAAGGAGATAGATAGCATCTGCTGAGGCAAATAAAACATGGGCTCTCCTACACAAACATATGGCAGTGCTGTCAGATTTACATATCAAAGTAGTCTGATCTGACTCTCTGTGTGCTGATCCTCTGGTTATGAAAATGTTTATCACTTCTTATGAACTCACATGCTGTAATTTAAAAATCATCAAAAAACCTACACTTCTTTTGTAGGAAAACCAGCCATTTGTGTTCAAATAATGTGTTCACTTTAGTACTTTACTGTGAAGTATTTGATTCTTGGTCCAGCTATCTGTCTTTATGCCTGCAGATTCAAGGCTCAGAAGTTGTTGCTCTTGTTGAGTCACATATTTAGATATATTGTTTCAATAGATGACTTGTAACAGAAAAAGAAGCAGCCAAAAACCCAGACTCATGTTGTGATAACACCCTAATCTGGAGAACTCATCTGCCACATGTAAACACATGTCTGGTCTGGGGAGTTAGGGAGGGGTGGAGGGGTATGACGACCACCATTCAGCTGTTTCCTGGCTGTTTATTTATCAAAGAGAGTCTCCCATGAGGCCGGCTTTAGTTCAACATTGGCTAAAAGTGGAAGGAGGCAAAGGTGAAGTATTATTTGAATATAATACCTCTCCCCCCTGCACCCTGTGCGCATGCATGCTTATTGACCTGGCCTCCTCTAGACTGGACACATTCATGGTCAGTTAATCATTTCCCTTGCTCATCCTTTACTTTGAGATTAATCATTATTTTCTTCACTCCAAACCTGAGAATAGTGGAGAGAACCTGCAAATCCAATAATATTCAGGGAGAAACACTTTGAGTTATCTCTCCACTGAACTATTTGAAAAACAAACAGGAGCAGATTAGTATCTTTTTAATACAGAAGTGAGGAGTTGTCAGCAGGAAAAACACTTAAGAAATATGCATCCACACTGCGTAGAGAAGCAAAACTGATTAGGCAAATGGAAAAATTAATTTGACATGAAGGAGCTCTCTGCGCCTTAGGCACATTTTGCTTCTACGTGGGATTCAACTAAATATTTAGCACCTGAGTTGCTCTTCTTATGGAAACAATGGTGCCCTTCTTTCTAGTATAATTAATTTTTCCTCTTAGCCTCAGCCAAAAGCTATTTTCAGAACATGGCGCTTATTTGTTCCAAAGAGGAGAAAATCATAAACCCAAACACCGGCTTAATTCAGAATTTAGGGCATTTCACCTCCCACATTGGAAAGTGAGCAGCTGAATGGTTGACTCAACAGGAGCCAAGTCAGATGTTGTATTTTATGAAGTAATTAAGAAAAAAAGAAAAGGAAAATGGAAGATTTAATCAGAAGTGCAGTTAATAGCTAAGAAAATGCTAAACAGAAATGGTAATAGCTTTATTAAAACAAATTCATTTTAATTCATTCTGGTTTGAAATTAAAAAGGGGATGACTGTGGCTGACTGAGAGTACGAGACATCAACAATATTTAAATCTTTTAACCCTCCTGTTATGTTACGGGTCCATTTGACCCTTTTTAAAGTGCAGCATAAAAAATATGGGCAGCATGTGACAGAAGAGGTGTCATGTTAATTTATCAACATCACTTCATAAAAAATAAAAAAATAAAAAAATAAAATAAAATAAACAAAAATCTATGTCATTTAAAACTATTGTATTTATATTTAGAGCTTTTCAATGTACATTAAAAAAAGTTTTAACATTAATTTTAATGAAAAACGAGTGAGTTATCCTCATTGAACCATGATCTGTGAGGATTAAAGAATACCAATGGACTGAATATTGATTTAAATGATTATTAATGGAGTAAAAAATTAGATTAAAACAAATTTTTATTGGAATTTTTTGGGGTTCTTGGATAATTGAATATGCCTCGGGTCAAATTGACCCAGGAACATTATTGCTGTTCCAGAGAAATGAACATAACAGGAGGGTTAAACAAATAAATACGAGTGTAATTCATAGAAATCACTCCTTAAACTCCCTCATTCATAATACATACAACAGATGGGATACATTCGGGGCTTTTACAGGATTCCCTTAAAAATCAACACAGTCTGTCCTCTGTGATGAATGTATGATGTCCTGAACATGACTGCCTTTCCCACTTACATCATATTTCATCATCATTTAGGAATAAAACAGCACACACAGACAATGGAACACAGTACAGAGCTCACAAAAACTAAGCAGTTTAAATATTTTATGAAAAAAATGTGTGTGCTGGTTCAACACAGACGTTGAATGTTAAATAAAATATTCATGAACGGGAACTGCAAGACATCTCAGAATTTTATAGACAGCAGCATGCACACACAATAAAACTTTCATCCATGCGTAATAGGCAGAAATCTTAAATTGTAAAGGGCTGAGAAACACTGATTTTGACACGGAAAAGCCTTTTTTTAAGTTGTCTGTTGATTAACTTCACATCCAGTTATATAATGTGAAATATCTGTCATGAAAACAGTCAAATTAGTTTAATTATCATTAAGATTGAGCAGCTGGTTTGGTTCAGAGATCCCTCTGACCCCAGATCTATTTCTTCTGGGTGATAAATCTCAAGTATAGAATGTAGAGTGCTCTTTTTGTCATTATGGTTGGTTTGATCACTGCATCCAGAATTATTTGAAGACTTTGGAAGTCTGATACAAGCCCAAGTCTTAAAGACTGGGTAGATGCAATGATAGATAGAGACAGCATCTTATGAATCCGTGCTGCACAGATTAAAAGGTAATACAGAAGGTGGGACCACCTCCTGGGACTGCTTTTGGGCTAACATAAAAACTGACCGAGACACGGTGCAGATCCCAATAGTATCAGGATCTCCTATATAACTATTGCTTTAACACTGTATTATTCCAGTCACAATATACAATGGCCTTTTGTCTTTGAATGGATGCCCTGTCTGTATATGTATCCTTTATCCTATATTTGTAATTGTCTGTCTGGCCTGTGCAATGTATCCCAGTATTTTGTATTTCTGTTTAATTTTGTTCCTTCTTTTCACTATTGTCTTATTTGTAATACATTGAAAATTTAATAAAAACTTTAATGACACAGCATTTTATTTGACTTTATTTCTTCAATTGATTGCAGTTGACGCATTCATTAGATAATTCAAGCTCAAACTAGATATGTATTAAGTAATGTACATTCATTTATATTTATTTTTATTTTCTCTTCACAATTCCTTAATCATTACTTTGAATCTACATTTTTTTATAACTATTATTACTCTTATTTTAATTCTCATTGTTATATTCATTGCTTTATTCAGCTACTTACCTGTTTACTCATTAGAAGTACATAAATACAATTCATTTATTTAACATTATTATCTTTTATATTTATTTTATTTGTATGTGTGTATGCGTGTATGTATGTATGTATGTATGTATGTATGTATGTATGTATGTATGTATGTATGTATGTATGTATGTATGTATGTATGTATGTATGTATGGATATACAGTTTATACATAGTTATTATTTCAATTTATGTATGTATATATTATTATTTTTTTTATTTTTTTATTTTGTACGTGTATATATATATGCTTTCATATGAATATGTTTAAAACATGTTTGAAATAATGGACCTGTATTGTAAAGTTTGCGTTTTGCCAATAAAAAACAAATCTTGAAAAAAACAAAAAACTTTAATGACAAAAAAAATGATCATTAAGATTGTCACTATATTGAATTTATATATACATGCTTTGTGATATCCTAGGCTATTGAGAAAAAAAAGGTGGTTATATGTAAACTATATAGGAGCAGGTCATTAAAACCCCCCAGTAAGAAGAAGGAGATGAGCCTGAACACTTCCTGACTGCCTACAAAGTTTATTCAACCAAAGGCAGCTGACAAAGGCCAGTAGGTAGAAACGTTGTGGTTCAATGAACTTCTTGTGACAGAGTGTGGGCTTGAATCCTAGTTTTTTCTCATGTTGGCAGGAGTTAAATGCCAGTGCTTGCAGTTTTGAATTTAGTTTGTGAGCTCATGTCCAGGGATAGATTTTTCAGCATCCCCTTTTACCTTTTGAGGTCATTTAAACTGTCGAGTAAGACACTATGCGGAAATAGATGTTGACCAGAGTACTGCAATAGCACTGACAAATATCTGTCTGCTGTCAAGTTCAGGGTAGTGATATTTTAGGAAAGTGCAAGGTTTAGGAAATATTCCACCATAGTTTGACTCTTTGAATCACAATGCCAATGCCCACGGCTCAGGTTTGTTCTTGATGAGCAGGAGAAAAACTCTTCACAACTCATAACTTTGTGTTTAAGATGTGGTCAAAAAAGGCAACTGGGCCTGAGTCACATAACTGTTTGTCATCAGCATACAGTAAATGTTGAAACTCTTGTGATGTTTGCTATTGGTAAATTGTAGTTTGTCTTTACTTATATTCCACTTTTCTAGACTTCTGACCTACATGTGACATTCACACTCTGATGACATTGGATGCTAAGCAATATGCCCATCGGTATTAACTAATCCCATTCTTGTGAATTTCTTATACCTCTGGATATGCCACTCAGGAGCAATTCAGGGTTCACTTAAAACATCAACATAGTCTCTGTGGGCTGACCTACATCTACAGTGTGCCCGCCTGTCAGTCAAGTCAATCATGCCTCTAATTATGCAAAACTTGTATCCTTATATCTTCAAGAGTAATGAGTTATAAAAACAATTCACCTCTGCTCCCAATGCTCCTGAATCCAGCTTGAAGTGGACACCCAAGGACCTGCAGATTTTAGCACTTCTGAATTGGCTTCATATTTCAAGACCCAAAGTTGCTTGGTTCAGTTTCTTTCCCTAGGACACTTTGACATGGGATTGAACCGCCAAGTTTCAGATCAAGAGGTGACCAGCTCAATCACTGAGCCACAGCTGCCAATATTGGTAGTATGTAAAGCGTAAAAAGAGTAGGACCTAAAACTCAGCCCTGAGGTACACCACATGTCTACCTAGATGATGCTTTGCCATTCAAATTGTTACATATGTTCATAGCTTTCCTGGAATTTTTTTTTTTTTTAGCTTTTGACTATATTTTGCTCTTTTTTTGAGAGCTAAAATGAGATCATTTGTTCACTTAACCTTCAACACAAGTGGCATTCCCTTAAGCTTCACATAGACTGTGTTAAGTGCTGACTAACAAATGGTGATATGCTTACCAATTGACCTGGTTAAAGTGTTAACAGTGTGAGCATGTTAGCATGCTGTTATTAGCATAAGCTCACCACTGTGCCCACAGACAAAATAATAATAATAATTCATAGGATTTATATAGCGCTTTTCTGAATACTCAAAGTCGCTTTACATAGAATAAAAGTAAAAATAAAACAGGTAAATAAAACAAAACAGGGACAGAGGTGGGCGGGGTATAGGTCATGTGTTGTATGCTTTTTTGAACAGGTAGGTCTTGAGGTGGTTTTGAATGATTGAAGAGAGTCAGAGTTAGGGATATGTGGAGGGAGAGAGTTCCAGAGAGTCTGGGCAGCTCTCTGTCCCCCAAGGTGTGGTGCTTGGACTTGGTGATGGGGGACAGGAGATTGACATCTGATGATCTGAGCCGGCGACATGTGGAGTGGTGTTTGAGGAGGTCCGTCAGGTATGATCTTGAAGTGGATTCAGTGCTGTATGGGGAGCCAGTGGAGGTGCTGAAGGCTGGGTGTGATGTGGGCTCTGGAGCGGGAGTGGGTGAGTAACCCGGCAGCTGAATTCTGGACATATTGAAGTTTTTTTGAGGTCAGTGGAGGGGAGGCCGTAAAGAGTGCTGTTGCAATAGTCAAGTCTGGAGGTTGTGAAGGCGTGGATGAGGGTTTCTGCAGCAGAGGAGGAGAGAGAAGATCTGAGCCGTGCAATGTCACAGACGGGAAAAAATGATGTTTTGGTGACGTTTCTGATGTGTGGTTTGAAGGAAAGGGTGGGGTTGATGATGATGCCAAGGTTACGGACTACTGGGGAGGGTGTGACTGGGTGGTTGTCGATGCTTAGTGAAAAGTTCTGGGTGGAGGGGAGGAGGGGAGGAGAGACACAGACACATTTAAACTATTATCCAGCTCCCCTACCACCTAAGCTGCCTTTAACTTCTACTCTCACCCACACAAAGAGAAGATGCTCGTCACCTTGACTGGGTCTTTACAGAACAACGGGGCTGCAGACTCTTAGTCTTGTTAAAATACATGAAAGGTTGAACTGTCAATCAGCATAAGAGCTATGGGAGAATTGCAGCATTGGAAATAATAAAGAGATAAAGCAGCTTCATGCAGTGAATTAACAGAGGTTGTTGCTTTTCATTATCAATACAAAGCCAAATTTGGCAGGCAGGCCAGCATTTCTGTTGCAAAAAATGTATGTTGGAAGTATTCTTGTTGAATTCAGTTTGACCTATCATAAGGCCCAGCAGGAGAGACAACATCATTCTAGACCTAGCCAAACTCATGATAATGCTAGCTTCACCTCTTACACTTAATCAAATGCTGACTACTATCCCCATTACATCTTTTTAGGCATTTGTTCCTCAGATGTCGTGTTATCAGTTCAGCCTTTTCTTGGGCTAAGCACTTCCTGTTTATTTTCACACAGAAATGTTTTATCTTCCAATGGAGTTAGAGGGGCTGATTCAAAAGTGTCTGATGATGTTTAAAAAAGGCACTCTTATTTTAAAATGAGTAGAGCTGAAACCATGACCAAAACCCCCTTCAATGAGGTATACAAAGTGCTGTTCAAGTGACTGCTGTTATATGAAGTTACAATAACTGCTTCCCACGAAGGCATTAGATCCATGGTCATCAGTCCTGCATGCTTAGATGTGCTCCTGCATTTTAAGGGTCTCATTTGTTCTGCATTGTGCTCTGCAATGTTCCAAGTGTTTCTGTTCTGTTAAACATTAGCAGTGATTACCTGATACTGACTTGAGTTGTTAGTATGACCAGTCAGGTTCTCTCAAATGGACATGCAAATGTGTTTTACGTGGTAATCATGAGTTTGGTTTGATGAAATCTGACTGAATTCCTAAAATTTAGTCAAATTCTCTAAATGCTAAGGAAAGGTAATAGATAGAACTATAAAAAGACAAATTACTGAACCATAAACATAGACATAAATCATGTAATCACTGGGTTCTCAAAGTTGTTATGCCTTGCAGGCACATCAGATATCACAGAGATTCCCATAGGGATGAATAGACTTTGGGTTGACTGACCTCAGCGCGCATAGTTAAGTGGAAAGGAGGCATGAGTCTTCCTGCAAGGTCAAGGAAAAGTTTTGAAGAGAACACACAGGAGGTAACTACATTAAATATTCATCTGTAGCCCTGTTGGTATTCTCCAGTCTCTCTCTACATTTGGTTACTTTACATCATACCTGTTAAAAATATGAAATTGGATTTTTTTTTCCTACCCAACTTATTTGCACTTAAGAAAAATATTACAATCCTGTCTATATTGCTTTTTGTCTCAAAGTTCAATGCGTAGAAAGGCAAGGCAAGGCAGCTTTATTTGTATAGCGCATTTCATACACGAGGGCAACTCAATGTGCTTTACATTAACACATTAAAAGCATTGGAGACATTCAGACAGGCATAAAAGAACATAATTAAAATGAATATTTTAATTATTTTTTTATTTTTTATTTTTAATTAAAAAGGGAATATTGAGCGATATCTAGCAGTCAGATTCTAGACTTAAACACTCCAGTGTTCACCCCTCCCCTTGGTGAAGCGATGGTGACCCTCGAGGACAGGAAGCTCCTGGGATGTATTGTAAGTATGATCCTCTATTCCTCAAGATTATATTATCATAAACGTAAATCAATGCAGATTATTTTGCGCAAAACAACTCTCATCTTCTTTGTCTTCCAACCAATGCATTTTGCAGGGCCACTCAGGAAAAACAAAAATGCATGTGTTACTATTCATTTATTATTATTTTTTTAAAAGGACCACGCATATTAATTAACACTTCTGTACATATGCCAGAATTAGCCAAAAGGCTAGTTTACATCCGTAGTCCCTTGACAGATGTTAAAAAGGCTCCCTAAAAAGATCAAGATTAAAAAAAAGGTAAAATAGAATAAAATAAAATCAAAATAAGAAGGTAGAGGAGATGCCAAAACAGAAACAAACAAACAAATAAACCAACCAACAAACAAACAAACAAAAAAGAAAACAAAAGAAAAGTACAAATAGCACTATAAAATTAAAAATGACTAAAAGCTACATAAGGACATGATATGACAGTCCTTGAGAAAGTGTCCATGGACATAAAATACATGGAGTAAGACAAGTAGTTTGTCTGTCCTTTGCAACAGTAGAAACAAAGAGGTGACTGGTGGCAACCTCCATGGAAGGAGACACACTCCTTCTGTAAATATGAAAGGCTGATTCAAAGTTAACTAAAACAAAACTATTTTTATATTCAGCTGATTATATGTGGTATTTTATGTTATATTCTATTTCTACCATGTTTGTCTTCATTACCACACACTGCACCTTTATATGAGTTGACTCTGAAGCACATTTTCAATAGCTGCTGCAAGACACTTCAGGCTTTGTTTTGAAATTCTGTTCTGTTGTTGAAAAGACAGGATGCATTTTCACACCTACACAGAATGTGCCAAAGTAAAAGTACACCCAGCATAAGGAACATGTTGAAGTCTTGTCCGACATTTGTTGGGAATTGGGTGCACATCATGAGTTGCTCCTAGCATGCATCCCAATGCTGCCTGCTTCCATGCTGAGCAGTTCCCCCAAGCAATTTATCTTCTTTCCCTCAGTTTCTAAGCCCATCCACTGACCCTGCTTTACCTCAGAGACTGCTCTTACACATCTAGAAGTCTTATCTTGTCTCTGAATCTCCTTTAAAACCAGTTTCTGTTGCCTACTGCTCTTCTTTTACTTAATGGCTAGTGAATGCTTTGTCCAGTGGGCTATAGAAAAATATGTTGTTAATGCGTACTACTATTGAGACAGCTAATATTGATTATACTACATAATATTGCAGCATAATGTATGGTACAATATTATAATTCATAATATTTTATGGTTGCACTGCAATTCATCGAATCCCATGGTATGGTATGTCTCATAGCATTGTATGGTATTATTAAATTGAATTGTATTGATTATATTGCATCATAATGAATCATATAGTATTATATTGCATTGTATTGTATTGTATCTTATATTATCTAATTGTATCATATAAAATATATAAAAAATGATAAATAAATAATATCATATCACATGATTTTGTACTGTACCCAGACATATCATATTGTGTTTTGTTGTATCGTACTGTAAAGTACAGTTTGTTGTAGTACAAAAGATTATGGTATTATATTGTTTGTCTGGTATGGTACAGTATGGTATTGCATTGTAACGTAGCCTTAGCTAATGCAACACGATGCAATGCAATATGATACTACACCGTACCATACCAAACAAACAATATCATACCATAACATTCTATACCACACCAAACCAAACCAACGTGAATACAATATAAGTAACGTAACGTAACGTAATGTGACGTAACCTAACGTAACGCAACGTAACACAACGCAACGTAACGTAACGTAACATACAACGTAACACAACGTAACACAACGTAACACAACGCAACGTAATGTAACATAGTGCAAGGTAACGTAACGTAACGTAACATAACGCAGCGTAACGTAACGCAACGTAACGCAAGGCAACATAACGTAACATAACGCAACGCAACGTAACGTAACGCAACGTAACATATCGCAACTTACCGTAACGTTACGCAACGCAACGTAACGCAACGTAATGCAATGTTCCGCAACGCAATGCAACGTAACGCAATGCAACGTAACGCAACGCTACGTATCACAATGTAACGCAACGCAACTTACATAATATTCAATTGGATAGTAGTGATCCTTTGGTTTGATATTGTATCATTATGTTTTGTACTGATCGTGCCATATTGTATAATATTGCATATCATTGCATCACATCACATTGCATTGTGTCCTATCCTATCGTTTACTATTGTATGCTATCATAACCTATTGTAAAGCTTAATTTCTCCCAGACTGATTTGTATCACTGTGGAGAAAACTTTTCAGATATGACTCAATTCTTTATGATTTATAAATATGGAAAAACATTTCTGTTTTGATTTGATTGACTTAAATCACTTTAACCTCAGTGAGACTTTGACTCCTTTCTTATAGAACTCCACTGTAGAATACTATTTCATTTTTCTTAGCCAATCACAAGAAACCAATGTTAGATTTATTGGTGTCTTGTGATATCATGTAAACTTAATTGAACATATGAAAACTGCTGCCAGTAGTGGTTTTGTAAATGTTTAATAGTGAAGTAATAAAAGAGAGAGACTTTAATTTCAGGCGATTTTTAGCTGACATGCAGTCTGTAAGATGGGGTTTCATACTTGGTATTACTCCTTAATGACTCAGGCACACAGCTTGACAACGCTGTGATTGGTGAATCATTAGGCTGCCCACAGCTCTTTTTGGCTTGATGGCTCAATTACTTTTTAGCAGGAGACATGGCTGTTTCAAGTCATGATGCAAGACTTTATCTGTTAACTTGGTGGAATTGGTGGATTCATAGGTAGGGATTCAGGCAATAGACCTGAGGCTGTTAGCAGGTGGACAGGCTTGTCTTAGTCAGACTTCACATCTGAACACACAGCTCAAAGCCCACAGCTGAACAAAATAAGGAGGGGAAAAATAGCTGAACTGAGATTTCTTTGAATCATTACCGATAAAGATTGTTCAGGTCCTTAAGTGTAACACAATGACAATGAAGGAGTTGCTATGGGCATAAAAATAAAATGAAAAATACTATTTAAATAATGTATAGAGATGTGTTATTCCCTCACAGAATGAATAAACTCAAAATCTGGTTATTTCAAGAGTCCGTGAATCAGAGACCACTTTAAGTCTGCATGGGACTCATCTCTTGTCTCGATGTATACAGCTTCAAGTGGTTTATATAACCTCAGCTCATCAGAGACGTTCTCGTGTAAAGGACCATATTGATTGGTCTCATATCCCGCTGACAGGGCGGTCGTTGCATTGATGAGAACACAGAGAACTGAGGGTACTGTATCTGTCTCCTCTTCAACAGGAGGTGAAATGAGACCCCTGGCTGACACACTTGAAGTCTGCGCTCTGCATGGTGAAAATCACAGCTCACCAGCAAGAGCATAATTGCCACAGGGGACAGAGGGTCACGTCCCCTTCAATATATGAAAGATGGAAATTTGCTTCTTTAATGGTCCTAATTGACACTGTCTTTGTCCTCTGTTAAACTGAACATATAACAAGAAGCACCTCGTTAAATATGAAATCACACTATTAGTTTGTCATCTTACGAACTATATCTCTTCCATGTGTGTGTGTGTGTGTGTGTGTGTGTGTGTGTGTGTGTGTGTGTACACTCTGACTCAAGTATGAATGTGTGAGCTTCTCTATATAAGGAGCCAAGCCGTTCTGCTGATTCCAGTATGGCAGGATACCTTGGATCATGTGTGAGACACGGCCTCATTTCCTCAAACAGCATCAGCACTTTATGTTAATTTTCCGATAACAGTTCCTGGTGTGTGTCTGTGTGTATTTATACATTCTGGTATATAAGATTTCGCCCTTGCTCTCTGGGATGAAGAGAACACGAGTCTTCTCAGACACTTCCCTCCAGTTACACTTGATCTATGGAGCAGGATATGTTCTCCTTTGGAGCAGACTGAAAGCTAAAGGCAAAGTCAATGTGATGTGCTCCTTCAAAATGTTATTTCAGGCAAGCAATGTCTTTAAAGTCATTGAATTGAGTTTGTTTGCAAAGACAAATAAGTCTACGTTCTTTTTCCCCAGTAAAAATATGCCAAATAATATTCTAATACAATTTTTTTGTGACTGTCTAAAGATGAAATATACTGAATACACCAGAAAACAGTATGTCAGTGAAACAGACACCAAAGCTGTTTTCACACATGTACAAAACTCTTGAAACTTCTCATTCAAAAACAGACAGATGAAAGTTTTCACTCTGACTTATGTCCATGTGAAGTTGGGGTTTAATGTGAGAACACAGCAGGAAATATTCAGGAACATTTTCCAGCAAGTAGGCTGGAGTGAAGACATGTCTATCATTGTACAAACAGCAAGAGCAACATGTAACAGGATGATTAAAATGTCTGAGGTTTAAGAAGGAAGCATTGTTTCCACGAGAGAAGAGACAGTGTCAGCACATCTGTCTGTTTTTTTTTTTTTTTTTATTAAACCTTCATTTAACCAGATAAAAACCCATTGAGATCAGGATCTCTTTCACAAGGGTGACCTGGCCAAGAGGTGCGGAGGCTGTAACAAAACAACAATAATTTAAGGTTTTAAACACAGGCACTGTTCAGTGCTCTCACGCTGTCTGTCCCTCAGGATACAACGGAAGGCTCTAAGTGTAAAGTTCAGAGAGTTTCAGCTTAGTCTGTAGAGCATTCCATGCCATGGGGGCAGCAAAGCTGAAAGCTCTTTTTCCAAATTCAGTCCTTACCCGAGGAACTGATTTTTCTCTGCAATAAAGCGCACAAATAGTGAGGAATCAAGCCTAAAAGAGCCTTATAAATTAGGGTCAGCCAGTGTTTGTATCTGCGTGCACTCAGAGAAGGAACATTTGATTTCACATACAAATCACAATGGTGGGTGAGACAACTACAGCCAGTGACAAATCTCAGTGCCGAATGAAAAACTGTGTCCAAAGACTGGAGACATTTGGATGACACACTCAGATAAAGCATGCACCTGTAGTCAAGAATGGGTAAGAAGGTCGCTGTCACTAACTTCATGCTGACCCTGAGAGAGAAGCAGGTTCTGTTTCTAAAAAAGAACCCACGCTTCACACAAAGTTTGCATGTAGCATTGATATAAATGCAAATACTGCCCTCATAGCTCAGATCTCTGTTGTTTTGTCTATCCTCATGCTGTAAACATTACACTGCAGCTTCCACAACATGCTTTCGAAATCATGTCCTCCATCCTGGTACCCATCTTTTGCACAGCACTACCCTCATCCGACTGGGAAGAATTCAGGCCTTGAGGGACATTTGTAAGAAAGAAGGTATGGAAAATTTTAGGGGCACAGCTCCTCAAAATTTCTAATATTAATATAATAATATACCAGCATGTCCTAATTTGGAGTTTACCACCTTTACATTTCTTTGGACTTGCTGAGAGGAACACAATATTGTGATTTTGTGTTTCAAACACATGGGCCAGACATGACCATCAAACAGGCCGGGGGGGTCTGGCACCGAGTAGTTCCTTGATCACCTCCCCTTTTTGCATTCTTCGTACTGGATGGAAATAAAGTAGCGTTGGTTCAACATGTCAATCAAAGGCTCAAAGGTGTAGAGCAGAAAGCCTTCCACAATAAGGATATGAGTCTCCTCCTCTTCCTTATTGTCAGACTTTGGGACGATCTCAGTATCCAGGGTGTTATTAACGGCATGAGATTTCTCAAACTTCACCGGGTTCTTCAACCATGTGTAGATCTTGCTCATCATGGCGTCCATGTCCGGAGCAGTGATGACATCGTACTGCTTAAAGCCATCTTCACCAACTTCAATCTGATCTTGGGGCTTGAAGAAGTCATCCTGGTGGACCACACAACAGTTGGGCAGGTTCTTGATCAGTCTGTTGGTGAGGGTGGTTTTCCCTCCGTTGGTAACATCTGCACAGCCAAAAGCCAGCAGAGGAGAATGTAGCAAGCCAGTGATTGGTAAAGCAAGGAATATACAACAACAAGAGAGTTCAGGCTGTTTGTCACATGTTCAAGCTTTTACAAATAGATAAGTATGTTTTTTTTGTCAAGGCTTTTAAGGCTACATTTAAAAGTTACAGACATTTGGCTCATGTGTGAGACTTTTCAACATTGCACCCTTGTGCAAACAGTACGTTATCTCATACAAAGTCCTATTAGCTATTTCCCCTACTTTAAAGTTGGAGCTGAAAAAAAATCCTGTAAATTGTACTCAGAGCATTTTATTTGGGCATCTTTACATCTACTGGAGAGAGAATATTCCGTTATGTTAAAGCCCTTTAGGTTTAGGTTGTGAAGATGATAAGTGATAAGTGCTGTGTGAAGTACTACATTTTTTAAATATATTTTATCCTCTCTGGTGCATTTTAAGGTTACCTGGGGTTTTTGTGGCAAACACAACCTGCATACTCATCCTGATGAAATCATTCTGAGGGAAAACTTTTTAATGCAATAGTATAATGACTGAACTGTAACATCATCATGACAAAGTTTGATGACTTACGTAATACTTAGTCTTTGTAGCTTGAGATGAGATATTCCTATTCAAGTTTTTGTGAAATGAGGGTGGAAAGGAGCCTGTCAGCTGCCACAGGGATGCAGACTCTTCCTGTTTTGCAATGAGACTGAATTTGAAATGCAATAAATCACTAATGTCAGAGAAAACTCAGGGGACACAAACTACAGCATGAAAGTTGAAGATAGTGATCTGTGGGAATTTATTAAGGGCCAACCCAGAGGTCAAGTCAAAATGAGATAAACTGCCAGAGCGGTGAGGAATTCCTTTGTAATGAGCATGCTTCATTTGTGGGATTTAGGGATTCATCTGGAAATAGCACTGAAGATATTTCAGGGTTTATTGTCATACTTGCCACAGTAACAACCGCTCATTACAAAGATGATAAAACACCACAAGATATAATGATTTGTGGATCGTGAGAAACCTGGGGCAATGATGCTCTGAATGGAATGTGTGCATTATTATTCGCATTCAATAAAAAACAGCAACGATATCATGGCTCATACAGAACATTTTTCCTTCTACAGGCTCAAAAAGAAATATACCAATTACTGTGAAAGGCGTAAAGCCCCCGTCTCCATCAGTGAGAGAAAAACATTCCAGACAGCCGAGTAGGCCCAGGAGGAAGGGAAGGGGGGAAATGAAAATGCTGGATGATTACACTGAGGGTGCAATACTTTGGCACCAAAAAGGCCTGATTGCAGTTGGAAAGAAGTGATGGTGTAAGGCCTTCATATCCCAGTCACAACGCTGTTGTGTGAGAAAATGCTAAGCGTTTACAAGTCTGTAATAGTTCATCTGTGCATCTGCTAGAGGTCAAAAGCTCTCCTGACTGACATTCTGATGGTCTAGGAGGATGAGAATGATTAGCTATGCGTGATGAATTAGAGGCAAATCTCTCAATCCTCTCACATTTTGTTTACTTCCAGCATTTCAGCTATGCACAGTGAGGCAGGCTGTTGAAACAATCCTGCTTAATCGATCATAACTCGACATGTTCTTCCCTCTGGCATTCTGAAACATTATTAAACCTGAAGCAAATGAACCTGTGATTGACTGCACATTCTAATCTGCCCAACCGCTCAAAACACTTTTACACAACATTCACACACTGATGGCTGAAGCTGCTATAGTAAGAGACCATCAGTGTCAGCTAATTTCATTAATTCGCATCGTTTACATCAACGCTGCAGTCCGAACCACTCTGCTGCTGACTCATTTGTTTATTTACTGTCTTGTACTTGCTGTACATCATGGTAGCTAAGGAAGCATGGTATTCACTCCAGTGGGAGGAAAGCCACAACAGTGTATCTGCTCACTGGAAGGCCCAGCCAGGGTTCAAACTCAACTCAACTTTATTTATAAAGAACCTTTAATACATAAAAACATGCAGCCCAAAGTGTTTTAAAGAATAAAAGAGAGACAGGAAACAACAGCAATAGTAAAATTATAAATGGGTATAAATAAAATAGTTAAAATAAAATCAATACAGTAAAATTAATAAAATAAGTAAGAGTGGAAAGAAAGGTAAAAAATAAGTTAGAGTTAACAAGAACAGATGAACACAAGAAATAAATAGATAAATGAATATTTAAATTTTTATAAATAAATAAATATTTCTTATAAATAAGATAAATAAATGTTAAAGCAATGATTAAAATATTAATTAAAATAATACAAATGATAATGCAGTCGAGGGCTGAAAATAAACTACTCCAAATTAAAAGCTAGATTAAAAAGGTAAGTCTTAAGTTTACTTTTAAAAACACCCAGAGAGCTCGCCGTTTTGATGTCCAGAGGCAGAGAGTTCCACAGCTTTGGGACATAAAAACAGAAAGCACTCTGGCCGGTGTTTGTGTGAGACACAAACTAAGTACTAGTAGACTGTGAGTGAGCGAGGATGACAACACACTACCCTGATGCCTTGGAGGACCGGTCCCTTGATCTTAAGATCACTCTTAAGATAATTTATTGATCAGTGATCTGACTGAGAGATCTAGTTTCTTTGATCAGAACAAGGATAATTGTATTCAAACTGTCTAATGTTGACAGGAAGCTGCATTTTAGATGTCTAAATATGACACTTTAAGCTGAAAACAGGCACAGAGTTGTTTGAATGAAAACTGTCAAATATGTAGTATACAGAGCTCATCCTCTCCTGGGAAACTCTGCAAACATGTCCTTGAACAAGACACTGAATCCCAACCAACTCCTGGAGGACACTGGTCCTGCACTCCGACCTTCCTTCAGAGGGGCCAAGTGAAAAGAGCAGGAGGACAGACAAATAAATAAATAATGCTAAAGGGACTGGAGATATTCTGAGAGATGACGGAAAGGAGTGAGGGTGGGGGGTGGCGCTAGTAGGGTATGTGATTGTAGGAGGAGTAGGAGGCAGAGACAGACAGGCACCATACAGCTGACAGCACGCAGTGTTTGAAATGGATGCTGTTGCTGTTTGCTCAGCCGCTGTTTCCTCTGAATCCTAATGTGCCGACATCTGAATGTTTGAAGGGCAGTGCAACTTAATGACATCAAAGGAAAGACTATCTGAGAGAAACAGAAGATTTAATTGTCTGTCATTAGAGCGTTTCATTTGCACTGTGCATCATCCAATCAGCACACTTTTAATTTCTTTCCAGGCTTTAAGTAATTGCACATTTCCAAGACAAACAGTAATAGTATGAGCGGGATCATCGCACGGAAAGGCATACGATTTGTTTCTCACCAAATTTGATTTTATCAGTGCCGTGGCTGGCTGAGTGTGGAATACAGAGATAGCCTCGGTCATGACAGTCATGAGGCTCTTTTTTTTCTGCGGTACAGTGCAGAGTAAATTGATTTGCCCGGGGAAAGGTGAAGGGAAAAGAATAAGCTCGTCACTCAACAATAGGCCATCACTTCTTCTTCTGTCTCAGATTTCCACAGACAGTGCCAAGCCTGGCAGGTGACAGGGTCACACACGTCAGAATCCCTGCTTACCTGGGTTCACTTGTTGCCATGCCAACTAAGGATATGGCCACAAGGCATGACGTGTGAGTGTGTGAATAGATTGCACTGGCAATACATGTATGAGCAGTTTTCTGTGTTTTTTGCAGAACAGACAGGGATGCTTCGCTAAAAGGAAACATGATAGGTTATTTGTTTGCTGGAAGATGATTTTTTTATTTTTTTTATTTACAATCTTCAGCAAGCATTTATGGGAGTCATTGAAGGTGGGGGACAATGACGTTTGAGATCTGACATTATTTATCTGTGTTATTTTGACTTTTACTGTTAAAGCCCTTACATTTTTCATTTACAAGGACTTTGCATATTTCTTAACATTTCTGTAAATATGCTAGTTAGCCAAAATGCTTGTTTCCATCTGCAAACCCTTCCCAGATGTTAAAATAGGAATCCTAAGAAGAACAAGATGAAACAAAAAGGTGGGAGAATAAAACTAAATAATCAAAGTACAAATAATGTTCAGTTTTGTCCACAGGGTTCGCCTGTGAATAAAGGTCCTCATGGGAGCTTAAACATTGAACATTTTGGTACATCTCATCGTCTAGGTGTTTAGGGGCTAATGTGAAATATTGTCACTAGAGAGTTATATGGTAAAAAAATAAAATATATTTATGTTATTTGAATGTACCACACTGATTCCATAACTGTTTGGATGCTGTGTAAAATATTGATACTGTAAAGACCGAATTTGATGGTTTGCAAATCATTTAAAGGCTAAATTTTAATTAAAAATAATGTAATTAGTTCAATGTGATATCTGGACTAGATTGTGGACAAAACACTTGGTAATATTTGAGTCTCTCGCAGTTTTTCCGAACTTACTGGTGGCATAATAATTAATTTTTCATGGTTTCATTTGAATACGAATTCATCTTTTTTTTTACATACATTTAAAAAAGGACAGGGTCACACGTGCAAAAAACTGGACGATACTTTCCCGTCTGATCAGAAATTAACTGTGTGTGAGGTCTGTGTGTACAATTACAAAAATTTAAGCGCAATTTGTTGCTTCCCGTAACATCCTGACATTAAACTAGAGCATGCTCATGGCTCGGGAGCAAATAATGGATACAGCAATGAGGATATTTGAAAATAAAACCAATATTAGGTGATTAATATATGGGTCTAAGCACCCCACGTATAGAGGGTAAAGTACTCGTCGCAGAGGTCGCTGATTCGACTCCCGGCTGGTCGATCATTTACTGCATGTCTTCCCCCACTCTCTACTCCCCACATTTTCTGTATCTCTTCAGCTGTCCTGTCATTAAAGGCACAAAGCCCAAAAACTTAAAAAAAAAAAAAAGAAATAATGCAATAGGTTTGATGTCTTACATATAATATTTCACACCAGAACCTATGCTGATTGTACGAATCGATCAATACATGGAATTTTGTTTGTATGGATAAAATACAAATATGAGATGCTGTGCTTCACAGGTTCTTAGAGGAAAATAGTTTTCCTGTTTGAATAGGTTGTAGAAATATAAACTGTAGAATAAACTTTGGGATTTTAAGCTCTTGTGAAGAACTTGGTTGTTTGTGTGGATTTTGGCCCCCTATGGACAACTTGGTACTTCCTCTGTCTTAGCTAAACTTGTCCTGCACATGTGTAAGTCATGTTGTCTGACTAAAGTCTCATCCTGTTCTGTTAAAAGTTGTATGAATCACTCATCCTAAATATATTTGCTGCCAAAAAAGTATCACATTTTTTTTCTTCAGCATTCAGAATTGAATCGTCTGAAACCTTCCCTCTTTCAATGGTTATCATCATTAAATTTCACAAAATATAAATTGTCAGTCTTTTTGCTCATGGTCTAGTTTGCTTTTGTAGGTCATAAAGAGGCCTCACTTTTAATTACAGTCTGTTTCATAACCAGATGAAAACTCCTCACAGGAGCTTTAAGCACCAGTTAACAGTTTACAAAGGATGACTGTAACAACTGCATATCTCTCCCAGGAGATAGTCTGATCCAAGGAATTTGTTATGCATAAGCAGTATCATCTCAGCTCCCTGTGAAAGGCTGATAAATGAAACTGTGAACTGATTCCTGCCCTCGGTGGAGGAAGCTGTTGTCCTGTCACACTGGTAATGAGTATATGCCTTTTAATGAGAACATGAGCAAATTAACATATCCAATTACTGCATGGCTTTGTAGCAGGCTCTATGCAACAGGTAGTAAGCATTACTGTGAGAGATGTGCAATGGAAGTGAGTGGAGGCATTCTTCTTTGTTAGATTGATGGTGAAAATGATTATCTCTTTTTAATTAGACAACAATTTTCAGTAATCGGCTAGCATCAGGTTTTCAACTGAAATATAAAAGTTGAATCTTAGTGTTCCAAGCTGTTCTCAAAAGCTCTGAAGTCCTAACTAACATGCACATTGTGTCGTTGCTGATGAAGTCCATGACCTAATGCTGTTATCAGCTGTATTTGTAGGCCTATTAATCAATGTCTCTTTCAAACCTGCTTTATCTTCATGCAGAAAAAAAAGTGTTCTTATTTCACTTTCAGTATATGAAAAAAGGAAGTAATAATTAAAGGGGAGAAAGTTCGGGTTATTTCTGGCCAGGCAGATGATCTTGACTCAGGGCAGTTTCTCTAATGGAGGGATGCAAATTGAACTGGCTTAACAATCCCTAGGGCGGCAGCAACTGCAGTGTGCTGCAGCACAGCCACTGATCCTTCCCCCAAAACGGAAAAAACAGACTTCAATATTCATGGGCTAACATCAAATGATGCACTAAGTAAAAATCCAACTGTAAATTTGCAACTGATTGGTTTCTCAACAACTAAACATGAGGTCAACGTCAAATAAGTAAAGCCTGTACTGAAGGAGAGTGACATTTTGCAGCATTAAGAGACAGTGTAAGTGGAAGGCTTGTTGCTGAGTAACTCTTTGAAAATCTCTGACCTTGATAATTTCATGCCATTCCACTCTCCATCCTGACGACAGTGATGAGGGGTAAAAGCATGCAATCTAAAGGAGAGTGCTGACTTGGAACGCTTCTGCAAATGAGACCCACTTTGACGCACTTGTTTCCGTATGAATCGACCTCAGGAGAAAGGCAACTCCTGCATCAGCACATGAAACTAATGCAAGACTAATCCTCCCAGTCGGGTTTAGATTCTCTTTAATGAAGTATTGATTTTAAATGGTAAACAGCAACATCTATTGCCTGCACCGCTTTTGCTAATTGGTATTTTATGCCAGTTTATTTGCCTCTGAGAGCACCAGTGGAAAGGAACAATGTTGTAAATGGACTGTTTACTTTGATGGCAGCTTATCGTTGTCATAATTCAAATTTTCAGCTGCGAGGCAGGACTACTATATCCCCTGTAATTCCTCTCTGTGCACTGCCATGCCAGCATCATGCTAATATAAGGATTTGAATCTTTGCAAATCCCCCTGAGACACAAACACCTGAGAGCACTTAGGTACATTTCTACCAAGAGTTCCGGGGTCTTTTAGCCCCCAGAACTACTTGCCTTGGAACCTATGGTTCCTGTGCCCCCATTGTTGTCTGCGTTTCGACAGCGGGCTGAAGTCCCAGGTAGATTGTGCAAATCAGGCCAGTGACGTATGGAGAAAAAAAAAAATTTAATAATATTTTGAAATCTTAATAAAAAACTAAACTAGTATGCATTCCCAGGAACTCCCTCTGTGTTTCAACAACTGTGTAAACTTCACAAACACCGTTACGTTCAACCGAAAGTCCCAGGACCTTTGAAAAGTACTACCCCCCAAGCAGGGGCTTTTCAGGGGGGAGATTATCTACCCCTGAACTAAAGTTAGACCCTGGTTCCTCCGGTCAAAATGCACGTAGTTCAAGGGTAAAGTCCCTAGTTCCAGGGTAAAGTTCCTGCGGTGGAAAAACACCGTTCCCTGCCATCTTTCTAGAAGCCTATAGTTTATTTCGTTTTAGAGTTACATGTCTAAAAAAGCCTGTAAGAGCCTGGCTGAGTTTGAAAGACCCTTAGATGGACAAGAAGAGGAGAATTTAATTACCCTGACTGTTCAAGCCCCCTCCTCTTCCTCCTCCTCCTCCTCCTCCTCCTCCTCTGTCTCTCTCTCTCTCTCTCAGGCACGTCTTGCATCCTGCCTTCATGTGCCAGCTGGGGAAGAGAAAAGAAGCAAAACCCACAGAAGGTTTCTGACTACCTTTGGATCACACGGCTGCAAGTGTGAAATTGTTGCCACGGTTGACTGCTGCACCTGTGTCAATCGAAGGTTCCTGAATGTCTTAAAATCTGCCAAATTAAACTCTGTCAGAAAAGGAAGAAGATGTTTAAACAAAGAATTCATTAGGTGTTGATAAGACCTTGCTTTATCCTGACGTCTATCAAGGTTTCCTCTCACTTTATTCCAAACAAGTGTATAAACTTTTACTCTTGTTGATTCATTAATTAAGCGGATTAATTGGCCAACGAGTTTGCTCCAACCTTGTTCCATGTCCAGCTGTCCCTGAACCACTGGTATGCTGGTGCTCAGCCAGCCATCCAGAACTAGTTTATATAAACACCAATTTGATCCCCCTAAATGACGTCAGCCACACAGACCCCCAGTGAGAATAAATGAGCCCCAGAGCTTGCAGGGAGGAGGGTAACTCAACAACAGTGGCTATGTGTGATGTCAGAAGTGGGCAGGGTTTGTGAGGGCAGAGGGAGTTCAACGTTAGCACACCGACTGTCATGCTTATGTCTACGCAAATAGGAAGCATAAAGACAGGATGAATGCAGGTTTTACTTCTTTCTGAAACTTCGACATTTTATTGTTGTAAAATGACAAGTGTTCTTCAAAGAAGAAAAGATGTCAAAAGAACATTTTTTACATTTTTTGCAATGAAAATGAGAAATACTGTTTAGAAGAGTGGCCTGCCTACAATGAAACAACTTAATCATGTTCAGAGAGATTATCTAAAAATAATATATAAATGAAAATCCTGATAACAAAGAAAGGAAGTTAAATGCAAAATTTCTTATAAAGTGTAACATGAACAAGAATTCATACATGATCCAGTATTTTGTAATAATATAAAATCACATTTAAGGATGTTTGCATTATATACAGTGTAAGACAGAGCCATTATCCCAGAGAATTATTAAAATAGGCGAATCTTAAAACATTAAAATGGTTGGAGTGTTTAAAAAAGGCACGACAGTTTGATGTTTTCTGTATCTTTCCAGCAGAACTGATATTCCTGTGTTTCATTATTTATGACTGAAAGAGATCACTGATAGCCAGGTGTGTTTTAGACACAGAAAAAGCTGGGTAAAGAGGCTCAGTAAATCTGTGCTCAAAGGAATGCATCAAAGCAAGACTGCCCCCTGGTGTCACCTTAAAGAAAGACACAACCCCCTCTTCAAAGTCAAGGAACACGCCAACCCTCTGCAGCCCATCTGCGTCCACAGTGGAGGCCACTTTGTTATGCAGAGCCTCCACCTTCCTCCTGTCGCAGGTAAGGCACCAGGAGTTGGAGTTGAAGCCCAGGCGAGAGTTGTCCTTTTGGCCCTTCCTCTCGATCTGACCCTCACACAGCCCCACCTTCCAGCGGCCCTCGTCCACAGACACATTCACCTCCCAGTACCAGCGACCCCCCTCCAGGGCACAGGAGGCCAGGACCTGTGGGAAGGAGCTGAACCGGGCCTCGTTTTCAGCGTAGACCTGCTGAGTCTCGCTGTGAGTCACCTTCCTGTTGTTATCAGACAGCTGCAGCTTGGGATGAGCTGTGTCTGCATCCAAGACGGGGACGGTACCATCTGTACGCAGGAGAGGAAATTAAAGGGGAATTTAGATGAGGAGATTAACGCTAATTGAATGTGCCACCTTTGGGCCGACAGGATGCATTTAGTCTTTTGGTTTAATTAGCAGTGATTCATCAGTGAGAGCAAAGAAAACAGGTGTGGATACAAGAAAACATTTGTCTCACAGAGAAGTCTGTAAAGGTCTCGGTCATTGCCCGGCACTGTGACGACGATGGAGCCGAGACGTTTCTCTGTCCACTTCTGAAGACATGTCAGCCGGGCCTGATCCACTTCCTCTGGAGCCTCCAACTGGTCCACACAGCTCCCCATGTCACCAGCCCTGATTAAGAAACCAGAGTGACTTACATGTAAAGATATATGAAACTATCTTATTCACTGACGACTTCTGGAAAAGTTCTAGGGTAGAGTTTTAAGTGAAAACACAAGGACAAAATGAGGAAAAGGGTCAATTTAAATACAATTAACGAGGAACAAGGTACGCTAAAGATAAAGAAAGTATAATCAAGCTAAAAAGCATGTACAGAATATTTGTGACTTAAAGTAGATTTTACCATGAAGCAAACTTGTAGGACCGTAAAAAGAATGTCCATCGAAGAATTTCACTTATCAGCTTTTTTATCAATCAGATAGTTTTTAAGGTTTTTAAAGACACTTCTCTGACATTTTTCTCTTCAACTGATGTTGAATTTTATGTTGTTTTTACTGAAAGCATTTCAAAATGTGCACACATAAAAGTCTATTGATTGGTCAATGGTTTAGTTAAGTGGTTAAATCGCATGCCCCATGTACAGAGGCTATCAGCCTTGAAGTAGGTTGCCTGGGTTCAAATTCAACCTTTGGTCCTTTGCTGCATGTCACCCCCCCTCTCTCCACCCACCTTCCCACTCTATCCACTGTCCTACCCGCTAAATAAAAGGCATAAAAAGCTAAAAAATAATGTACAAAATAAATTATTGATGCCGCTCCTTCTATAATCAGTGGCACTGCTAATCTTGACAAAGCTGAAAATATTAGGACAGGGCTTTTCAATTAAATATTTGGTCGGGCTGGATTTTCAGACTAAGGAAATGAGCCGGGCTGGAATTTTTTAGCAGACAGTGAGCAAAGTTAACCATTTAAAAGAACAAATAGATAAGATAACAAACACACTGGGTGTTTATCAACGTATTGCCACATCCAACAGGGCAAAAACACAATAAAAGAGCAGTACTTAATCTAAACCTATGCTGCAATACTGCTGCTTTAAATTTTACATTTCAAACACATGACTTCAACACATTTTGACAGGTAAATACAAGCACATGTTAAGGTGCATATAAACAAACAGAGTGCAGATTAGGAACACCATCTTTTGTTTTGGTCACATCTGAAAGTGCATAAATAAATTTTTGTAAGAACTTGTCAGTGTTAGTAAAAGATGTTTTTCTTGTTAATTACTGGAACAAATGGACGACTCACTTTAACGCATTGACTTATCAACAGAAAAACCTGTAAAAAAATAAATAAAGAAAATGTCTGTTTTTGTAGTTGCATGGATCTGTGTGTATATGTATATATATGTATATGTGTATGTATACTCTGTTGATGTTCACTGTATAGCCATAAGGAAGAAATATTTACAAAAGGAAGGAAACTAATCCTGTGGTAGGCTCATCTCCTCTAGTTATGTAAATAATACCGACAAAATCTATTGACCCTGTTGTTGTTGTTGTTGTTGTTGTTGTTGTTGTTGTACAGAATTGTATTTTTTTTTGTCTGTGCCTTGTTTTCAAATAATTGTAAAATTCAATAAAAATAAAGTTTAAAAAAATAAACAAAAAAGGTTTTTCTTGCCGGACCCAAGTCACAATCACTCAAGAGTTGCTTTCGGGCCACTTATTGAATAGGGCTGCATTACAACAACAGATTTTATAAAGAAGTGAATGATGTTCCAACTTTGAGGAACTTTCATCTGCATGTGTTAGTTTTTTGGCATGAACTAAATTCTTCATAAATAGTTACAACCTATAGAATATCACACCTGGCATTTTAACCCTAGAACACTATCGCCGCGTGATTTTCACCCGAACAAACACATTTACATGATTTTCATTATGTTGCCTTTGTCTGAGTGTCATGGGTCCCTGGGTAGCTTCAGCATCGTCTTTGACGTCTTTGAAGGCGTGAGTGTTTCCCTATTCCAAAACCCGCTTTTTCCTACAGGCACGTGTTCGGGTGATTTTAACCCTTCTTTGTTTCTCTCTGCTGCAGCTGTTTGTGTGTCAAGGAGACTGTGCCTTCACAACGGAAGTCTCAAATGTACCAGGAATGGGTGGACCGAACACCAAGTTTCCAGTTTCATCAGTTTTTGTTTTAGAAATGTTTGGTCCCGGATTCCAAATTTTCAGTAATTTTGGAGCATTTTTATACCCCCCCCCCCAATGATACGTTCTTTTCATTTTGTTAGACATGGCACAGTTTAAAATAAAAGAACACTACTCTTATTTGTCATGTATTGTCATATTTTGATATATTTTGATGACAAGTACTTTTTATTGGGTATATTATATCGGGTAAAAAACACCTGGCGTTAGTGATGGTGCTACTAATTTTAGTGATAGTGTTCTAGGGTTAAGGAAAATCCAGGATTTTATTAAATTATTTATAAAAGTCAAGGACAATTTAAAACATTAACAGACCTGTAATCGCAACATCAACTAGTTTAATTGTGGAGTTCATGTTACTTTTTTTTGTTATTTTCATGTGTTTGTTATATTTTTTTGGTTGGTTATGCATCGAGTATAAGATTGTGAACTTTATCCATTTCTTGTGATTTCTTAACATCTGCCTGGTGTTGAAAATGACCCTCTGCTACATTCATGTGGACTGGACTACACTGGACCCTACTTCTGACACTGTTTGTGTTTCTCTGTACCTGTTTCTGACAAATACATTAACCACACATCCAGTCCGTCTACAGAGGCAATGTTTTGTCTGATTCATGAACGACATGTTCAGCAAGAAGTTGAGTAATAGTTGAGAGGAAGTCACTTACAGTTGGGCAACCTTGCTGTATTCCTGTCAATGAGAGAGAGAGAGTTGTGTTAGTGTTCATAAGCTTACAGCAGATCTCTTTATTTACATACAAAACAAAAGAAGACAGAAAAACTTGTTCTCAACTCACCATAATGAAGGCCTGGTCCTGAACTTGTTTGTCTCCTCTGGCGTCAGCGAGCCCCTCCAGCGTGTTCAGGCCCTGTTGGATGGACTGCAGAGAGCTCTGGAGGTGACTGAGTTTCTCCTCTAGTCCCCCCAGAACCCTGCTCTCCTCCTTGGATACACAGTTGAGAGCTGATTGCTCCTCCTGCTCCAGGGCTTCTCTGATGGTTCCGTACTGCTGCTGCACGCCTGCTCGAGCCTCACTTAGCACGACCTGGACGGACACGATTAAAAACACAACATCATGTATACAGCAGGACAGCTGATTGAGGCTTTTATTCCATTACAGCTGAAGAGAGGTACAGAACAACCAATTAAGAAGATTTCTTAAAGAAATATTAACTAAATATCACGGTCAAATATTATTGAAAGACTGCTAACCAATTTATGAAACAAGAGTTATATGCATGTGAACTACACGTGCAGAAACACCCACAACTTACTCTGCACTTAAACATATACTATATAGAGCTCATATTCAAATGTAAAATATATATTGATAAAATACGTTTTCTATGATTTTTTTTCAACAAACAAAACACTTTATTAAATATTAATTATGGTGGATGGTCTAAATCAGGGGTTCCCAGAGTGTGGGTCGGGTCCCCCTAGGGGGTCGTGAGACACAAATGGGGGTCGTGAGATGTCATCCAGAATGTTTTTTTTAAGTTATCTAAAAAAATGTATTTATTTTTGTTTATTCACCTTGTTTTCTTATGTTGATCTTCCTTTCTGTTCGTACTGTTTATTGTTATTATCTATATTGTATATTATAATTATTATTATTGTATTTTTTGGTATTTATTTATTTTCTTCTCCTCGTCTGTTTTGTATTACATATATAATTTGTTAACTTGTGGTGAACAAAGAAATACTGAAAAAATGCAATAAAAAAGTTGAATGACAAAAGTTATCTAAAAATTAATTTTACCCATTTATAATAAAAAAAATATCTACAAAAATAGTGGCTAAACTTGAAATAAAACCTTGAAAAAAGAAAATGTAATGAGTTTTTTGCCTTTTTTTTTGCCAGATGACTCCTAAGTTTAGGTTTAGTGAACAGTTCATTATCAAAAGCATCATTAGCAGCAGGTTAATTCATAACGGCACAGGAAACACAGTCACATGCTCACAAAGGAAGGTCACTTTCTCCAGACCAGCTAAATGAAGCCACATTAAATCACTTTGAAGGACAGTGGAGGTCGCAAGTCTTTGACACCTATATTTTGGGGGTCACGGGCTGAAAAGTTTGGGAACACCTGATCTAAATAATCCAAGTCTGAAATAAGACAGTGAGAATGGTAAATGCTGCTGTACAACTTTTGAAGCTTATTTAAGCTAACCAACAAGTCTTAAATCTTAATTTAATGCTACAGCTCCATCGTGTACACACTCACTTTCCCCCTCTGAACATGCAGATTATGCTGCATTGATGTTGTGTCGGCAACATCGGAAAACAAGTTTCGGAGCTAGAAAGTGCATGAGAAGTTGGATAAACAACTCAGAAACTTGGGCAAGAATTTGATGGTCAACTTATCAACTGCACGTCCTGTTTGTCATCAACGTGGTGGGCAAACAATGTTGTTGTTAGGGATGCACGATATTATCGGCACATTATCAGTATCGGACGATATTGGCTTTAAAATGAACTATCGGACATCGGCCAACAAAACGATATCCACCGATATAATTAACCGATAAAATAATGGGCTGCTACACACATGTTGGGCTCATGATTCAAGTTAAATTTGAAGTTAAGCAGCAGTCTGTAAGGTACATGTAGCTGACTAATTTAGGCACATTTTCTGTCAAAGAGTGAAACATTTTATTTAATTTGGGTTTAATTGCTGTACAGTTGCACAGTTCACATGTTCCCTGTGAACAGAGGTTAGGTTTACTTACTATGTCAAATGTGAAATTGGCCAAATTTGCCCTGGCTGTGGTTTATTGTTAGGATTGTCTCAGGGAGAGCATCATCCAAGTTTTAAGTAGGATGTATCTTTTTGTATGAATTTTGTTTAAAAAGCAATTGTCATAAATAAATATGTAGTTTTAAGTATCAAGTATTTTTCTTATTTTGCACAAGAAATGAATATTACATAACAAATGTGATAAGAGTATCACCATAATACTGTACGCTAATTCCAATACAGAAGAGAGTTGATGATCTCTGCAATTAGGTGCGCGGAAAAAAATATCGGTATCGGTAATCGGCAAAAAATCCAATATCGTGCATCCCTAGTTGTTGTCCACATAGAATGACGTAGACTTGTGAGAATAGTTGTTTATCTACATTAGTATAATATCAAACCATGATAACAAGTCAGATTTATCATGAAAGAATGTTTTTAGTAGTTATTAGCATTGCACATCAAGGTCAGGTAACGTTAAACCCGACTGTCTGAACTCAAAAGACCGTGAGTGAACACACCTAAGTTGGAAGAACGACTTCTTAGCTCGGAAACTGGGACCATGCGAGGATTAGATGAATGCAGCAATAATCCACACATTCAAACACATCACGTTGGGTCAGAGTATAATACAAAGAATATAAGCAACTGACTTAATTACATGCATGATGTCTAAGAACAATGCTGTAGAGTTAACTCTCTTACTTTGAAGGTCTCTTTCTTTTGAGTGAGTTCTGACACTTTGTTCTTCACCTCCTCTTCAGCCTTCTGTAGCTGCTTGATCTCTTCCTTTAGATTCCCCTTAAGACAAATGTACACAACAAAAGAGCAACACATTACACAGCTGATTTACTGCAATCTCATCCACAACCACAGCTAGTTTGTATTTAGGAATATATCAGTAAAGCTACCACCTACCCTGAGCTCTCTCTCCGCCTCCCTGATGCTGATGCAGGCGTGGTCACGGTGTGAGCCGATGACCGTACACACGGTGCACACACACTCTCCACACTGCCTACAGTAGATGCGGTTTATCTCCTGGTGCTCCTGACACCTCCAGGAAGAAATGTCCTCCATGGGAGGAACCAGGGTGTGATTCTGGAAGACGGGGGATTCCAGGTGGGGACGCAGGTGCTCTTTACACATGGACGCTCCACACACCAGACAGGTCTTCACAGCAGGCTGATACACAGTTTTGGGGCAGTAGTGGCAGGGCACAGGGCTGGAATTTTTGTTCCCTGACCTGGGGAAGATGCCAACATGACTTGGGGATGCTGGAGAGAGAGCAGGATGTTTTGGGAACATTTGAGGTGATTTGTTGACATTGTGTGCAGGAGGCTTCACTTCTGCCTGAGGTGAGACCCGAGGAGAGAACTCAAAGTTGGCAGTTTTCTTAGGAGATGCATTACTTTGTGTCACACGTGTATCTTTTTTTGGGGTTACAAAAAGAGGCGATTCACAAAGATCTACCTCATTAGAGGTATCAGAATCATCTAATGAGATCTCCTCCACTGATGTACGCCTGTCATGCTGGATTGGGATGTTGTCAGGTACATCACCTGCAGGAAGCACATCAACTGGAGGGTCTGCCTGACTTTCAGAGATGTCACTCGAAGATGCACCTTCACTCCTCTCAGACGGTGTGGATTTAGGGGATGCTGCTGCATTTGATGTTGCCACACCAGGGATCTCTGAGAGGGAAGTGGAGGGTGTCTCATCATTGCTCTGCTGGAGGGGAACTTCTAAAGTGGACCGCTTTGTTTCAGGTTGCTCTGGTGCAGATGTGCTGGCCTTTCGCTTCCCAAGTAGTCGGCTGGTGAGTGAGGGCCTCGTCAGCATTGAGCTGAATGTGTTTTGTTCATTATTGCTGGTTGAGCCTTTATAAGAGAACGCAAAGAAAGAAAGGCTTGTCAGTGTCAGGAGACAGACTTTGACATTTTTGAGAAATAAAATACAAACACAAGCAACCAGCTCTGTGCCTAGACCATTTATGCTCAACCTTTCATGCATTATTTTAATGCCTTCAAAAATGTATGACAACTTATGCAAAACACATAAAGTCAGCAAGTACTTGTAGCAGGTGAAATAGTAGGACTTTTATCTTTATTGACTTTTTAAGACAACCGGAGAACTTTGGCCCCAGATCTACCACATTTGACCCACTCACTCTGTTTGTTCAGTGAACCAACACAGAATTTTAACATTATGTTGTTCACATTTAATTTAACAATCTAATAATAGCTAATCACATGTCGTCTCCACAGGATATTTCTAAAATGATTAGTTTTACTTCTTCTGTCGTAACAACACATGAAAAAATAGCATAATAGCAGAAAAGGATTAGGGCCACTGAAATAAAAAGACTAAGGTCAAATTTTTTCTTTTTATTATCATTATTCTGAGAAAGTCAGAATTCTCAGATTAAAGTCAGAATTCTCAGATTAAAGTCAGTTCTCAGATTAAAGTCAGAATTCTCAGATTAAGGTCAATTCTCAGATTAAAGTCAGAATTCTGACTTTTTTCTCAAAATAATAATAATTAAAAACAATTGGACTGTAATTTATTTTTATATTATTATTCTGATAAAAAAGTCATTATTCTGACTTTAATCTCAGAATTCTGACTTTTTTTTATCAGAATAATAATTTTAAAAAAAAATGAAAGTCAAATTGTCTTTAATTATCATTATTTTGAGAAAAAAGTCAGAATTCAGAATAATGACTTTTTGGTCAAAATAATAATAACTAAAACAATTGGACCTTAATTGATTTGTTTTTTAATTATTACTCTAATGAAAAAGTCATAATCTGAATTTAATATTAGAATTGTGACTTTTTACTCAAAATTCTGACTTTAATCTCAGAATTTTGAGGTTTTTTAATCAGAATTGTGACTTTTTTTTATCAGAATAATAACTTCCCCCATAAAATTAAGGTCCAATTGTTTTTAATTATTATTATTTTGAGAAAAAAGTCCGAATTTTTAGATTAAAAACAGAATAATTACTTTTTCACAAAATAATAATTATAAAAAAATGGACCTTATTATTTTATTATTATCATTGTTCTGAGAAAAAAAAAGTCAGAATTCTGAGATTAAATTCAGAATTCTGACTTTTTTCTCAAAATAATAATAATGAAAAAAACTGAACCTTATTTAATCTAATTATTTCAGTGGCCCTAATCCTCTTTATATATATATGTACATAGTTAAATGAGTATTCGAGGTTAAAAAACAATAATAAGCGACCAAGTTGAAAAACTTTCTTACGTCAGTGTGTTACTTCAGAAGGGGACAACTTACGTTAGCAGGCTCAGTTGCCATTACCTGCCATTTACACCTGTTCCCTGTTGTTGTCTTTTCACCCCTTCATGTTACACAGCCAACGTTACATAATGAAAACATAACTATGAGTTACCTGAACCTCCAGAGCTGCGAGGCTGGGCCCGTCGGCTGTTAGTGGGCGGCCGTGTTAGACCGCTGCTGAACGGTAGAGTCTGGTAAACTGTTTTACACCTCCACTCCGGACAGTGGTACGGCCCGTTCGGGGAAACGCTCCACAAGTCCCCGATACACCGCTGACAGAACTGGTGGTTACATTTCAGAGTGACCGGCTCTCCAGTGAGCTCATTGCAAAGAGGACACCTCGTCGGGGTGTCCAACGATGCTCCCATTTTGTTTTTCTGGCTGATGTTTGGTTTCTGTTTCCGCGATGATGACGCTCTGCTAGGAGGAGGCGGGGCTTAGTGTTTGAATCCCGCTCACCCTCCTAGCAGAGCGTTTCTTAAAGGTACAGTACATGAATCTCTGAACTGGTGTCAGAAGAACTTTGGTCATTTACTAAAAGTAAAAAAAAAAATGCTATATGGAGATAATAACAATCACAAGTCCTGCCTTCAAAATATTATTCAAGAAATAAGTCAAAACTTGAACTAATAGTATCAGAAGTCTGTAAAAGACTGCTTTATTTAATTTTCTTTCAGTGTTATTTGAGGATACCAGCTGCCATGATAAAGTCTATGGTTTAAACCAGGGTTGTTTCCGAAACCGCCTACTATACTAGCAGTATGTACTGATTTGGCCAGAATGTAGTAAGTGAACAAGAGCAAAATCAGCAGTATGCCTAAAGTCCCGGGATGTCTACTGATTCGGGAAAATTTCACAGTATGCATCGGACCAGTCTCCCTCGTGTACTGTGTCCCACAATGCACAGCGCTCGTTACGCTTTTTCTTTTTCCTTCTTTCTTGACGGGAGGAAATCCGTTTTTGGATGCTGTGGAAGTTATCGAATTACATATAAACCACTTCCTCACTTTTTAAATCATAAATGGATGCTAAAGAAGCAGTTTCTCTATCGGCTTTGCCGTTGTTTACTTCCGCATTCCGAAACCGGAAATCCAGTGACATCTGACCCAGCATACTGCAAAACAGATCGAACAGAACAGTCATACTACATACTAAATTCAAACACAGTATGCAGTAGACTGTACCTACTGCCTACTACATTAGTAAGTAGTATGTAGCAGGCTGTTTCGGAAACAGCCCAGGGGTTCCCAAAGCTTTCAGCCTGTGACCCCAAAAATATAAGTGCCAAAGACTTGCGACCCCCACTGTCCCTCAAAGTTATCTAATGTGGCTTTATTCAGCTGGTCTGCAGAAAATTAGCCTACCTGAGCATGTGACTGTTTCCTGTGTCGTTATGAATTAACCTACTGCTACTGATGCTTTTGGTAATTAACTGTTCACTAACCTGAAACTTAGGAGTTTTCTGGCCAAAAGAAAGGCAGAAAACTCATTACATTTTCTAATTTCAAGGTTAGCTACTATTTTTGTTGATATCTTTTACTATAATGTGTAAAATGTACAATTTTTAAATAACTTAAAAAAAACAAACATTCTGGAAGACGTCTCACAAACCCCCATATTTGTCTCCCGACCCCCCCAGGGGGTCCCCAACCCACACTTTGGGAACCCCTGGTTTAATAGATTCAAGTTTCTTCACAGATACCCGTTTGTATCTGATCTCATCATGTAGTTATTGATCCATTGCAGGAATCCCTGTGTTACATACCATTTCTAAGTTATAACATTTAAATTTAGCCTACCACTGAACCTTAAATCAGCAAATAATGAAATTAATCGTAATCTCACCCTTGTATCTATGGTGAAAATGAACCACACACATCAAAGTAGAGTTTCAAACTGTTCTTTTCCCCCTGATGTTAAAAGCACACAATAATTATGTGTTGCTGTTATGCCCTAAATCATCAGAGGAAAATAACACAAGCTTAATGCTGTCTTTTTGTTTTGTTCCTCTTGTTTCTCAACATTCCTGTCTTTAAGGTGGTCTGGACATGTGACTTGGATAAAACAGGCTATAGTGACATGGGAGTAAGAGGTTAATCTGGCATAATCTCATAGACAATTTATCTCTCAAAGAGACTGTGTTCTCTTACTTGAGTTGCTTGAAATGTTAGAGCTGTGGTAAGTCACAAGACAGCTTTATTTATATTTTGAGCTCTTCGTGTGTCTCAATGGAGCATACAATCATAATCACATTGAATTTACTGTTTCAAATGATTTTTTATTACAGCCTTTATAACCCATATTTCTTTTTCTATAAGCCACATTTTGTCTTTAACATTTTTGTAGACTTTAACCATTGATCTTTATAAACTCGTTTACAATTTATAATCTCTTTTTTCTTCAGATAATAAAAGTGTCTCCAGTCTTTGATCAACAACTTATGTTGGTTACCACTAAAATAGAATCTAGCTCTGTGGGAAATACTAGTTTTTATTTAATAAGCCAACAAATCAATTTACCATTTGTATTTACTTTATAACATTGATCATTTAGTATTTCCCTGATGTCACTTTCCTGTAGTTCCATCCTCTCAGATTAATATGGTCACTTCTTGTTAAAAAAAACAACAACAAAGAAACACACTCACTCAAAGCTGTAAACAAAAAGCAGTTCACAGACCAATGAGTGACATAACAGTGGCTGTATGCATTTTTCATAGTCTGGGACCATTACCAGTACTTCAATCTTTATGTCTGATGGAATACCCATTCAACAAATATACCTTAAGGTAAAATGAACACAACATGACCACAGCCATGTACAGTGAAAATCTTTATTAAGTGTTCATATATTCTTATAGGAATCTCTTAAATTGCTCTAAGTTAAACAGAGTTAATCTCCTCCATATTTTAAAGTATTTGAATCTATAGAACATCTATTTACACAGGAACATATCCACAGGTGAGGCTGGGACAGGCCTTACTGATCCACTGCCACAGGTTCCCTCTTCAGTCACACAGATCGATATACATAACTCTTCATCATGCTACCCTGTATGTCCCAACAAAACAACGGGAGAAAGGAAGTCAAAGAAACAAACACACAGACTGATTTAGTTACACAACAGAACAATTGTGTGTGAGGCTGGCATATCTGTTCACTGGCCCAACATACTAATGCAGGCGACACATTCAAACCAACACTCGCATATGTGCATAAACTCACACTCACTCGCGCACACACATTTAGATGCACACTCACACAGCTGCTACGAATCCTGCAGCACACAGTCCTACTAGCCCCCATCACAGTGTAGATAGATACCACAGACTATAAAATATTGATTTCTTCTCAAACTGAAGCGCTGTGCAAAGTTAGCTAGCAGGGCATTGAATGGATTTAGTTAAAATTTCTAGAATGTCTTTAATATTTACTGTACATACTTTGTAATACAAGTTTTTTCTCTATTGGATGATAATATTCTTATAAAACAGTGTTAATTTAAATAGATTTTTTCTTGTAAATTAAGATGAACAAAGGGCTGTATGGACAAAGAAGAAACTAATACTTTCATGTAATTGTCAAACATTACATATGAAACACAATAGAATTACATTAACCCGATATAATCTTAAAATTTCTTCTTCTTTTCACAAATAAAACATACATGACACACATTCTGACGGTGGTACACACGGCTAAGTGTTAACATAGTTTAATACTTGTAATTACAGAGTTTATTGATGACGTTTTTGTCTGAATGTACTGTATATGTGTGTGTGTAACAGAGTTGGGTTTGTGCATGTGAGTGCGTTTGTATGTGTGTGTGCATATGCGTGTGTGTGTGTGTGTGTGTGCTCATACTGCATGTACACAATGCCAACCCTGTTCCCTCTCAGGCAGGTAGTCCGTAGTCTTCTCAGTAGGATAACAGTCTCTGCCCCTGTTGTGGGTGTATGACATGTAGTGTAAGGGTTAGCTTTGTAGACACATAGGGGTTGAAGTGCAGCGGGCTCCATCTAAGTGCTGGAGATGATAGGGACTGCAAGCAGGATGGCTGGACTTGGCGGGAGGTTACACAGGGTTTTTAGGCAGGGAGATGTGAAAGGCAGGCTGGCTGGTTCTGTAGTATTTTTCTCCTTCACAGGCATGGAGGCCTCCCTCCTCTACGCTCATGTCGAGGGACAGGTACTTCATGACAACAGACACATGGGGATTAGGAACCTTGGAGAAACAAGAAAGAGAAAGACAGAAATTATTTGGCAGTGGATGAAAGTAACCAGGTATGCTACTGGGGATGTCTAAGGCTACGTTCACACTGCAAGGCTTAATGCTCAATTCCGATTTTTTGCTCAGATCCGATTTTTTGTTTGCCTGTTCACATTACCATCTATAATGTGACCTGTATCCATTTCCAGTGTGAAATGTTTGCGTCCCCCAACTGCCCTGCATGTGCAAAAGAACAGTAACAATGACGTCACATGCAGCTGTTTCACAAACGTAAACATGGAGGAAGTCAGCACTTTCACCCTTGTTACAAAGTTTTTGTGCAGGGGGAGCCGGAGAATAAATGACCAGGTGCAGAGGAGGTCAAGTATAAAGAAAAAGAGAGCCAATTTACTTGTTTCAGCTTTTTGCAGAGCTGTGGCCTCAAATACGATTGAAAGGTCTCTGTGGATGTGGACAAGGAGTCTGGAGTGGTGGGTCTGCAACGTTCATATTTTCAAAGAGACAGAGTTTATTCAAAACTTCCGGATGTCGAGGGCAACTTTCAATTACATCTGTCAGCGGCTCTCCCCAAGACTCCTTCTGCAGGACACTCCATTGAGGCACTCCATCATTACTATCCTCCATTTTTGCAAGGCTACCACCGTGCAGAATTGTGACGTGTGTCGCTATAAAGTGACGTGAAAGTATCTAATGCGCATCAAATATGCCTTGGCCGTTCACACTGAGGTCGCATTGAAAAAAAATCTGATCTTTATCTGACTCAGGACCACATATGGAAGTGGTCTAAATCTGATTTGAAAAAAATCTGATCTGAGTGTTCACACTGACTCTAAAAAATCTGACTTGGTCGCTTGACCCCCCAAAAAATTGGATTTGGGCCACTTCTGCCTGCAGTGTGAACATAGCCTTAGCGACACATCACCTAGTCGTTAAAGCTGAAATTACATTCCAACAGAGCAGTCTATATGTATGAAAAATACTAAGTCAAAATGAGCACAATTAATTTCCCATGGGTAAACTTGCGATCACAGAGGTAGCGGTTAAACCATGTTGGTTTAGTGTGGTTAAAGTTAGCAGAGCTAGCACCACCAGCCTTCAGTCCTCCTCGTAGCTCAACATCCACATGCCTGTGCTGGTTACACGTTGCTCTGTTGCAGTGGTTATAGGACAGTTTAACCACTCACAGCCTACATACTGTATCTGCTAGGTCAAAATACTGCCAAACCGTGCTAGGTGATATCTGTAATCTGTGCCTGTGGTAGAGCCGTATAGCATTATGTCAGTAGCCATTAACCTGAGCTTCAACTCCAGATACTGGGGTTGGCTGTGCTACAGCTTAGACATAACATAAGACTAGCATTTTGAGCCTACAATAATTAAAGTATCAATAATTTGTTTTACGGACTAGTAATTTGGGTGTCAACAAACAAGGGTGACAATGTTTAAGTGTTAAGTCAGACAAAAAAAAAACATGCACATTCTTATTTGCTACTGTACCAATTTTCACCAACATGCCTTTTCCATATCATTTGGCGGTCCATTTTACATGAGCACTTTTTTTCTCATGAAAATGTTCTAAATACTGTACAATTCCACTTAAAATTTCTCATAAATAACTAGCTATGATTAACACTATTGATCAAACATTAGAGGTAGAAAATAGTACACTATCTTAAAGATAACATTTAAAAAGGGACAAAGATCTAGCCTGTTGATTTATTATATTAAATCAACCCAAAGGACTGTACATAAACAGGCTGTTATAGGTCTTCCCTTTTCCTATCAACACTATGTTTTCTGTGTTTTCAGCGTTGTTACACATTTTACAGATGAAAAAAAAGACACATTAATCAAGATGTTAATTTTCAGATGAATCTGGGGGAAAAATACTTGGTCAATGCTACCCGAATTAGAGTGTCAACTATCAGTAGTAAGGATTATTTTGTCATTGTAGGGTTGCGTTTGTGTCACTTTAATTTTAGTTTGTTTATCTATTAATTTCACAGCTAAAAAAAAAATCTGAAGAAAAAGCCATCCTGAATAAGGAATTTGTAATCACTGAAATAAATGATTAAAAAGGGAAAGTAGATATCTTAATAACGTATTATTTTTCAGTTGAATTGGCTGTGATAAAAACAGCCTTTTGTCTTAATCCACACATCTGTGAGTTTTAAGCTGATCAAGTAAAGACTTAGTCCCCTTTTTGTTCTCCTTTTATCTACACTATAGTAAAAAATGCTACAAATATAAGAAAAGGTCTCACATTGTGAGATTGTGCCTCTTTACTTCTTTACCTCGGTTTGTTTTCACTAAGATTTATTTTGTGACTGTTTGGAGAGGATTTGGCTGAAGAAAGAGAGAGAGTAAAACACTGCTCACACCTTGTTGTACTGTTATTCTGCAGATGGCAGGCAGATCGGTAAGAACAATCACATTGTGCATTAAGGCTTACATAACGCTCTTCCTTTAAGCCAATGAGTACACAATTGGAGGAGCGTCTATTGTCCTTACCTAAAGACTTGGTTAGGCGTTTCCTCCCTCTGCAAAAACAGAAACACAGAGAAAAACATAAAAACACTACAACATCATTTTTCAAGGTCATGCTATTAATAGACTTGTGTGTTCACACATTGCCAAACACAAGCATCCTTCACTGTGACTGCTTGTATTGCATGTTACCACCACTAGATGGCACCAGTGATGAGCTGAATATTAACAGGCTGTTAAGCTGCAGTAAATAATTCATAAATGATGCATTCTCAGCTCTATACTGAGGAGAGGCACATCATCAGGCTGCACAGCGAGGCTTTTTATTGACCTGGAAAAGTGCTGATAATCCCATTCAAGATTTTTCTTCTATGACATTGTCCGAACATCTTTGATTTCGTCTTTTGATCTCTAATTTGCTTTTTTGAAGATCACTAGATTTGCCGTGAAAATTGCTCACACCTCTGAGATTTACTCCGTGGAGGAGAGTTACATTCACAGATGGTGATGATGATGTCAAAAAGTGTTTTTGTCATAATAATAAACTGACATCATTCCTGTAGCTGCTCCTTTTCTCCCCCTCATTCCTTTTTCCACCTTTTATTTCATGGGTTATTATCGGTCATCCATGCTTGTCTGGTTCCATTACAAACTACAGGGCATGGACATACAAATCCCATTCCCCCCTAGGAGACATGCCTGAACTCAGACCCTGTAATGGTGAATCACTGTTAAGACCTGTGATAGTGATGGAATAATACATACGCATAGAAACCAAAGTAAAGGCTGGAGCTTTTACATGACTAAATCATGACATCCCCTGTTTGTTGTTTGGAAAGTGAAGTTTGACGGTCATAGGGAGTCTTAGATTATCATACAGTCATAGTAGAATGCGGAGAAGGTTTGCAACCTGACTTGGATGACACTTGATTGAATCCAGAGGTGTCAAGTAACGAAGTACAAATACTTTGTTACCTTACTTAAGTAGAAATTTTGGGTATCTATGCTTTACTGGAGTACTTATTTTTCAGACAACTTTTTACATCTACTCCTTACATTTTCACGCAATTATCTGTACTTTCAACTCCTTACAATTTAAAAATAGCCTATTTGTTTTCATTCTGGCTTTTCATCATTAAAAAAAACACACAAAAATACAAAAACCTATCCCAATAAATAGTGCCATCCAGATAGTGTGAATTTGATTGTGGTTGGATTAGAAGTATAAACATGATACATAAACATATTAATATAACATTATAGTCATTATGGCCTCTAGAAACATGTTTTTTTGGGAGGTGGGGTAGTGCATTATAGGCCCCTGTGACTCAGCCTAAGGTTTTGTCCTTAATGGCATTTTTCCCCTTACATCACTTTTACTTTTATACTTTAAGTAGTTTTGAAACCAGTACTTTTACACTTTTACTTGAGTAAAAAGCTTGAGTTGATACTTTAACTTCTACAGAAGTCTTTTTGAACCCTAGTATCTATACTTCTACTTGAGTAATGAATGTGAATACTTTTGACACCTCAGATTGAATCCCAACTCACCTCAAACCTTAATGTCACTTTTGTAGACGCCAATTTTGCAACAGCACTTACAAAGTCATAAAATTCTAAAAGGTTATGTTCTGAAGAAACCAAACTTAAGGGTAGTATCTCAACAGAAAGACTTTAATCTTACATTTGAAACATGTACTGCAGAGAACAACAGATGGGGCTTAGTAGATGTAAAAACAAGTGCACATGCTGCTCATTGATGTTGGTTGATAACTACATGAAACTCAGAGGCAGTCCTTCTGGTTGTGTTCAAATTCATTTGAAGCTTCCTAAATTTAGTTTCTTTTTTTTTTTTCCAGGGCAGCATCAAAAGCTTCTTACGTCAGCAACTTTGGCTTTAGGCAAACTCAATGTGATCCTTTTATGAATTCAGCTCATTTAATGTGTTTGCCAGACCAGAGGGTTTTATCGCTACCTTAATGAGTGTACACATTCTAATTTTGGGCCAGTGCAAAGTCGTGATAAAGGAGAAGGCTATTCTTCAAGCAAGCTTTGAGGTTTCTCATTTATTTACTAGGTGCATGCTCTTGCGGTTCTCTATAGTAGAAATGCTTTAAGATTGCTCCATTAGAGCAGTTTGTCTGTTGTTAAGAGACCAAAATAAAAAGAAGTTCCACATCTTGCAGGATTATTAAGGACTGTAAATAAGAGGAATCTGTTTCAAGTTTAATGTGAGAGTTCTGGAGATATTTGATTGTTTTTAGTTTATAAACTTTTATTTATTATATGACAAAATCATTTAAAGTTCCTCTTCTCTAAAACAAAAACAGTCTGAAGTTCAACATAGTGAATCCCAGCATGCTCATGTAGGGCTACTCTGACCTTGCTCTGACCTAAGGGAAGAGTGAAATATCCCAGGGGATCAATCAAATGTCACATCTTTATCAGATTAGATGACACATCCTCACCCTTGCTCTCAGCCAGCAGCTCCTCCGTCATGAGTCCATCCTGCCTGTTCCCGAGGACAAAGGCCAGGAAGGAGAGGATGAGAGCGTCCAGGATGCCCATAATCGCCAAGATGTAGGCCCAGCGCACTGAGCACGCTCCCAGGCTGTACTTGTCCGTCTGCTCCCCGCACATCCGCCGCACCTCCTCGCTGTCCCAGCCATCAGGGTAGATCATACAGCCCAGCACCAGACACACACCTAGTGACAGGAAGAAAGGAGGACATGATGGTGGGTAATATAGTAACAGATGAGTTTTGGGGAAGAGGGTGTTGCAAATGAGGTCAGGGATAATGCGATGTTCTGGGGGGTAAAGACAGCCCAAAATGATAAATGATAGTTTCCACTCATTTAAAAACTCTGTATTTGTTTCACATTTGTCACATACATTTTCAAATCCTTCACTTATAGGTAGGGAACAAGTGTCTAGACACAGAGAGTGCCAGCGGGTTAGCAGTAACAACTGCAGTTAACAACAGCCAGAACCAAATGCAATTGCAGCAACAGTGCTGTAACAGCTCTATGATACTAAACATCCCCCAATATGCCTCGTATTTCCTTCCATTCACATAGTTTGCTTGTTTTATTACAGAAATTCAATGTCTCACTCTCTCTCTCTCTTTTAGATTTTAAACAGCGCTAATGCCATCCCCAGCTCTTGCCCAAAGGGGTAAGATTGCTCTCATCTTTATTTTTGATCTCTCTCATCTTTAGTTTAAAAGGAATTCTTCTCTGAGGTGATGCTGCGGCAGAGAAGCACAAGAAGCACCAAAGCCCATTTTTCTCCCTCTTTGGATATTAACTAAGCACTCCTCATTCTCGGCTTTTGCTCAAGGGGGAAAAATCTCTCTCATCTTCAATTTGGATGAAGTTCTGCTCTGAGGTGGTGTTGCAGCAGAGCAGTAGTAGACCTGGGAAAAAGAAGCTGACTGCACATTTATCCACAGAGCATTGCACATCAATAATAAAACATCCCTCCCACCTCTTTATCTCTAAAACACTTGCTTGCTATGTTTCCTGCCTGAATGCTATTTGTTTGAGTGTTATGAGTTAAATTGCAATGCATGCATGGAATCATCTGCACGTTTAAGATCATGCATTCTGCTTTTATTTGGACACATTTAAAACATGTAAGTATTATACCTGCAAAAAAAATGGAGGCGTTATGGTCTTGTTTGCATCTTTTACAGTCTCACAACAAAAACTGAGTACAGTATCCTCCTCTTCTCAAATGCATGCCCAAGCTGCCCACTCATACGCATTAAAACATGCTGCAGTTTGTTACACTATAGTGCTGCAGTGTGTGAAAGTGCTGGAAGATATCAGGGGGATGTGAAGAGAGTTTTCAGTGAGAGGAGAGTGAGTGAGAGGAAGATTACAGAGCAATATCTGCTGCAGACAAACTGCATACCTCACAAGGCAGAGCCCCTCCACCTCATGGCTCTTACTGTCATAACAAATTCATGTGCACACAGAGGTTGAAAGAGCAAGGGCTCGGGTACTTATTCAGGCTGATGGAGGAGTGCTGCAATGAACTCTCTGTTGTAGACATTTCAGAGTCATTTGGCAAAGAAACTATTCCTTCACTTCAAAGCAGTTAGAGCAAACAGGATGTAAATCAGTGATATATACTCCTACACTAACTGGTTTCATGAATGATTATAACTTTTACCTTTTGCTCTCTAAAGGCAGCACCTCTGAGTAAAGCCCACATCCTTTTTTTCACTCAAGCAGAACTTAACTAGGCCCTGACAGGTCGTGATACGGCCTCACAAGATCCCATGTCACTCAGCCCACCAGAGCGCTTTATACAGTAGAGCAGCACAGTCTGTCAAATGTCTTCTAAAAATATGATTCATCTCTTGAGTGAGCGTCACTGAGGGCTTGACAAACATTGTGATGAGTAAGAGGGCAGACTGTAAACAGGTCCACTTCTACCTGAATCACTCTCTGTCCCTCCATCTCTCTAACAGCTCTCTAAGTTATGGACACAGTGACATACTCAGTGGTTGACTTTTACTCTGCAGTGTTGTTGAATCAGCCTGTCTGTTTTTCCTGAGTGTGACTTCTTGATTTGTTCAGCAACACAAACAGTGCATATAGTTGACAAACAGGTGACACTGCAACAATAGCTCAATGAGGTTTGATTCAGTCAGTGCAAAAAAAAGGGGAGAAAATTTGCCAGTAAAAACAAACTTTCTCGGCAACAAGCTAAGAAAATGTATTTTTTTTGCCTTGTTTGCACTGATGTTGTTTTGCTTTCAGACATGGACTGTATAAAATGATGGATGACATGACAGCTACCCAAAAGTGTTAAGCCCATCTTCACTATGTTGACAGATGGGACATAGGTCAAACTTTAAAATGAAAAACATGGATATCTGTTATTGTAGTTCGATCTTATCATGTTTTCGTCTAAGTGTTCATTTTTCTGACAAGTTTACTTATAACTACTTATCTGATGCCAAAAATTAAGAATAATGAGTGAAAGATCTCTAATATGCCCAACAATATAACTAAACGCAACGCAACGCAGCGCAATCAAACACAGTGCAGCGCAACGTAGCGCAGCGCAATGCAGCGCAATGCAGAGCAACGCAGCGCAATGCAATGCAGTGCAAAGCAAAGCAGCGCAGCGCAGCGCAACGCAACGCAGCACAGCGCAATGCAGCACAATGCAGCACAATGCAGCACAATGCAGCACAGCGCAATGCAGCACAGCGCAACGCAGAGCAGCGCAACTCAGAGCAGCGCAACGCAGAGCAGCGCAACGCAGAGCAGCGCAACACAGAGCAGCGCAATGCAGAGCAACGCAACCCAGCGCAACGCAACTTAATGTAATGAACAAATGTGACTTAATAATTTATCATACTGTTGAACGGCCTTGCTCTTGTAGATCTTTGTTATTCTGTTGCTAAGGCAAATGTATGTAGCAGACCGGGCATCAGCTCCAACAAACAACCGCTACTGCACAAACTCAGGCTCCATAAACGCCACTAGCTTAGGATGTTAGCGCCCCTTTTCAGGGATTTTGGCTTCACTTTTGTACAATGGGAGGAAGTGGAGACACATTGGTTGCTAACTTTAATGTTACATTTGATCAGCCTGTCTTTTAAACTTGGACTGAAGTGGATGAAGCTTCTAGTTTCAAATGAGAGGCCGAAGCAAGACTTCATGAAACCTAAATTCTTTCAAATGAATAGCCGGAGAAGACGTAACCAGCTGGATAAACATGACTGAATGTATGCGACCAAATTAGAAAATGACTCTTCTTCTAAGTTGCTTTACTACCTCAGATACATTTTGCTGATGAATTTCTGGTCTTCATTGCTAGTTTTACATTATCTTCAATAGCATATTTTCTTAAATTCATACAGTAAAATTGATGACGAAGCAGGGTATACTTCTGGGTGTATCTAAGTGTCCTTGACAAGTCATTACCATCTGTCAACCACAATAAAAACCTGGTAATATTTTTTGAAAACTATTGTACAATTAGATAAAAGAGTGAATACTTGTTCCAAAAAAAACAAGCGCAAGATGGAGACAGGCAAAATGCTAGGATTGTGGCTTCCAAAGAGAGATCCAGAAAAATGAGTGACACCGCAGTGGCTGTGTCCACTTTTTAGATACAGTAAATGCTTCTAGGGTGCAAAAACTGATGAAGAAGAAAGACAATGTGAACCCAACTCTGATGTGTCATCACCCTCTGAGTTGATATCATGAATTCACCCAACACTAATAGAGCAAAATGATCATGAGTTTGGATTCATTGTTTCCTGCTCTGTTTTGATCTCCACAGATACTTTCAGGAAATACTGGCCTCTTAGTTTCTAATTGCTCCTAGATGTTTGCCATTAAAGGCTAACTGAACAGGTTCCTTACTGTACATTACTGATAACAGCTGCCTGCTGTGTCTGATAACTACATTTAGTGAGCAATGAGAACAGACACAAATAGTAAAGATTTTGGACCACACAGATAAACGATAAGCTCAAAGTCACTAGAAAGCTGTGTAAAAGAGAGAGGAGCTGCAGATACAAGCGATGTTTCTCTGTGGGCTCATCACTGCCAGTTTTGGTTTCACACTATTTCTATTCTCATTTGAACTATAAATAACTTTTTGTGAAATAAACGATGATGCTGCCTGGTACAAGTTCTTACAGGAAGACTATAAAAGCAATCACAGCAGTTGTTTAACTCTCCTCTCCCTCGTTCAGTAGCTCAACCGCTTCCAGCTGCATGTTCCTGAGCTGTCATTGGTTAATCAGCGACGGCTGTCATCCAATAGCTCAGTGGCACACCCTTATTGTCAGCCTATCAACTTTCTGCTGTCTTTTTAAATGTCTCTCTCTCCTGCTAGTTCCTTCTTGCATTGATGGCGCGTACCTCTCCACCTCCCCATCTCCACCTGGTCTCCGCAGGTCTTCAATTCCTGGAATTCATCAACCACCACCACCAGTGTCTGGACTCTAGGGGGATTTTTTTCTGCTGCCAAATTCACACATCCTACGCTCACAAAATTATCCCCATAGAGTCCTTATGCCAAAGATTTCTGTCAAGTTTCATTATTCATTAAGTTGTAATAAATAACATTTAATCTTCAAATTGTAATGTGTCTCTCCTTACTGAAATCAAGTTAAACAATGAAAGCATTGTACAAATGTAACACGATAATAAAACTGACTTTAGCGACTTCTTTTTTGAGAGCGCTGCACATCCTGACCTGGTGCTGAGAAGCTGAACTCATCAGTCAGCTGTCATGTTTTCTGGTGACCTGAGGGTGAAGCTGTTCATGCATCCGCTGGGTGTTCCTGCATTTGGGAAATGGGCAATCATATCTGCACCAGCCTCAATACCGCTCTCACTTTGGAACAAGACAGAATGGTTCTGCTTGAATGCCGTATATATCGTGAGGGTTTATGTAACAGCTTCCACTTCACAGAGGGAGTGGCACGGAGGACCAAATAACATTTTTCACACATTACTCTTCCCTTTCCCTCATGATGCATTTACTACAAAGGTAACAAAAGCTTTTCCAGATCCTCCTGGGTGTCTCCTTCACGTCATTGGCTCGATTGAGCTGCATCGTGAATATTACATTTAGACTCAGGAGGAGAGCGAGAGAGAGAAACTGAGAGTGCAGAAAAAGACGAATAAAAGAAGTGTACACCGACAAAAGCCGATATCATCAGGGGAGGGAGACCAAAAGAGAACAAAAGATACAAGTGCAGTAAAATATCTGTCACAGTCACTACTGAAATATCTCCCCCAAAGTCTGCCGCTGCAGATCCACATCTCTGAGGAATGTATTGGCGAGGATTAAACCAACAGAGGGTGCCACATATGCCACTTCTGTTCCCAGAAACAGCTTGTGGTTTGAGGAGGAGCACATGTCCCCTCCATGCACAGTAAGCCTAGTGACAACTAATCCATAACCACACAACAACGCAATCCAGCAGGCCCATCACTGCATCCTCTTACATAATGAGGAGCTTAATCCAAATTCACAGAGTACAGTGCGTGTATGCCTCTTGATAAAGCAAAGAAGGGTTCACAGAGGCCATAATATTCACATTATTCTTTTGGTTTTTTTGCACATTCTGGAAACACCAGTGAACTTTAACATTTTTTACATTCTTTGAAATGTTACTATCAACATGTTGCATGGAAAAAGATAGATTCATCAAAGTTTGAAATGCGAAACAACACAAAATATAGAGCCATAAAATATTCTGCAAAAGACTGGGAAACTTTTCTAAGCAGAATAAATTGGCCATTATTCTATCATGATGTTTTCTTATCTCCACTGACGATGAGCCATAGATAACTATGAGTCATCAGATTATTATAGCACAGCAAATCTGGTTTTCTTTGCCATTTTAAAAAAATCAGCTGACAACATTACGTATTTTATTTGTGCCTCTGTTTCAGGAGGCTTGGGCTCCTATTAAAATCACTGATTATGAATCAAAATGTTGCTACCTCGCTCTGGCTTCAGCTGCACAAATGTGTACGTGTAAGTATGTGCATTGGAGTGTGTGTGTGGGTATATGTGTCCTCAGTGACAGTGCAATAAACTTAAACTAAGTCTTTTATTATCTCATTTCATCTGTTCTTCAGTATGAGGAGTTATCACATTTTCAGTTGAGAATCAAAGTCATTTAAAAGCCTTTGTGTTTGGACTTCATGTTCCAAAAAACAATGTCAAGACATCAGCAGTGAACAATATGTGATTGTTTTTTTTCAGTTTTTTAAAGCTCCTGTGGGAAGTCTTTAGCCGGCATTAATACAGACTGAAATGAACACTCATGCTTTTATCTGACCTACTAAAGTCTGAAGCGAGGTGAATGATTATTTCCATATTATTGTTGATGACTAAAAGCTGCTGCAGGGTAGGTTTCGGATGAGGAGATGAACAGCAGGCAGCCTAAATGGCCTTCATTTTCCATGGAAAAGATTTATTGTAAGCTGTGTTGGGCAAGTTAGTGAAATTTAGTACTTGCAATTACTGGTTACAACTATCAAAAATAAGTTCTCAATTAGTGCTCTAAAAGCAGCAGACTCAACAGTTGATATGGGAAGCATGTCTTCAGCATCATACATTAGTCTGTCCTCCAAGGCTTAAAGATTGTGGAGCAGGCAGTGATTTAAAATCAAGCTCTGGCTGTTTTGATGGCATGACTCCTCCTTAGTCTGAGCTGCACCTGGTTCACAAGTGTTTGCAGTGTGGGGCTCTCTGTGAACTAGCTCAGTAGAAGCATGTTGTTTGGTAAGGTGCTTTGTTCCTTTCTTCCACACAGACTGTAACTCACCGATATATTCTTGTCCTTTACCCTGATGAGAGAAACACATTGTTGGTGTTTCTATGATAGACAGATAACACCTGAATGATGTGTGCAATCTTGCCAGCAAGTCGGATGATTAAACTGATATAGTTTTGTTTTTTTTATGTATTTGGAGTTCTTTTAAATCTCTTTAAGTGTAACAGCGTTATTGAATTTGAAAAGGAACTGGATTACTAATTACTGCAAATATTAGTGAAGTTATAGGTAGCTTGGAAACATGATACTTGGTAGCTTGTTGCTCAACACTGATAATTTTCAGAAATACTACTTCAGCTTAGTTTATGCGTCTGCGTTGAATCGACGCTGTATCCTACGCCATAGGTTAGTGTAGCTTTATTCCTAAGCAGAAGCTTACGCACCTCCTCCAAAATGTAACATCGGACCACTGCCCTGTGATTGGCCCACTGGGCATTGACCGTCCATTCGATCTCCTTTGACGTCTCCTCTCTTTTCTTCTTTGTCATAATTGCAGTAGGATCAACAACAACATTTCTCGGCTCCAGCTTAACATAATATGCTCGAAGTTACCATAGTTCCTCGTGCACAAACAAACCTAGCAAGACCAGAAACAGTAGATCAAGTAACAAATAAATCCCACAGCACAAGTGTTTAAGCAGAGTACTGCTGAAATTGACACACACCAAAAGTTCCTTGTCACTTTGATTTTATGCATGGAACAGTTGATTGGTTGATAAAGATAAAACAAATAAATTAATGCAGATCAAGAAGAGGTATAAATAATTGAAGACAAGTGTTGATAATCATGAGGGGTTTGCTTTTGATTGTCGGTGTAAATATAAAGATTTGACTTGTGGGAGTATAATGCCAGATAATAGTGAATAACGGGGTAGGATTAGATAAGTTTTAACTTCTTCCTACACCTTTTCGCACTTATAAAGTAAATTGTTTCACTGCTTTCTAATGGAACTGATTGATTTTGTACAACTATTTATTTTTTCTTGTATGTTTGTATAACTATTTCTTCTTTTCTACTTGTATGTTATTTTTCTATTTTACTTTTACATGTTTGAAATAAAGACATCAAATCAAATAAAAAAAATAAAATAATAATTTATTTAATTGCTGTCATAGCCCTGTATAGATCCATAAATAGGCTACATATGAAATTCTTGACTAAGATAGAAACATACTAACACTTGATACAGGATTAATATCTTTACTCTGCTGTAGATGTCAGCAGGTAAATGGTTTAATTAATCTGCCAAACATCACAACACTTGTTAGCCCCTCAGTAGAGGTCACTGTAGGTTATACATAAATTAACAAATTGGTGAAATACTCATGTAATTACATGAAGTCCGTGTTCAGAGAAAAGTTATTCTTTTGGCAAATACAATAAACAAAGAAATACTAAAAATTAGGGATGCACCGATCCTAATTTTTAGGTCCCGATACCGATACCTGGGCTTTGGTATCTGCCGATACCGATACTGAACCGATCCGACCCCGGTATTGATTTAACAATCTCTATTCATTAATGTGAGGATAAAACTGAAAACAATGTTTTGGCAACTTCAGGCTTCTCTGACTTTGAAAACCACAAAATAAGCGTGACATGCACCTAAACTGCAGAGTCTCTGTAGTTATCCTCCATCATGCTCTGCCGGGCAAAAATGCACAGACCAGCTGGCGCTGATGAGTAGGAGACGCACATGGCTGTTGTAAACACAGAAAAGCATAGAACTGAGATGAATAGATCTGCCATATGGATCGGCACTATATATCGGCCCTTTGTCACCTATATCCGATCTAGCTTTTTGAGTCCGATCTGGCCGAGATCTGATACCAGGATCGGATCGGTGCATCCCTACTTAAAATGACACTATAGCTGCATGAAACTGTTTAAAAGTCTGCTTAATGATGCTAATCGAGAGGATCAACAGCAAAGTGTTACCAAAAGATCATGATCTAATTTTCTGTGTCTGCTAAGTTCAGCAGCTCACTGCATTGGAGCAGAACCTCCTGCTGCAGTTCTAACTGCTGTGCTCTGAATGCTGGCTACAGAAATAGCAGCACACCTGACAGAATGCAGCTGTCAGTCTGAGCTGAGACGAAATATTAACTGACAGCATTATCCAACCCTTTCAGCTTTGCCCTTCTCCCCGTCTCTCTCCCGCTGTCTCCTGAGAGGGGGGACAGACAGGCTCTGAGGCAGGGCGAGGCAGAGGTTCAAAAAGAGAAAGAGAGATGGAGGAGAGATGGGGGAGAGTCAGAGAATGTGTAGGGTGCCATGCCCTGTGTGCGGCCGCCAGCAAGTACCCAGCACCACGCTAACGTCATGAGCACTGGCTACCATATGCTGGAGCCCCTGGGCGGAGCTATTCTCAGCATTTACTCGTTTCTGTCTCTTCCACACACACACCTCTCTGCTCTCTATCCCTGCAAACACTGGGATCATAGGAGTGGAAAACTGGACTGAGAAATGCTTGTTGGCTTACATGTTTATGTAAGAGGCTGTAGGTAGGGCAGATTCTGGGGCAGACATGCAGATGGTACAGGATAGTGCGATGGCAGTGGATTTGTCAGAAGCACAAATGCCCATTTCCCCAAAGAGACAACTTAATCCCATCGATACAGAAAGAATCCCATTGCCACATATAATCCCTTTGTGTCAGCGGTATAAATTGCAGGTGACTGTAGGCCCAATGCGTCCTCAAAGCAGCAGCTTGATTGGATTTATGCATCCGTTGTGCAGACAAAGAAAAGTAAATCACACATACTGAGCTCTGCATTTGAAGGACTATGAGCTTTTTTGCGTTGTTCTGTGTTTTCTGTGTGTCAGCATGTCATTGATTGATCTGGGTGGCAGGTGGAAACACCATGATTTGTATTTCCTGAGCTTTCATCACTTACACATCTGCAGCACATCCAAGCTGCCATGAAAAAGGATTCACATTTTAACTGCGGAGTCTTTTATGCACCCCATTTTCTCCTCTCCTCATTTAAACAGCTTTAACAAGCTGAATTATGAATACACACATCCCACACTGCTCCATCTCACACTACTCCGGCACACACATGCACCGTCATGGTGAACATGTGCCTCTTTGTGTAAAATATGCACTGTGGCTTAAGCACTGAACATCATCTGCCACTTCTCATTGTGACACATCTTGGCGCTGATGAATAGAGTGTGTTCACTGAATTGTCAGCCACTTTGTGAGGAGCCCAGTGCAAGCAAAGTGGCATTTAAGGTGAAAACTGAAAATCAGCTTAAAAAATAATTCAGCACAGATGCTGTGAATGTTCCCCCCTTGTGGGGCTTCCAATGAATATGCATAAGTAAGTTTGCTTTAATGTAACAGCTAATGATACAATCCCACAGGTGAAACAGTGACCTGAATGTGGGCAAAGTCTTACTCATTCATTTCAAGGCTTCCTTCTACAGTCTGTGTCTTTCAGGTGGTAACGCAGGAGGAGAGAGAGATAGAGAGAGACAGTAACATTATTACTAACATCCAAATAAAACAAAACACCGGCCTGTGATTGTTCTTCATTGGCGAGTAATGTAATCTTCTACCCCTGAAGACATCCTCCGTCTCTGAAGCTTGTTGTCCACATTGCTGTTCTCAGCATAAAGCTCCAGGCAGAGTGAGATTGTTGCCTGTGCTGAGGCACCGTATGACAGCGTGGCTGGGTGCTCAGATGACTCACATTGCTGAGACTGGAGACAAACAGGCACATCTAAACACCGTTGCTGGAAAGAGAGGTGGGAGCAGTTGTAGCCTAAAGTTTCCAAGACCAAACACTACTGCAGGTTTTTACTGTTTGACAACTAACAAAGTGCAGCACTTTATTCAGAATTTTCTTTCAAAGAATACTGGATGTTAGGGTTTTCTGCAGGCACTTAACACACTAATAATTAACAGTTTCCAAAACACTGCTTGCTCACAGGCATGCGTCATAGTGATTCAGTGTTTTTGAATTAAATGGGATAAAACATACAACATTGCCTAATGAAGCACTCTTCCTGCTGGATGGAACTAGTGTGAATTTTAACTTGGAAGTTGAAAAACATAGTTTTAATCTGTTGGGGAACACTTAAACAGGTTCCCTCCTGTAGAGCTGCTTAATACAGAAATGATATGTGTTAATTGTTGTCACATATTTTTACTGTGTGCCTACAAAGGCCTCTTTCAGAGGCCAGTTTTACCTTTCTGAGCAGAAATTGTCTGAACCAACAGTAAAAAATCTTTGTAATTACATACACTTTACTCACAGACTTTTTGGTTTGCATTATATTTGTAGACCAATTAGTACAGACCACCTCGCAGGCATAAGTGCATGCAGGAGAAACAGTCTGCAGAGAGAGAAAAAGTATTTTTATTATTATTCTAATGTGTATGCAATGAATATATATGTAATGTATCTGTATAAATCGTATGTGCTTTGGCAACAACATGTCTTTGTTCATGCCAATAAAGCAAATTGAATTGAATTGAATTGAATTGAGAAACAGTGGGCAGTGCGCAATCTGACATAATGACATCCCGGCTACCACAGAGGACTCGGATGATAATCTAATTATCTATATATACAGATGTCTGATAGATACTTCAATCATATGCACCTTAAATCAGTTTGAGATCAAAAAATGATTTGAAGTAACCTGCTTGATCAACATTTAGAATTTCTGTAATGCATCAGAATTTATTAATCTGACCTCCATTCAACTCGAAGCATTTTTCAAGTTCTGTATTTTCCATTTGAGGACAGGCTTGTTAGATCTTGTATAAAACATCTGCAACAAGATGTTATTTCGGCAAACTTATGACCCATAAAAAGTGAGTAAATCGCAAGAAAATACTTTTGTTTACTCCTTTTAAATTTATGTCATGCATTGTTTCCAATATAAGCAATGTTGACACTTACATTGCCAGCTCTCTATTATTCACTTAATTAGGAGAGTGAAAACCAAATGTATATTTATACATGATGTGTATAATTTCCTACCAAATATTTTTGTATGATAATAAACTTGAAGGGATTTAAATCAAATATTAGGGGCGCTGGTGGCCTGGTGCTCTAAGCACCCCACGTATCGAGGCTATAGTCCTCGTCGCGGAGGTTGCCAGTTTGACTCCCAGCCCTCACTGTCTTCCCCCACTCTCTACTCCCCACGTTTCCTGTCTCTCTTCAGCTGTCCTATCAATAAAGGCGAAAAAGCCCAAAAAACAACTTTAAAAAAAAGAAAAAATAAAATGTTAGAAATAGTATCTGTCCTAAAAGTCTACCATTGTTTCACCAATGTGTGCGCTGATTGTTCGTAGTGTCTAAAGCATCCTTGATCTGCACCATTTAAAACTTAATTAAAATCAAAAATTAACTGGGAGGTTACAAAATAAATTGCCCTGGTAAATAAGTCAGGTGATGCCAGGCTAGTATTTTCCAGGATTGCACATTATTATCTGCCACAAGCCAAAAGGATTTCAGTTCCTAATTTGAGACAGTGAAAGTCTGAAGTCTTTCATCTTGCTCTGCTACCAAGGGAGCCTGTCATCATGGTTTGATCCTCAGTGCTGCATGCTCCACTCTCTGCAGGCTCCCATCTTATTCTGGTGTTCCATCATTTGCATTTTGCAGTGGTATCTATGGGCTCACAGTGCAAAAGTAGTTCTACTTGAGAGCTATGCAGACCTCTGTAATAATATGGATGTTCACTAAATTTCAAACACTTAATTCTGCTGATGATATGGACCCTGCTTCACCAACAGAAAGCTGTATGTAGTCAAATAATCAGAGTGTAGAATGAGGCTAATTAATCTTATCTGTCCCATGACCAGTCCAGGCTGTAATGAAGTTGGAGCATTCACGCTGGACAATAATTGGAAAATTAATACTTCTTACTGGCTTCAAAGATGAGCACGAGTGCCAAAGGATGGCCAAAGACCATGACAATTATATGCCATAATTGCACCCTGATAAATGGGGCAATTAAAAGAGAATGATCAATATAGCGGAACTAAATGGGGCATGAAAATGAGTCAACACTTTCTCTCTGATTCATGGTCCGGGCCTGTGGTGTTGAAAGAGAACAAAGACAGATGGTTATAAATGCTGGGACAGTGTTGAATTTATTCTGATATGTGTGTCAGTGTATGCGGCTACAAGAGAAAAAATAATGAGACATATAAAGGAGATAGAGTTACACAATTTCTTACAGCTTAGACAGGACAACTAGACAGCACACTGGACAAAAAATGTAATCTGTTCTCCAAAAAAATGTTTCCAAAGTGTTGAAGATTCAGCGGAAAGTAGAGCAAGAGAAACTTTTAAAACAGATTCCAACTATCTCCCTTGGAAAATGAGGAACATGCATCTCGAGATGAGCTGTCCACAATCCAAATCTATTTCTGCTTCAGTTGCTGGCAAAAGTTGATGATTGCTAGAAGGGAGCAGGAAGCTTCCAGGCATCCTCTGTCTCTCGCTCTGTCAACATCTTCGGCAATTTTCTGCACAATGAGCTCATAATGCCTGCAGCTTACCTACCAATTCAATCTAAAGGATTAGGAGGAGCAAGAAATGGCTGGTTTCATCTATTCATTTCTGTGCCAGGACAAGTCTTGGAAAAATTCAACCATCTCCAAATGCCACAAATAATGTTCCCACTTGTGCAAACTACATAGTAAGCTGCAGGGAGCTTTCATACAACAGGGAATAATACCAAACTAGAAACAGATCTTTGGAAGCATCCTTTTGACAACAAGCAAAAGTCTGATGTTTCAATCAGAGACAGAGAAACTGAAAAAGATACCTCTTTAACAGAAGACAAAGAAAAGAATGAACGCTTCTGTCACCACCAACACAAATACTTCAAATTCAGTGAAGCAAATCTGAATTTAATTGAGTAAATCAAATGAACAGCTGGACTAAGATATACTGATATTAGCAGTGTAAAGAGCAGTAGCTATTAGCAGTAGGAGTGACTATAATTCAGGAGTAGTGATTTAAACCTTACAAGATTAGATTTATGAATACAAACCATGGGACCTGTAAGAAACAAAAGGCTTGAAAATACTTTTATTAGTTCATTTACTTCATTTACGCACATCCGCGTAGCTAAAAGGCGTTAAGCTAATGTTAGCTTCAGAAGTGTCAAGTAACGAAGTACAAATACTTTGTTACCTTACTTAAGTAGAAATTTTTGGTATCTATAATTTACCGGAGTAATTATTTTTCAGCCAACTTTTTACTTCTACTCCTTACATTTTCACGCAACTATCTGTACTTTCTACTCCTTACATTTTAAAAATAGCCTCGTTATCTTCCACTCCATAAAACACGTTAATACACATATATGGTTCTTTAATGTATCTGCATTGTACGAAAATGCGTTCATTTTCAATGGGCATAAATGCGGCAGAAACAGGTGCAACCCAAATATTTCAACATTAACATATCAATATAACATTATTGTCATTATGGCCTTTAAAAACATGTTTTTTTGGGAGGTGGGGTAGTGCACTATAGGCCCCTGTTGCTCAGCCTAAGCTTTTGTCCATAATGGCATTTTTCCCCCTTACATTACTTTTACTTACTTACTTTAAGTAGTTTTGAAACCAGTACTTTTACACTTTTACTTGAGTAAAAAGCTTGAGTTGATACTTCAACTTCTACAAGTCTTGTTAAACCCTAGTATCTATACTTCTACTTTAGCAATGAATGTGAATACTTTTGTCACCTCTGGTTAGCTTTGTCAGTTAGCTACAATAAGTTAAACCTGATGCAAGTACATGTATTTGGTAGCAATTAATCTGGACAAAATGATTACTTCTATCTATGTATGCATGTATCTATCTATATATCTATATATTATGAAGCAGACACTACAGGCAAGCTAATGCTAGCTTTGTTAGTTGGTTTCAGTAGCTATACATGCTATTAGACCTGACAGTATGTGTAAATATTTGCTGACAGATAGATATCAGTCCATTCTGTCTGTCTGTCTGTCTGTCTGTCTGTACTCATCTACCCAGCTAATGCTTGCTTTACCATCAATTTTCAGCTAGCTACGTAACACCTGACAGTTTGTATTTGCATTTGGAAAATCTCTCCCTAAAATAAATACTAAAGTGAGCATTGTTTCATGAATTATCCGTCTTTCTATTTATCTGTTGTAAATATACCAAAAGTAGTAAACAGGCTTATGTTAGCTTCGCTTTGCCAGTCATTTCAGTAACCTGACAGTTTTTAGATTTTTTCTAAAAAACAACCTTAATTAAATCTATCCTGAAATGTCTTTCTATCCATAATGTCATTAGTGAACTTTCAGTGACTTATCTTCAAAACCTTTTATTTTAAATCCTGCATTGTATGGTAGCATGGTGTATATTCAGGCTGTATAAGTGCTCTGAATCTTAATGTCCCCACATACCATCCTGCGAGATGCTGCCTGTCTCATTATTACACATTGATCAGAGTTGGTGTTGGAGCAGGCTGTGGATGCCTCAGGAAATGTAGCAGCAGGGACACATTACGCTCTGAGTCTGAAATCGTCACTGAAGTAATATAAAGTTGGCACAGGAGTGAAACATGTACCTCTATAATAAAAGCAGCACTCCAGGTTACAGCAGCGGTGTGGATGCAAAGGTCGAAGGAGAGGAGAAGAGGGAGGAGTGCAGCGTAAACCGCAGTGAGCAGAGCAGGAGGGAGTCAGAGAGGGGTGGAGGGCTTATGTAACAGGTTTAGATGCGGCCCGTATACCTCCACAAAGGATAAAGATCGGCAAGGGCAATGGGTATCAAAAGAGCCCTTTGAATTCTCTGTTAAAATACGGACTAGGCCAGCCGTTGGGGGATGATGGAGGCAAACAGATATCGGTTAGGCAGGACCAAGCTGCAACTTCCAGTCTCAAACTATGAAGCCCATGCAGAAGTGTTATAAACTGCAATTCATCGAGAATCTGCTTGAGGCTGGCTGCAGAAACACCAGAAATCACATAGACACCAATTCAAAAAAGACGATCTTTGCAGCATTAATAAACATGTTTACAGCCTGGTTCAAAAAACGTCTTGGCTCTACGTAGCTAATATCTATATCCGCACACACTGAAGGGGGGTGAATTTTTTTCTAATGTGACGATTCAGAAGATATTAAGATTACAAGTTTTTGCCCAAATAAGGACATGACTGACTTGACTCCTGAACGGGAACACATAGCTGTTGGCTAGGAGGTTCAAACTCCGTCCCTTTACCTCACACTTTGACTGGTTGAGTTCCGAATTTCCAATATGGCTGCCACCGTCGATTGGCTTCAAAACAGCGCTCAGGAACAGATGGGTGACATCACAGATACTACGTCCATTATTTATAGTCTATGGGCAGGACTCTTTCTCTCAGTCAATAGTTACATCAAGAGTTTTCAGCTGGGACAGACTGCAGCAGAGCACCAACCAATGATGTTTTAGTTAAAACAACATTTTCCAGGGAAGTAGGAAAGTTAATCTTTAATGAAAGTAAAATACAAGATTTTATAAATGCACCCTCCAGTTACTATTTTTAGTTTAACAGTGCTTCAGGGCAAAACTGACTTCAGAGCAAACAACTGGAAGAGAGGGATTCATTTTTGTACTTTCATATTTTTTCAAATATAATTTTTAAACCATATATTTAAAAGTTTAAGTCACTCTAGAAATAGCCCTTTCTAAAAAAAAAAACTTATACATTTCTTTTTTTGGAATGAAACTACTCAGTTCAGTATGTTAGAGCCACATATTTACAACTGTATTAATGATGTGTTAAGCAGTTTTTTAAAGTTGTGATAAACAAGTACTCTATTATTGAAATAATGTGCAGTATTTGAGTAGGTGTCCTTGGATACTTTCCACACACAGGTGATTCGTGTGCACTAATATACTGTCACTATGTCCTGTAAAGTTTTTCCATGAGTCACAGTGTCCTAGCTGTCCCTCCTCATCCTCCCCTGTGAAATAAATTAGCAGCTTCCACCACCTGAGCTCTGGACTGAGCTGGACCACTCCTGAGATCATAGGGATTAACTGTGGCAAATCTATAGTCCTGCAGGGGGCTACAGGGACACAGAACAAGGGGGAGTCGTGATGAGGACTTGGCTGGCATTAATAATTTGTCTTCCACAGAGCCAGTGCCAAACTTATAAGGTGTGGGATAATTCATCTGCATTGATTTGTTTGGTCTGAGGTCCAAAAATCATGATTAAACCAACTCCTCTGCAAATAAGCAGGAAAATCAGCAAACATGCATTACAAAATCACGTGGCGTTCTAATGAACCTCCTGCTGTTAAAAAGACCTGACCATCACGGTACATGAATACTAAAAAAAAAAACATGTTGAGTGTATGCAAATTCCTATGCATGCGAATGTGGGTGCAGTATGTGTGGAGAAATCTAACTTCCACACGCTCTCCTGCTGTTCAATGAGCTCTGAGCTGGATGATAGTTCCCCAATGCCTCCTTAATTCCTTAATATATGTGTCTCTTAATCACAAAAACACAGGATGGGAAGGAAGTTGATTTGAAATCAGATTATCCCTCAAGATGAGAGGAAACTTGTGAGAAAGTAAGATTGACTGACTGAGTCGGGAGAGTCACAGCACTGAGTTTGTATTCTAGGGATCATCCCCATCTGTGTAGCGAATGTTAGTGCATCCACTTGATCTGATTCAAAATAAAAGTAGTGGGTCAGCACATTCAGATTTAGCACTGCTCTAAAAAGACCCAGAGAGAATACAGATCTGCTCTGCAATTACCCTGAACCAGCTGTCATCACTTGTCTTAACCACCTCACTACCACTGTCCTGTACTTCAGACAAATTGTGAATTTTGGTGAAAGATTCATGAGGCCCATTTAGAGGTTTTAGGATAAATCTGCAGAGAATTCTGTGCTCTTATTGCTCAGGTTATTTCTTATAGTGCTTACGTTAAAACTAATCCAGTCTCTCATCCTGTCATTGTCACACAAAAGCAAATTAACATGTTTTCTTCTTTAGTATTTGTTTCAAAGTTAATAGCACTGATGCATCTTTCTAAGGTAACAGCAGACAGCATTCTTCCATGTTGTGTCTCTATCTGGGTTACACAAATCTGCCCCCCTGGGGATCTGACTTGACGTGCTGCAGAGGGACATTAGTCCTCTCTTTGCACGTATAGCTGCAGCAATATGACTGACTGGATACATCAGGCTGTTTTTAACATGATGATGATAACTGGCAGGCTTAAAACTGGCACAGACTGCTGTCAAATAACAAATATGTCCAAGGTAAGATTAAGCTCCTGTCATAGACTGCACTTTGGACGTCTAGCTACTGCACATTTCAGGAAAGAAGGCTGACAGTTATGTCAACTTAGCAGCCAAAATATACTTTTCTTTTCAAATAAGATAATGTGTTGATCATCAGGCATATCCCTTAACCCCCTGTTAATATAAACAAATACATTCTGGAGCTTTATGCATTAATACAGGAAAGTGGGGACATTTTGCAAAACTCAAGAGATCTTATGCGCAGAACTTTTTTTCAGTGCATTAACTTGGTCTTTCAAAATACATCAAAGTCAAACCAAATGGAAGTGAACTTAACTATGCATAAATAGTTCACTGGAGTGGAAAGACTCAAATCCTTAGAGTAAACACAACGTAGGTACAGGTGTGTAAAAACCATACACTGTGTAAAACATTGATGTAGTTTCAGTGGCATCAACTACTGGTTTCTGAAGAAGCGTGAAGAAGCCCAGACATGTCGGTCGCTATATTGGAAAAGCTTAATATCTCTGGGTTAATCTGGAAACTGGCATATGGAGTATTGAAGGTTGCATTGAAGCCATAGCTTTGCTACCTGACAAACAGCTACAATGCAAGCCTGTCAGTCACGCCCCTAACTATGCGTAAATACAAATAACTATTGGCATTAATATAGTCAAAATGGATCAGTCATAACAAACAAATAAATAAATAAACCCCTTTAAAGTTGCAACCAAGTTACAGGCTTCATTGTGAAGCGGTTCAAAACCTATTGTAGTTTTTTGGGTGCCACCATGTTTAAATGCTACAGCAGACAACATGTTTACCATAGACTGTATAAAATATGGACGTAGTATCCGTGACGTCACCCATCTGTTTCTGAAGTGCTGTTTTGAGGCCAATCGTCGGCGGCAGCCATATTGCTGCTGTCGAGCGATTATGAGGTAAAGAGGCGGGCTTTGAGCCTCCTAGCCAACAGCTACAGTGTTCCCGCCTGTCAATCAAGTCAGCTGTGCCTCTCATTGGAAGACTCGTAATCTCAATATCTTCAAAATTGCCACTTTAGAACCCCCCCCCCACAGTGTGTGCCGATAGAGAAATGAGCTATTCAGACTACACTCGTCTTTTGTACCAGGCTGTAAAAACATGTTTATTTCTGCTGTAAAGATCGTCTTTTTTGAAGTGATGTGTATGTGGTTTACGGTACTTCCGGAGCCAGCCTCAAGCGGATCCTTGATGAACTGCAGTTTTTAGCACTAGACTCATATTTTTAGACCGGAGGTTGCCGCTTGATGTTTACAGCCTGGTTCAAAGACAGTTCGGTCTGAATTGCTTATTTGTTTATTCCTACACAATGTGCATGGCCAGGGCATGAATTTTCTTTTTGCTCATCTGTTTTGAGAATACGCCTTAAAGTTATACATAGAATTGGATATTTCAGGTTGTGACTTAGTTGACTAACATGCAAGTGCAATGTAGCTGTTTGATGCAACGCCAAAGCACCACCTTTTTGTACGTTTCTAGGTTGACTAAAAATTAGGTTTAGTCAGCATTTCCAATATGCTGACTGTTAGGAATAAAGAATTATGTATAAAGACCAAAACAGACTTTTCACCATGCTGTAAACATGCTTAATTTTGCTGTCACAAAATAAGCATCTTCATGTTCTGACAGCTTTCTTTGGTTCTTTGGCCTCAAGTAGTCAGTTGGAAACAAGCAGTTTTTAGCACTTCTGCATGGCTTCATTGTTCAACTCCAAAGGGTGCTTCCTATTAAAACAAACTGATTCACTCAACCTAAGAGTTGAGATGCAGGAGGTCAACTTGGGAAAAATGACAAAAGTCAACTGCATAAGTCAATAAGTGATGAAAAATATGTAGATCACATTTCTGTGATATATAACTTTTTGGGAGGGATAAATTCTTCTCTGTTTATGACTTCCAGATTGGGGCAATTACGGACAGAGCTTTACAGTGCTTCATCAAATTGAAGTAAACTCTTCTGCATTTAAATTAAATATAAATTTATAGGCAAATTTTTGCCAAAGGATGTTTTTTTTAATTGGCGGTTGAGGAAATATGCATGTAGCCAGAAAAGTCAACGAAGCCCCAGGAAGAGGTGGTGACATTTTAGAATGCAGTCAAACAAAGTGCCTCTAAATGAACTGGAACCTGCTATTGGACTCATGATGCACAGGAAAACACAAAAACACAGGAAGCAAAGCAAAAGGCAGAATCAACTTCAGACAAGCTCCAATCTGCTTTTCAAGGCCTGCTAGGTATCTAGACTAAAGTGCTCATTTGCAGCATTAACCGTGGAGGGCTGGAGTACACAGGTCTGCGTCTGCTGCAGTGAAAAGTGAAGCTCTGTGACGGCTGCTCTCACACAGAGCTCCACCACTTTCCACCTCTGCATTAAACTAGGCTTTAAAGCCCCCCCCCCCCCCCCCCCCCCCCCCTTAGAACAAGCCTCTCAATGGAGCTAATGAACCATGGGAGTGAGAGACAGCCACAAAGAAACACTGATAATGATACATGGAGGGAGAGACAGAGGTGACCCAGAGGACCAGCATGTCTTCTCTAAACTCTGTTTTCTTCCTGTTGTCTGTCTCCTCTGTCTGACTTCACACCTCATGCTTCTCTCTCGTATGTTATTTCCCAGGTGCTTCTTCGCTTTATTGTCAGCTCTGTTTGCCCCTTATCTGCCCGTCTCAACACTGTCAGGCAAGTTTTCATGTTTTTCAAGTGTGATCCATCCTGTTTGATCTTCAGCAGACTTTATCTCTGTATTACTGAGGTTGTCTGTGTACCCTATACATAAATACACACTATATATTTCATATACATACAATTAAAATGATATATGGTGGATTTCAGTTTTTGTAACTTATAAGTCGGCTGACAGATTTGTTTGTGCTTTTAAGGCAGTTTGAGCTTTTGAAGACTGAGTCGCCATAGAAGCTCATTTCACGAGATTACCCTGAAGTCAGTCAGTGAGGTCAGACCAGGGATTTCTTTTGACTAAATCCAATGTTATAAATTATGCTATCAGCACTGAAATTTGCAAATTATTGATTTGACCTATAGATAGAAATAATTGTATATATCATTACTGATTCAAATAACTTGAGTCAGAAAAAATCCCTTGTTCTTGCTTCTTGGTTTAAGACCTTTACTTCAGCCAGTCAACGGTGGATGCTGAAAAAGTTTTGGCTTAGGATTACTGTTATTCTGTCTATGTTTTTTAAAGTATATGGTTTAAATGGTAGTGGGGTACCTGGATTGTAGGTACTCCACTACCATCACTCAGGAACACCTACTCAACCCGACTGCACAAACGAGCCTCATCCATTATGAGGGACTCAACACACCTGGGATATCCCACGTTCACCACCTTACCCTCAGGCAGACTCAGAACAATCCGCACACGAACGAACAGCTTCTTCCCCAAAGCGGTGGACATACTGCAGAACACGTGACCCAGCCCTACACCCAAAAAACAGTTTTTATTGACTCTAGCAACTTTTGCTGATAGTACACTGCACATAACTGTCAGTTACTTACTTAAAGCGATGAATGCACATATTTATATTTCTATATAGGTAAATATTTATTGTAGTACCATTTAAATTGTATTTATTGATTGATAGATTGAAAACTGCTGTATGGAAATGCTGCCAAACAAAGTTCCGTTGTATCTCTTTGCAATGACAATAAAGTGCTTATCCTATCTATCCTAGCCTATCCTAAAGAGAAATTCAAAGCTCAATGGTTGTCAGATGATTTTTGATGAGTTACAGGATTACGACTTGTACTCTGCCCCTGATGCTCTCCTCAAACCATTTTTCTGTGTCCAGCCAAAGCCCGCTGTAACAAAGTGGAAAAAACTACTTAAAATAAACAGAAGCTGTAGCACTGCCGACACCCACTCTCTGCATTTATATGCAAAGTCTCTATGAGGAGATTATGGATACCTCAAAGTGAAGCATGGCATGGGTGTTGTTAGGGACTAAAACATGAAACTAAAACACAGGTATTAATTATCAAGTAAAAATGAGGACAGAAACCATGGTCAGTTTTGGATGGAGCTGCCATCAGAAACTCACTTGCCAAGAGTAGCTCATTAGACAAATTGGAAGAAGTCATGCAAATGCTGCAAAAAGCACGAGCTTGTGCACAATGTGAAAAAGTCATCCCTGAGGTATTAACTACCAAAGACATCAAAGGAGAAGCAGAGTGCTGTGGTGTAATTTTGCTTCCCCATGAATTTTAAAGCAAATGTTTTCTTTCCTAATTACTCAGGGAGAAATACAGCAACCAAGCCCAAGCTAACAGAGCAGACCACATAATGCAAAGAAGAAATGAAGCCCCTACGCAATTGCAGCTCTTTTTGAAAACATTCCAGTCTGTATCTTTCCAAATAGGCCACCCTCAGACTGCATATTTGTTCTGCTGACTTAACAAAGCTTACGTCTTGCTTATTCACAGGTATGACTCATATGTTTTGTCAAAGGGAACAATCCCATAGAACAGAGGAAGAAAGGCTGCAGCTGACATAACCAAGCACGTAGAGGGGGTGTAAAACAGTGCAGTAATTATCTGTGACCTCAAGGACTTCTTAGTTAATTGGCATGCAGACCCCTGAAGAACTGCAGTTATGGGACATAAAAGATGGAGAGAGAAATGGACAGCACGTAATGTACTCACCAGAATGCGTTAATGAAGAGAAGGGAAAAAAGGAGGGTGGAGTAGAAGGAGAAAAATGATACTGGAGATACAATGAGGTCAAAATGAGGAAATTAAACAGGTTGAAAAGCAGAGAAGGGTGAAATTGTGTGTAAGTAGCAGAAAGAGATAGAGGTATAGAAGCTTGTGCATTATGTTTCTAGCTGTGCCCAGTTCAGCGGGGAGGGGGGGGGGATGCACACTTACATCTGCCTGCCATGGACTTGAGCAGATGCACAGACAGAAATAGCTACAGTGAGGAAAGTGAAAGAAGGATACAAGTCCATCCAGAGCAGGGTGGAGGCATTCTGCACTCATCTTTGTTTGGCTGAGGTAGACACTTCCAGATATCTAATGTGTCCTGGTGGTTTTTGCCTCCTCATCAAACAGTCAGTCCTTTTACCTCAGCTTCAAAGAAAGAAAAAAACTCTATTCCTGGAGATGGCTGGAGATTTGTGTGCATGCTTTTACTGACTGATTCCCTCATGAGGTGCTGTGTGCATTGGTGGGAATTTGTTAAGTGCTTATTCACAACCTTCTGACCTCGGCCCAAAGGGAGTTGTGAAGCTGCTGCCAGAGAGACATACAGTATGTCACTTAAATTACATACACCCAGCCAACACATTTAGTATGACCTTGATATTGAGTTAGCATGTATGAATCGCTTAATGAGGCATGGGACTGTGATAAGCTTGTTTTTTTTCACCTTACATATTTGCATCAAGGCAGAAAAAGCTATGTGAATGCCGATTATGTCACTTGTATTCTCACAGCAAAGATAGGATACAACAAGCTCAGGGTGACACATGGCGTCAATGAGATGTGATGTACATTTTTCCATCCAAATAAGAGTAATGAAAGGTAATCTGTGAATAAACACAAGGGAGAAAAACAAAAAAATAAGCTTCTTTGCTTTCTCTTACACACTTTCTGTCCTGCAGTTTATCGCAATTATATTGATGACTTGTACCTTCCAATCCAAACATCAGCTGACAGTAAGGGGCCCATTACAGATGCCAGTGGGCCACCTGTCCTCCACAGGGCCAGTAAGCACTAAGCAGCCAGGATCGCTCATTAGGCCTCTCTGTGCCAGCTCTCTGTGGTCAGGGTCTCTCCTCTTGGCTTTTTCTTTCATGTCTCAGCTACAGAGGCACAAAGCCCCGGCGGTCTCCTCATTAGACAGGCCTGTTGCATTAATGCAGCCCAACATAACACACTGAGCTGGAGTTGTTCCAAAATAAAATCCCTCCCCACCTCATTTGCCTTGGTTGCAAACATCAAGCCGGCCGTTATGACCAGCGGTGCAGCTGAGTGGACCGATGTTTGGCAACGCTTAGACCCCTTTCAGATGATGGAGGCCTCCACTCACACTGGATGACATTAGCCCTCAGAAACAGAGACAAAACTCTGCCAGCAGCCGGACCACTGACCTCTAAAACATTTAAACAACTTCCAACACTGTGAAGGCTGATGCACAAACTAGTGCACGAACCCAGCATGCATCTGGAGACTGAAAAGAATGACAGTTCATACAATATTTAGCTGCATCTCCAAGGTGTTGAAGTACAAGCATTGTTCACAAATTATTGTCTTTACACATTTGAATGTCCATATAAAAGTTTACCATCCTGCTGCATTACATTATAAAATCACAGTGGTGCATTATGTTGACCAATAATGAAAAAAGATACACTCTGTATGGTGGTTTGAGCCACTTCCACGTGCATAATGCTAGTGTAATAAGATTGTTATGATGACAAACAAAGAAGCATAGGAGTAGTTTGGCTGCACAATGATGTCATTTCATTGTTATGTAAAGCAAGCGCTGATTTAAAATTGAAGGCACTACATCGCATTTCTTCTGGTAACAAGAGCTGTTTCGCACCAGAATTTAAAAACACAGGATACTCACAAGGAATGCATCTGTAGACCTCTTTTAATTTAGTGCCACACCTTCACTCAGGGTTACAGCTTATATGGAATTCCAATCCAATACAGCAGCTCTGTTTTTCCCAATTTTGTACCTCCTGGTGACTACACCTGTAGCTCAGTAAGGTAGTAACAGTTAGACTGCTAATGAGGCAGTAATGTCCATCATGTCCCCAGCATCACTTCAGCACTGCCTGCTCAGCAGTGCTGGCTGACAGCAGAACAGGGGAGATTTTGGACATTGTTAGCTTATCTTTACCATTGCCTGCTCTCATTGACGAGAAAGGTATCTAATCTATTTGTTAGACAATGTTATTTTATTTAATGTTTTAAAAATATATACATCAACAAAGACCCTCAATGGAAAGAATGTAGGCCAAAGACACTCATTGCAAAGGATCTATTCAAACTATGATTGCTTTTCGTTTGGATTCTCTTTTGTATTTAATATTAAAACTGTTTTAATGTAGCTCAGTCCATAGGGACTTGGCTTAAGAACCGAAGAGTCGCCGGTTCGAGTACCAGCATGGACAAAGTTTGGCAAGTGGACTGGTGGCTGGAGAGGTGCTGGATCACTTGCCTGTGCACTGCCGAGGTGCCCTTGAGCAACGTACCGAACCCCCAACTGCTTGGGGTACGCTGGTTGATGGCAGCATCTTCACTCTGACATCTCTCCCTTAGCATGTTCACTGCATGTGTGTGCATGATTGTATGTATATACTATGTGTGTAGCATGTCCAAAAAATAGCATGAGTGAAAAAATTTGATTCTTATAAGTTCTATTGGTACCTGCTCTCCCTGCATTTAAATCACATTACAGTGTAAATCTATCCTCTCCCCTCTTTTCAAAGTCCCTGCCCCCTCCTGACTTACCCGATAATGCTTGCATCCAGCCACAGATCTTGTACACGGTGGAGGTGCTGAGCATAAAGAAGAGACTGAAGCAGCCGATGCAGGTGACAACCAGCATCATGGACATCCCAATGAAGAAGGAGGCGGCCTTGAACGCACTGGAGGGGATAGCGGCGAACTCAGTGAAGCTGCCCTGACAGGCCAGCTCTCTGGAGTGTCCGTCTCCGACGCAGTAGTGAAAGAGGCCGAAGTAGCCGGCCTGCGGCGTATCAATGCCATCTCCGATCCAATAGGGCTGAGAGAAGATGGTCACGTTCACCATACCAAACAGGATAGTGAAGATGGCCCACAAAAGTCCGATGACACGGGAGTTGCGGACGTAATTGGTCTGGTACAGTTTCGCAGCTTCTGCAGACGGTAGCATTGATGCGGCAGATCCAGGTATCATTTTACGCAATCCCGAAATCTAAATGAAGGTTCCGATCAGCACGAGCACAAAGCTGGGATTGCACATTTATGACACGCACCGTTTTTTCACAGAATCATCCCCAAAAACAGCGAGAACAAGAGGAGAGTGTATACGCCTGTGCAACTGCAACATCTGTCAGGCGCGATCAACTCATGACGTTGCAGCCTAAAGCCAGGCGCTGAACCGAGCGAGGAGCTGAAGCAGAGAGAGCTTTGAACCCAGGATGCGTCTGAGAAGTCTGGAAAAACTCAATGACTACAGCTGCAGAAACAGGTTTCCTCCCACTTGCTCGGTGTAGCCGTGAGACGTGCTCATCTCTGCCGCACCGTGTCGCTCACTGATGTCCTTGGAAAACCTCGAACAGAGATGTATTATTCACACTATACGACGCAAATGTATCAAGTCAGAATGAAGACAACAGGCTTCAACAAGCAGGCTTATGCTATTGCAAAATAAGGAGTCGCATTGTAAGATTATCCATGTACTCACAAATGCATACAACCTTCTACCATAAGCAGTCAGAAAACACTACGCCCGCCGTCAGGATCGGTAAACGGTGAATCTATTCTCTGGTTTCTGACAGCAGCTGCCGGTGATGCTGCTGGGAGTCAGAGAGGGCGGGGCACAGACGGCAGACGCAGAAAGAGGCAGCCCGTGATGTCTATCTGTGCAAACTCCCTTCCGGATAACGCTGCGTCAACATCCACTGAATTATCAACGCGATCGCAAATATGCACAAAACAGCTTACATTTATGTGCAATAAAAGCGGACTGCATTAGATTTTGTATCAGGATGACTGTCCCCGTCTCAACATCCAATGAGCAGTCCGTATATGCTGCACGCTGTGTGAGGGATACAGCCAATACTGCTCGCTGCCAGGAGGTTATGCAACACTATATAACACTGCACGCGACATCACAGGCTGAATGCACTACATACATGAAAGCAGTGAGTGGTCACAATGGCAGGGGTGGCAACAAGGGAGGAAAGAGAAAATCTCGTACACTACACTCAGTGGCGTGTACAGAGGGTGGCACTGGCACCCCTTGAAATCCAACAGGGGCCACCCCAAAATCCTAAACTATCAGCAGGCAGGCTGGCAGGAAGGCAGGCGGGCAGGCAGGCAGGCAGGCAGGCAGGCAGTTTATTCAAACTACAGTTTATTCAACACACAAATCACTTACAGAGGCTTTTTGGACAAGGGTGCTACTAGAAATTGTGACAATTTTTGTAATTTGATGTTTAAAAAGTGTTCACAAATTGCAGAAATTTGCTGAAGAAAGCACTTCATAGGATGTGTTGTGGTTCTTTTAAGAGCTTGTATAATGGACAATGTCCCAAAATGTTTAAAGTAGAGCTGTTAAACTATCAATTTTTCTGATTTTCTGATTGATCACACAGAATTTCAATACTTATCACATTTTTACCACATATTTAGAATTCCATTATTTTGCATTTTAAATCAGATGACTGCAGTGAAATGTCTTTTGTGGTCTCAACTTTAGACTTGTTATTCAGATATTGGCCTTCACAAATTGTGTAAAGTACATTTTAGTATTAGGGATCTCTTGTTTCTAGGGGTGAAGAGCCACTAAGAAGATTGTCACACCCGTTGGTGCTTGACTTGGTGCCTCTGTTTTCTCTCGTTTGGTAACGTTTGAGGTGTTGTTACTTTTGTCTTTGTGAGATTGGCTATTTGCCTTGTCAGAGGTGGGGTTTCCGTTCAAATCTATAATTTGGGATGAGTTAAAAAGCTGAGAGTAGATTACTAAATTAGTGCCCTCAAATGTGACTTTGAAAAAACATCTTTTGTAAGTCCTTAATCCTCCTATTATGTTTGTTTCTCTGGAACAGCAATAATATTCAATTATCCGAAAGTGTCAGAACCCCAAAAAATCCCAATACACATTTTTTTTTAAATGTAATTTTTAACTCCATTACTAACCATTTAAATCAAGATTTTGTCCATTGGTGTTCTTTAATCCTCACAGATCATGGTTCAATGAGGATAACTCACTCAGTTTTCATTAAAATTAATGTTAAAACTTTTTTTAATGTACACTGGAAAGCCCTACATATAAATACAATAGTTTTACATGACATAGATTTTTGTTTATTTTATTTTAAACTTTGATTTATTTATTTTTTATGAAGTGAGGTTGATAAATTAACACGGCACCACCATGTTGGTTTTTTTTAAGTCAAAAGAAATATTACATCTGTTTAATACTTTAATGAAAGTAGGTTGTGAAGAAAGGGTAAATGTTATTTATTTGTAAATGCACTGGCCACCCCTGCCAATGTGAGAGCCTTATGGGCCACCCCGGTCAAAAAGTACTTGCTAAGTATCACCATTTATTAGCATTAAACACGACGTTTCGGTTCCTCTGGACTTTTTTTTTCACGTGCTCCCAATTTTCCATTGACCTCATTACAGGAGATTTCAAATATGGGGTTTTCATAAAGCATTCAAAAAAGTGTAATCACACGAACTACAATCTATGCATCATGCATGTAACATTAACATTTCTCTAGAATACAAGAACTCAGAGGATAACATGCCATGAATATTATCATTCAAACCTAGGGGATAACATTTGTAAAGTAAATATCCAGTAAGCTATTTACCCTTGTGATGATAATTTGGTCAATTTTTATGTTCACACACCTTCTTCATGAGATAATTGGATACAAGTTTGTTTTTTATTAGCGTCATGCACATAAAAGTCATTGATTCATCATAAAATAACTAAATTCTGCCACAGAAAAAGCAACTTAACATAATCAATCATGTTCATCATAATCAGGTCTGCTGAGTCAGTGAGCTCTTTTAAATCCCTTCTTAAAACATACTTTTATCAGAGCCTTCACAGATTTTATCTGAATTTTATTTGACCTTATTTTATTTTAACTGTCTTTAGAAATACATTTTAAAATAATTATATTCTTTTAAAGTTCTTTAAGGGGATTTTTATGTCTTTTAAAATATGTTTAATTTCTTTATCTTGACTTTATGATCTGCCTATGACCACTGTGCATTGTGTAATTAAGCAGGGACATCATAAACGTGTCATTAATTTGCTTATCATGGGTAAACTGTTAAATCCTTGTTTTTTTTGTTTTTTTACCAGGATAACAAGAGTATTCTTAATGTTTGATGCTGACCTTAAGCGCTTTAAATCGCTTTATGGGCTTATTTTTTTAGTTTGATGCATTGTCCATATTTTGCTCCCTTGGTGGCTACTCTGCATGAAGACAGTTTCTGATGGATTAGGGCTCAGAGGATTCACTGTAAGAGTTCAATGCATTTTGAATGGAGTCTAATCATTTGAGTGACAAGTGGCAGTGCACAATTTGTATTACGTCATTTGGTTTGCCTCCATATTCACAAAGAGACTATGCACAACACTTATACCCTTGAAAAAAACAACATGCATCATGTAATCAATTTTGCCCAATTTTGGGAATTTATTCTGTTACAAAACCATTCTTACCTTTGTTTAGTATTTTAATCAAACTTTTTTATTGTACAAATTAACAAAAAGCTGCAAACATATCCACTGAACAGAATCAGGGTTTGTGATTAGGGTTCTGGTTAGGGTTGTGATGAGGGTTAGGGTTAGGTTTGTGATTAGGGTTAGGGTTGTGATAAGGAGTCGGGGATATGGTTAGGGTTAGGGTAAGGGTTAGAGTTGTGATTAGGTTTAGGGTTATGATTAGGGTTAGGGTTGTGATTAGGGTTAGGTTTGTGATTAGGGTTAGGGTTGTGATTAGGGTTAGGGTTATGACTAAGGTTAGGGTTAGGGTTGTGATTAGGGTTAGGATTGTGATTAGGGTTAGGGTTATGATTAGGGTTAGGGTTGTGATCAGGGTTAGGATTGTGATTAGGGTTAGGGTTAGGGTTATGATTAGGGTTCGGGTTAGGGTTGTGTTTAGGGTTAGGGTTATGACAAGGGTAAAGGTTGTGATTAGGGTTAGGATTGTGATTAGGGTTAGGGTTGTGATTAGGGTTAGGGATATGACTAGGGTTAGGGTTGTGATTAGGGTTAGGATTGTGATTAGGGTTAGGGTTATTAGGGTTAGGGTTGTGATTAGGGTTAGGATTGTGATTAGGGTTAGGGTTGTGATAAGGGTTATGGTTATGATGAGGGTTAGGGTTGGGGTTGTGATTAGGGTTAGGGTTATGATTAGGGTTGTGATTAGGGTTGTGATTAGGGTTGTGATTAGGGTTAGGGTTGTGATTAGGGTTATGGTTATGATTAGGGTTAGGGTTGTGATAAGGGTTAGGGTTGTGATTAGGGTTATGGTTATGATTAGGGTTAGGGTTGTGATAAGGGTTAGGGTTGTGATTAGGGTTAGGGTTAGGGTTGTGATTAGGGTTAGGGTTGTGATTAGGGTTAGGGTTATGACTAGGGTTAGGGTTAGGGTTGTGATTAGGGTTAGGATTGTGATTAGGGTTAGGGTTATGATTAGGGTTAGGGTTAGGGTTATGATTAGGGTTAGGATTGTGATTAGGCTTAGGGTTATGATTAGGGTTAGGGTTAGGATTAGGGTTAGGGTTATGATTAGGGTTAGGATTAGGGTTAGGGTTATGATTAGGGTTAGGATTGTGATTAGGGTTAGGATTAGGGTTATGATTAGGGAAAGGGTTAGGGTTAGGGTTAGGATTAGGGTTAGGGTTATGATTAGGGTTAGGATTGTGATTAGGGTTAGGGTTATGATTAGGGTTAGGATTAGGGTTATGATTAGGGAAAGGATTAGGGTTATGATTAAGGTTAGGGTTAGAACCAGAACTAAACTTAAGCAAAAAGAAACAGAACCAAACTCATGCAAACAGAACCAGAACTAAACTCAAGCAAACAGAACCAGAACCAAGTCAAGCAAACAGAACCAGAACCAAGTCAAGCAAACAGAACCAGAACCAAATTCAAGCAAACAGAATCAGAACCAAATTCAAGCAAACAGAATCAGAACCAAACTCAAGCAAACAGAATCAGAACCAAGTCAAGCAAACAGAACCAGATCCAAACTCAAGCAAACAGAACCAGAACCAGACTCAAGCAAAAAGAACCAGAACCGACTCAAGCAAACAGAACCAGAACCAAATTCAATCAACCAGAACCAGAACCAAGTCAAGCAAACAGAACCAGAACCAAACTCAAGCAAACAGAACCCGAACCAACTCAAGCAAGCAGAACCAGAACCAATTCAAGCAAACAGACCCAGAAGCAAACTCCAGCAAACAGAACCAGAACCAGAACCAAGTCGAGCAAACAGAACCAGCACCAAATTCATGCAAACAGAACCAGAACCAAACTCAAGCAAACAGAACCAGAACCAACTCAAGCAAACAGAACCAGAACCAGAACCAAATCAAGCAAACAGACCCAGAACCAAACTCAAGCAAAAAGAACCAGAACCAAGTCAAGCAAAGAGAACAAGAACCAATTCAAGCAAACAGAACCAGAACCAAACTCAAGTAAACAGAAACAAGAACCAAACTCAAGCAAACAGAACCAGAAGCAAACTCAAGCAAACAGAACCAGAACCAAACTCAAGCAAACAGAACCAGAACCAAACTCAAGCAAACAGAACCAGAAGCAAACTCAAGCAAACAGAACCAGAACCAAGTCAAGCAAACAGAACAAGAACCAAGTCAAGCAAACAGAACCAGAAACAAACTCAAGCAAACAGAATCAGAACCAAACTCAAGCAAACAGAATCAGAACCAAACTCAAGCAAACAGAATCAGAACCAAACTCAAGCAAAGAAACAGAACTAGAATCAAACACAAGCAAACATATTAATGTCCTTAGTGCAGGTTGGCATTGAGAAAAATCAGATGCCTCAGATGGGCTGATCCGATTTCTCCTCTCAGTGTGAATTTGCCGTCTTTGAGAAGAACCCTAACCCTAACCCTCTCAGAAGGCACAGATGAAACCACGATACACAGCCTCCCCTCCATCACCTATATCCTCCTCCTATATATTGGTCGCCATGCTGACCAATCAAAACAAAGTTCTGCTGTGAGCAGAGCTGGGGCTGAGCACTGTGAGAGCTAGGTAGTGAAAGGAAAAAACTGGGAGCCACTCTCTCTATGCGAACCAGCTCTTCTGATTCATTATAAAGCGTCGTCTCTCAGAGCCGCAGCTTTTGATCATGACACATCACTAATGTGCTTAATCTGTGTAACAATAATGAGGGGGTCCATGGACAATTTTCTCACCTGTAAGGGGTCCCTGGCTCCAAAAAGTTTGAGAACCCCTGCCATACAGTATAATTTTATTAACTGAATTAGATAATATTGAGGGACATTTCTTATATCCCATTTCAAATTACTGATTTGAATGGGGAACACATAAAGCTGTGAAGGGGTCATAAACCAAGAAAGAAACGCTCTTAAATTATGGTAGCTATGGAAAAAAGCTCATGTTGAAATCATTCTCTTTGTTGTAGTTACATGTATTGAATTGCAAAAGAAAATCTGCAGAATGTTCTTGAAGTTCAACAACATTCAAACAACCAATTCCACAAGGTGGATGAATTTTGTGCAATGGTTAGAGCTTCTGCCTCACAGCAAGCTAGTTGCATGTTCAAAACCAGGCCGGGGCTTTGTTTCGAAAAAACAGCAACCTCTAGTCTTGAGAAATTAAGCCAATGGCAAATGGCAACAGAGTGTTATGGCCCGTCTCGACTCTGTGCCTGTAGTTAGGTCGACCCAAAGTTAGATTCAGTCAGGTTTTCCAACATGGCGTCCACCGTAGGCTTCAAAACTTCGCTTTAGAAACCAATGGGTGACATCAATGAGGCTATGTCTATGTATCACACTGTCCATGGTGTACCAGGTTTGGCTTGTGTGCTCTTTGCTGTACAACGGGGTATGGAAGTTGCAATTTGTGAATTTATAATGAAAAGTTCTCTTGAAAGCTTGTATTCAAACCAGATAAATACAGATAAAATGTATGTGCGCCATAGCCTATCAGTTGCATAAGTAACCTAAATGCAAAAAGAAAAAAAAATTGCACCTCTTACTACAGCACCCCCAACTTAAAGCCACTTCCCACAGCTCTGAACATAGGTATCAAAAGTGTGTAGCTAATATTTACCTGTAATCGACTTAATGCAGGTAAATACTTGACGGTGTCACGAAACATTTCATACCAGACTTTTAAAAGTCTACTTTCTTTCTTAAAGTACAGTTTATGACAGGGCTAATATGGAAAAACGCAGGTGTGTTCAATATATTGCAATTAACATGTGTAATGTGCTTTGTCTGCCTACTGAGTTTCTACACTGTAATATAAGGTAGAAAAACAGTGTCTATCAACTTGTAAGTCAAATTCATGATAATGATTGTACATAAGTGAGTAAAACTAGTAAAAGTGCTGTATCACCACTGTGGCTGCAATTTTGGATTATTTTGTGATTCAATCCTCAGGACAGGGCTCAAATGCAAGACTTAAGCCAAGATTAAAGTTTATAGTCTGTTATCAGAAAGTAGGTCAACACACCAGAGATCCATAAACACAGACAGAGGTATCCAAAGTTGTAAGGCAAGAAAAGAAGAGTCAAAATACACTAAACTGGTCTCACACTAGACTTATCACAGAGAGGAATGCTGGACCGCTGACACTGAGGTGCAAGACCAACTGGCACAGAAGGAAGGGAACACCGTGAGACTCCATACACTTGGAGAGTAGAGACAATTAGACACAGGTGAGACACATTAGGGTAATCAGAGGCCCAATGTCCTCCCTGAGCCCTGAGCCCTTCTTGACTTAATTAACATCACCTGGAAAGTGATTGAGGGCAGGAGGCTGTAAGGGCTCAAACTGTAGAACTGGGAATGGGACAGCACTTTGAGACTTCTCACGTAACCTGCATGACGTCATGTAGCTCACCATTAGGAACTTTTACTGCACAATTTTTACTTTCCTCAAATTCAAGGCGCTTAAGGGATGGACTGACTGCCATGTGATCCAGGCTCTTGCTGCACAGACTGCTTAACCACAAAATATATAAATATAATAAATACAGAACTATAGATATATCAATTATACTGTATACATATGTAAAGATAGATATATTTAGGCTGATTAAGGCTGTTTCTACATTTATCTTACAGGCGAACTGTTAGGTAACGCCAAAATTGGTTGCACCTTTCATGCTTCTTGTTTACCATCGTATTTTTTTTTTTAATTTGATGTTACGCCATTCATTTACTCTTCCATGCTCACGGGCTTCCCCTGGGAATCATGTGTTTCACTCACAATGCTATGAACTATGGGTAATTCCCTGGGACATAGAAATTGGTTCACAGACTTGGGAAAAACAAGAGGGCTGGTAGTAAAGAGATCTGTAAGGGCAGACAAGGGAAGTACAAAATAAAACAGGAACCATGAGACATGAAACATGCAGGTAGGAAATAAAATGACTGAACAAACACAGAGATGTTACAGTTGTATCAACAAAGAAAGGAATCAATGAATATGAATTGTATTGACCAGAAGTCTCAAAAGTACTGGAATGTTTCTAACACAGTTTATATAGGACTAAGATCATATTTTTAATAAAGGAGCAATAGCCCCAAACATTATTATATTGCTTTATATTGTAGTTTCCATCTACAATCCTGTACAGGATACTTCAACTTCAAGTACATCGTAAACACTTAACATGTTAACAAATGTTTATTAATTGTTCCATCAGACATTTCTCTCTTACCTCTACCTCTCTACTACTGAGAATACCACAGGTGACACAGAAAAACAGAGCTTGACTTTCAGTTATTGCAGTACTTCATCTGACCACCAAGGATCAGTATAGCCTAACATTAGACTTTGGTACAGCCGGGCCAGAGGATTGTAGTTCATGATGACTCATTCTCTATCATCAAATATAAAGTGCTTAAACAGACATGTACAATAATTTAACATATTTCTATAAATAGAGTGGAACAGAGATACTTAATTGTGTTTTAGTGATTTTAAAGACATATTTCAGTGTTTTTGAAGTGGGGTTGTATATGTTTTATATCTCTAGTAATAAAGTGCTGATCAGCTCATCGCTGTAATGGGAAACGCAAGCTAGGCTACTGTTTCTGCAGACTGGGTCATTTCTGCCTCGTAATTTAGCAAATTTTGAAGGATTCTGACCATAGACTGTATAAAATTGGCACTTAGTGTCCGTGACGTCACCCATCTGTTTCTGAAGTGCTGTTTGAGGCCAATCGTTGGCGGCGGCCATATTGCTGCTGTCGAGCGACTGTGACGTAAAGAGGCGGGCTTTGAGCCTCCTAGCCAACAGCTACAGTGTTCCTGCCTGTCAATCAAGTCAGCTGTGCCTCTCATTGGAAGACTCGCAATCTCAATATCTTCGAAATTGCCGCGTGAAGAAATTCACCCCCCGTACAGTGTGTGCCGATTGAGAAATGAGCTATCCAGACTACACTTGTCTTTTGTACCAGGCTGTAAACATGTTTATTTCTGCTGTAAAGATCGGCTTTTTTGAATTGGTGTGTATGTGATTTCCGATACTTCCGGAGCCAGCCTCAAGCGGATCCTTGATGAACTACAGTTTTTAGCACTTCCGCATTGGACTCATATTTTTAGACCTGAGGTTGTCGCTTGATTCTGATCCTCAGTTTTGGTACACACTCTACTGGGATTTTTTTCAGCACTTTACTTTGCCACCAGAAAGCCTGTTCGTTTTTGCACTATTTGCGGACACAACCCAGACGTGCTCCTCCGCCTGCAGCGCACTGATCAGCTAATCCGAATATATTACTACATCACCGATATGTTCTCAATTTTTGACATTTCTGCATCTCAGTTTTGCATTCTGTGAAACTGGAAATACCTACGATCACTTGGTGGACACGGTGATGTGTGTAGAGTTTATATATCAGCTCAGTCTTCCCCTTTAGCAGCTAACACAGTGTATTTTGATCATGTTAACATGTCGTGCGAATCAAGGGTTGTGTCACTGTACAATAAAAAACAATGAGAGCCAAACACTTACTTTGAAGATGAACTTGCAATCGGCTTTTCTGGTTTTCTAATTTAACTCCTGGACATTGAAGAAAGTCGGAAAAAAAACTTGAACGTTGAGTACGGCAGTGATTACAATAAGGGACCAGTCATGCTGTAGGCCCTATTGCACGATGTTGACCAATGACACAGAGCAGATCATCACAATGACTTGAAGTTGTTACAATATAGCAGAATTCTACAAGATTTTTTGCCTTTTTCATCCCACCTGTCCGGTTATCCTAGGACCCTGAGTTGCTCATGCCTTTATTCAGCTTTTGAGAAACGTATTGTCACACTTGCTTGAGGCTTTCTCGAGTGAGACTAGATTATTTTAGAAAAAAGCCAGTGGACCATTACAAGGCCAGAGAAAAGAAAGGAAGCAGTGTGCTGAGACGACAGTGAATCAGTCCCCGCTTGCCAGAAAAAACAGGCAGATTTCAGAGGCAAGGCTGGGACAGAGGGGGAACAGTGCCTGTGAGAGTTGAAGGGAAAGAATGGTTGGTAGAGGATGAGAGAGATTTGCCTCCATGAATTTTAGGATGAAAGATTGGCTTGTGTTTAGTGTAGTGTGTGTGTCCGTGTGTGTATGTTTATATGTTCAAGTGAGAAAGAGTGAGTGAATGCCAAAGACAGAAAGCCTGGGTATGTTGAGATAAGCTTGGGTCATTGTGAGGTTGTTGTTTTCTGGGCACACACCATTTGTGTATGTGCCCATGCATGTGCTTGTGTGAATGTTTCTCTGTGTGCACAGAAGTTGTGAAGTTGCGAGTCGTTGTTGAGTTGTGAATTGGGACTGCACACATTTCTTTTTGATATTTTGACCCTAAATGGCGCCACTCTTGATAAATGTCTCCTCCGTCTCTCTCTCCTTCTGTCTGTGCACTCTTCTTCTTTTCCCCTGATGATGTTTCTTTTATCAGAAACTTGTGATTATGGGTTTCAAAGTTTCTCTTCTTGTTTACTTGTTACTTTTAATTATGGCCAAAAGTGCTCTTATATTCATCATAGCGTATAAAATGCTCGTTTATGATCCCCTGCTGCCATGCGACCATTTCACAGAAGCTCACTTCACCACAGAAACTCCTTACACAGTGTTACATTGTGTGTTGCAATGAAAGATTGCAGAACTAAGTGGTTTTGATCATCTGCTGATTTGTAGAGTCTTACATATTTCACTCTGCTGTACAGGCTTTTACAATTTAGTCATTAAGTACAATCTTAAAATAGAACAACAGCTCAGTACTATCATTGCCTCCATGTTTTTCAGTATGTCAGGAATGCTGAAACTATTACAGTATAGCTCCTCATCTGTTGTCATCTATGTGAGTGCTCGTTAATTCTTGTCTCGGGTTGTTATGCAGTCTCTGTTGTATTGATCGCTTGCCTGCTCGGGTGTGGGCTTAGAAAGTTTGTGTGCACTGGAGTAAGGGCGCTCTACAGACTGGATTGTCAAGTTTGCCATCATCAGCAGTAAACATACGTAAAAGTAAGATCCAGTAAAGAGAGTAATCCTTCTTCCTGCAAGTAAACCAATCTCAATTAAGCGCCTTGAATTTGAGGAAAGTAAAAATTGTGCAATAACAATTCCTAATATCGCTAAGGTGAACTGGTGACGACATGCAGGTCACGTGAGACGTCCCAAAGTGCTGTCCCATTCCCAGTTCTACAGTTTGAGCCCTTACAGCCTACTTCCCTCTATCACTTTCCAGCTGACGTCACTTAAGTCAAGAAGGGCTCAGGGAGGACATTGAGACTGGGCCATGGTAGACTGTAGACTGTCCTTGTTTAGCTAATCCTAACAATATTTCTACCTCCTCATACTGTTGTTGATCTGTTTCTCTCTTTCTTGCTCATTAATTTAATTTTAAACTTAAGTTTCAGACGCCAAGTCAAAATGTAATGAAACGTGTGATGTTTTGCATTTTAAATGGATGAAAATTGGGAAACTATACATGAGGGAGACTAGTCCGATGCATACTGAGAAATTTTCCCGAATCAGTACGACATCCAGGTAGTTTTGGCATACTGCAGATTTCGCTTTCGTTCACATACTACATACTGACATGAAGTGACATAAACACATAGTAAAGTAGGCGGTTTCGAAAACAGCCCGAGTTTCCCTGATTAATGAAGACAGAGTTTAAACTAAACTGCAACTGGGGTTTCAAATGGAGGAATTTAACACATAAAGTTAAAGGTTCTAAGCTTAAATCAAATGTGTTTGTGGGGGTTTTAAAGAAATCTGCCTGCCTGACAACAGTTTCTTAGCTTTATTTACATGCATGTTGCAGAGGTTTGACTGAGATGAAGCCACAGTCTCAGTGAACGGGTCCAGCAGGGGAGGGTCAGAGGAAGATAACTGCAGCTGCAGGGCTTCAGGCGATGCATGTAACGTCAATTACATGCATGACATAAAAACTGACTTATTTTTTTCTGTCTCCAGATAATAACGAGCATATTCATTTATAATGTTTAACATAAATAAATGACTAATGATTATTGTAAATTAATCAAATTTGGAAATGATGGGAATAGCTCCAACCCTGACACTGGGCTGAACTAACTTCTGTGTTTAGCTTCTGTTTCATTTCATCTTATAGTACTCAAATGTCTGTTTTGTAAGTACAACCGTTCAGTGATACTCTTTGGCAGAAGCTTGTCATTTGTGCTTTGCCCCCCCCCCCCCTCATCCTCCAAATTGCCTTGTGGGAAAGTTGATGGTAAATAACTAACAGCCTGCTGTGTGGCTGCTCTCAGCCTGAAAGGACCCGTAGGATTGTGAGGAAGTTTCCAGACTTTTTGTTTCCGAGTAGAAACTCAGGCTCATGTATTGCAGAGGTGACCCCCACAGAGTCACACAAACACTCCCTTGCAGACTGTTTACCATCACAATGCTGACATTGGCACTTTCCCTCACTGTCAGGAGGACTCATATTTTAGTATTTTCATTGTAATTACATGGCAGTGTTCTTTATTTAAAAAATGCCCTTGTTTTCCCCCACTGGTGCTTTTCATCCATGGCCGCAGATCTAACTGAGCCACCGCCAACACTTTGCCTCCCCGAGCCTCTGAGAAAAAACTCCTCCAGTAAACAAAGATGAAACACTCTAATGAAAGCTGGGGAGGGAGAAAAATCGACACAATAAGAGGGGCTGTTGAATAGTGGCTGGAGAGTGTGTTTTTTGATACTGGCTGGTGTCAGAATTTTCTTAATGTGTGAGTGTGTGTGAGTGTGCCTATGTGTATCTCAATGTTTGTTTGTGTTTAGACCATCTTAGCGAATTAGCAGAATTTTCTGCAAGATCTTCAAAGCCTTCAAAAACAAACAGTCAAGCCAGGAATTTGTTGGAAGTTGTTCCAAAACTCTACGATTTGTCATCAAATCTATTCTGCATGACTTAAAGGGGCAGTGTGTAGTGATTAGCAGCACCGAGTTGGTAGAAATGGAATATAATATTTAGGGCCCGAGCACTGACACGCAGTGGCGGCGAGGCCCTATTGTATCCCGAAGGATGGCTAGGATTCTTCCGCTGCTTCAAAGACCAATTTGAATGCCTCAACGTGGACCAAAACTCGCCAACATTTGTCCCAAAGTCAGTCATGGCGTACAATTTAGCAATTCGTTGTTTTTGGGCCATATTGCTCCATAGCCTCCCCTAGAGACTTGAAAGGCCAGCCCCTCAAAGCTACTTTCACCTACATGCCTGAAATTATTTTTGCAAAGAACATTGTACATTTTATGTTACTCTTTTCAGCTACAGAACTCAAGAATCATCAAAACATTTCAAAATTATTTACACTTTTTTAACATTGTGTGTTTATCGATATGCAGTGGAAATGTGTCTTGTGAAAGTACAAGCACCTTAGCCTGCAGTTTGGGTTGAGTTTCAGTGGTTGTGTGATGTTTTTTAAGGGCCTTAATTGAGAAACATTACTCTGCCAACAGGGGGAGACCTAAGGATGTGGCAAGAACTCATTTGAGCACCATGACGGTTGAGAAAGATGTGGGGCCCTCTCAGTACGCTGCAACTAAAATGTTTCAATTATTATTCACCTTAAACAAGAAACTGAAGCTACTCTCTCTCTCTGGTTGTGTTGTTATGTTGAACCTTTGGTTTCAGGAATTAAAATGATAAAACCTTAATCTATGTCTTCTCTGTTCTGTTCTCAGAAAAGTAAATAACTATGATAACGTAGATTCACAAGAAATTTATGCCAATGATCCCGTATATGGCAACATGGAGGTATGTAAAGATTTTTTTCTATCTTTATGATTTCCAGACTTGAAAGATTATCTTTAATTTATTGTGGTGTCTATTATAGACTGACCTGGATGATGCAATAAACGCCAACGTGTAACAGGAACAAAAAGAAGAGTTCACTGGATGTTACTGCATAATGCAAAATGTGTTTCCTGACTTATGTGGGTCAAGAAAGTTGTTCAGGCTATTGATTGACCACTTTCTGTATAGATTATGTAAACATTGCTATCATCAGTCTCCTGTGATGCACTTCTCTGAGAAAACAGTCACTCATGTCTAAAATGACTTATTTTATTTTATTCTATTTTATGCACTTGTGTTTTCAATTGCTGTCTCTCTTGTTGTGACTGTTTGTTTTATCACCATTAAACTATAATTATTCTATATTTTATATCTCTTCATTTCACACAATATATGTCACTCAGTATCAACACATATGACACCAGTCACACTGAAGTCCGCCTCTTAAGTTTCCTGTTAAGAGAAGATTATTCTCTCCAAGAGACCATTACTGTGAAAGTTCCATTTCCTGTTGAACTACATATGCAGCAAGGTCAAAAAGGGAACATCACAGCACTTTGGTCTTGAACATATAATGTATGTGCGCTTGAGGCGTAACTTTGGTGCTGTTTCATTTATTCAATAGTTTTAAGAAAACTACTGTTTTTGTAAGGTATGGCAGCAGCACTGACAGTCCACATACCCTGACAAAAGGTTTTAACTCTATTAACTTACAACAAAAGTGAAAGCCTTTTGTGTTTGCTCCAATACCTTTAAAACAATGTGAAACTAGTAAGTGTACTGATAGTTAAAGAGTAAGCTGCATGGGTAACATCTTACCTCAAAGATAAGAACACTGAAGTGATTGAATCATTTCACCAACACAGTACAGCCTATGAATGTGATTGATGGATTTTTATTTAAATATTTGGTGGAAAAGATATTTAGATATTTTCTTTTTCTTTGTGCAACACCCCTAAAATTGGAACCTCATATGCCCTCTAGAGTGTTACTAGAGTAACACCAGAGGCCCAAAACTGAGTTTTGAATTCACAAGTTAAAATTAATTTATATTGAAGTACTACAATGCTGTTTTTTGTTTGTTTTTGAGAAGACAATGCTTTTAAAGGGTGCATCTCTCCCCATCTTACCTTTCTTTTTTCAAATCATCAAAAAAAGCCAAACACAAAAACAGAGTTGCATATAGATTATTTAATGTTAATCAGACACAATGATTCATACTAACAGGAAAACATGAAAGAAGCATCAAACTGCGGAGCATTGCTGCAAATACCTGATCTTCAGCAACAGCAAATATGAGGTGGTAAGTTTAAAGATGACGAAGGAGTCACATCTGCAGAATGAAATCAAAACGTTCTGTGTTTTTGAACAGATTGATTGTGTCTCTGAGTGTAGACATAAAGTTAGTATTAAGATAAGATAAGATAAGATAAGATACTCCTTTATTCGTCCCACAGTGGGGAAATTCATGGAGTCACAGCAGCAAACAAAAAGGTGTACAGTATATAGAAAAGAAATGTTCATCAGAGACGACAGCTTGGCCATAATTCTCCTCAGCCACCACCTCCATAGGATCCAGGACTGAGCTGGCCTTCTTCACCAGTTAGTTCAGTCTTGCTCTCCTGTATCCTGTCCGCCCACAGAAATCATCACTGAAATCCTTCCAATGTGGCGTTCGTGTCCGGTGTTAGCTCTGTTAGCATGATGCTACTCTGCCAGTACTCCCTCTGGTGCTGGGTTAGTTCGTCCACCTTATCATAGATAGATCTTGCATTCCCCATAACAGTGGGTGGAAGGACCCACCGTTAGCTACTATTACAGTAGTAGTAACACAGTAAATCTGTGTTATTTGACTGCAGGGTAATATATCCCTGTCAGCTGCACAACACAAAGTAAGAGTAAGACATCCAAAATATGCAGACATGAATTAATTTACCATGGAGACCAAAAGGTGATATTCATCTCACATCCTGATGATGGTGGAGTTCTTGGTCTGCTTTCCTTCTCTATCAATCAATCAATCAGAATTTATTTATAACGCGCTTTTCATACAATGACATTGTAACACAAAGTGCTGCACAAGAAAAACAACTTCAAATAGAATAAATTAAGAAAAAGATCCCAGCCCCAGCCCCGACCCCAAACCCACCCCACAATCCTAAGGTTAACAACACAATATGCAACAATAGTAATAAAAACAATAAAAAAATAAAAAATAAAAAATAAAAAATAAAAAATCTAAATAATTTGCTGAACGAACTGAGGAAACGCTCTCATGTCTATACTGCACTGTGCATGTTTAAGTCTTGTTAAAGTCAGTGGTTACAGGGTTAAAGGTCACTGTTGACACTGTCTCCCACTTCCATGTATTCAGCCTCTTTAATCAGTGGGTGATGATTCCTGGATGATTCCAGGAGAGCTTCGGGGGCATAAACAGGCAGGAGTGAGTCACCAAGCAGGAGGCTTTTATTTTATCCCTCACCTGCACAGACAGAGTGGGGGGCTGGGGGTCACCTTCAGAATGAAAATATTAAACTAGTATAACCCATTAACATTTCTCAAACACAATGGATAAAGTATTATGATCAAGAAGGGTCAGGCCATGTTTGCTTTAAATATACTGCACTCACGTCAATGGTCACTGCATTTTTGATGTAGGAGAAGCTTTTGTACTGCAGCATTTCAATCCTGAAGTAGAAGGGGCCAGTGTCCTTCTGACTCCAGCCAGCAGCATGGTGCAGTTACGTGAACGCAGATCTCCCAAAAACATGGTCCGTTGTTTGAACTCCTTGGCAGTTTCAGGTGTGGGAGATTAATTGGGATGACTGCATTCCTTTTCTTCCAGAATGCTCTCCATCTGTTCAGGATCTTTTTTGTGTGGGGAGGAGGGTAAGTGAAGGTGCAGGGAAAAAACACACAGTGACCCTGCAGGACGGGAATCCTCAGTGGCACATTGGCTGACCACTGTTTTGTAGAGGACTGGACATGAGGAATCACTGAAAACACAAAATCAATCAATAAAAAGAAATATTGTTGAAATGTTTTAGTTAACTATTAACTATTTTTGTTTAAGACTCGCCGTGTAAACAGAGAAGGAAAAGCCACAACTTCAGCTCAATACTGAGAAAAGAACAAGGAATTTAAAGCATTAAAAAAACATAAAGACAATACAAACAATTAATCAGTTTCTTTCATTTTAATTCCTCCAATATCAGTTTTTCACTCACCTTGAATCTTCTCCCCCTGTGTTCCTAGGATTTGTGCAGTGTCTTTGGATATCATCCAGCCCTGCCCTTTGAAACTGAAAGTGTTGCCAAATATTTACAAAGCATTCAACTCATACTGTGAGTTGGTATTTAAAAAGCTACAACAGTAGCCAGGGAGGAAAATATTTCTTGCAGTATGTGGTTACTTTTTCATGTCACTTACTTCCTCTTTATTTACCGCAGGCTTTAACACCCCTAACTGTTTCTGTTGAGCTCAGTTTCAAGCATCAGTCACAGAGCAGTGAAAAAAGGACCAGAACTGTGCATTAGTTAGAACAGACAATAACAATAATTTTGAGCCATTTTTTACTTTGTGTCTTCAAATTTTGACTTAACAAGAAATAATTCGTTATCTCCCAATAAGAAGAAAAAGTCACCCAGTGACTTCCTTCTCCCTGGGCCTTTTGAACACTTCACACTATCACATGAATTACTTCTACAGAAAACAGAACTCCAGTAATACAGGTCATTTTACACATACCTTGCAAAACTGATGTGCTAACACTTGATATAATTTCCTGTTACATTAAGTTGGCAACACAGGGCCAACACTGTCAGGTTTGAGCCTCAGTAGTCATTCTACAGCAACACATTAAAAACAACCAGAGAATACTATTATATTAAAAGAAAAGGTCTTAAATGAACATTTAGAGTTGAGTTTTATTAATAGGTTTCACATTGTCACATTGAGTTTTATGGCAACAGATACATGTAAGCAAGGCAGACAAACTTAATTTCCTTTATGCTCATCATTTTTATATATTTTTGGTCCACAGTATCTGCTCGATGTAGAATCCACATTAAACTAATGAAGAGGTGATGGTGATGTCAAATAAATCTTTGTTGCAGTGAGCTTAATGTGCATTTCTGTAATGAGTCATTAACTGTTGAAACACCTTCAGGTTCTGTCCTGCTAAATTGTCAAATGTAACTCTAACATCCAGGAAGATTTTGCAGAGTAAAACCAACATACAGACTTGAAAGCAACTTTTTTTTCGAATATATCTGACAACAGTACACATCTACAGATGTGTAAACTGGAAGTGCAAGTGTAAGGTGCAAAAACATATTAATAGTTAACACTGGAGTCCAGCAATTTGAGTCTGCCAAATCAAGAACAGTGTACTGGCAGCTCTACACCTAGAAGTTTTCTGCTAAAGACTCGTCTATTTAATTATTCTGCCACTGTTGTTGACAGAGTCGATATTAGAAGTCAAGCTTTTTCTTAATTTGGATTATTTCGTGTGGAAGAAGTGACATTGATGAGTGGGGCGATGCTCCAAAAGTTCAACATTTTTTTTGTGAGAGTGCAGGGACAATATAAACAATGAACCAGGATGTTACTTTGCTGAGGACACTGAGAGTGGAAAATTATGGTTTGGTTTACTTTTGTACAAAAAAATTGGCACTGCTAGTGCAAAAACAGCTGTCAGTGGACACAGACCCTTATCCACACTGCGGAAGACTAAATGCAAGAGCAAGACAACTGTACTTAAAGAAACACTACACAACAACACTGCCACAATTACTGTGTAGTCTTACTATGTCTCTATGACATGATTTAGTTTGTTGTGCAACCATTAGTGGTAGCTTTGTTTTTACTTTACAACAATAAATACAAACAGTCGCAGCATGCAGAAGTTCCTATGAATGCCTGGATTCAGAAGGACCTGTTTAAAATCCATCAATAAACTAATAAGCTAACTATGCTGTTCTGTTTCTTGATTCAAAAGCATAAGCTTTCACTTTCATAGAGCTGATTTGATAACGAGGTTAAATGAGAATTCTGCTCCAATAAATGCTGCTGCTGTGAGCTAATGAACTGATAGTGTCTATAACACAAGTAAGCAAAATGCGGGCATGAATGACAGCAGGTATTTAAATGGACTGTATTTACAGAGCATTTTCTTAAGTCTTCTAACAAGTCAAACCTGACCCTTTAGTCTGTAAAAAAAATATGATGTTAAGTCATGACGCTTTACCTCATCGGTCAACAAGCTACAATCATCCTCCATCAAACATACCATGGCACATGGCTGCACAAAGGCATGGAGACATGAACTAATACATCGTTGAAGTTCAAGTCAAAATGACAATTGCAGTTTTCTTCTTTCATGAGTAATCTATATTTCCATAAATGTTGTTGGTGTGATCCATGTGATCCAGAGGGCCCTGCAGAGATTCATTGTTTTTTTTAATAAGTTTGCATGATGATGCACATAGCTATGCAGCATGTCCACTTAAAGTGACATATGGTATTGATACTTTGGTTCAGCACTCAAAAAAGTGAACTCAAAGCTATATCAAACACAGATGTCTTCAAAGAACCCTGCTTTAGAAGTAAAATCAGCTCTGCAAAGTGAAATTTAGAAAAAACTTGCATTGTGTTGCATTTGGTGTTAGTGAGCATCACATTTACTTGTCACTGTTTTATTACTATCTTCTAATGACATTAGAATCAAATCATGAAGTTCATGACATTGTAAATCCTACCCGTGTGTTGACATAGACCGGATCATCAACCTCGTTTGGTTCAGGAAGGTTGTCAATTGTTTTGCAAGATACTTCACTGTAGAGACAAAACAGAACAGTTTAGAGTTCAGTACAGTGAGAAAGGGGGAACAGTGTGTCATGTGTCATCATGTCGGCAAAGTTGTACTGGTTTATCATCAAGGCTTCAGTCTTCCTCTGACTCATGCTCAACTTAACTATCTAAATCCAAAAACAATTCTTAAAACCTTGTGTCAGGTGGTAGAAAATAATATCCATATTATCATTTGATTAAAATAGCTAACCTTTTGGTGTTGTTTGATGATGCTCTGCTAAAATTAGCATAATATCCAGATTCCTCCCTTGTAAAAGACTGCTTCCTGTTTTAAAAAGAAAGAGTAATGGTTATAAGAAAGTATTTATACATCAAATATAGGTTTTAATGTACTGCTTTGAATTGTAAAGGCACGTTATGTCAGTTTACTGTTTATAAAAGATGAGTATTCTTTCTTTCTCCACATCACATAAGTATCACTGGGCTTCCAAACTTGTTGTGGTGTCACAAAATCATTTTTATATGTACACTTCTCGAACAGAGACAAGTTAAACACAATTAAAATTCCTCCCCTCTGCAGATTAATGTGACGTACATACACATGCAGCATTCTGCACTCCACATCCAAGAAGCATAACAATAGGGTAGAATAACATTTATTTTGCTGTTTAGAAGCCCCACACTTATTTTGAAATGAGGTTGAAGTGAAGTTACCTTTTGTGTTTAATGAGACAGAGAGTTCCAACGAGAATTACAATGATCACAAGCGCAGCAACAGGCACAAAGATGGTTGTGTACATCAGTAGTGACAAATTATTTGGGATGTTAGCCGCTGTGGATAAAAACGACTGTCACTGTGAGCAGATCTTCGTAAATACAGTTGAGGTAAAACAGTTTGACGCATTATTGACAGAAAGTGTCTGAGGAACAAAGTATGTAAGTGTTAACTTACTATCTTCTGGTGATGTTTTATTTCCATCTGAAAATCAAAGTGAAAAAAAATCATCAGTGTTACTGTTTTTATTATACACTCTTGGTACATTCATTGTTAGAACTAGTTGAAAGATAACATACAGCATGTTTGAAAATACAGAAAGAAATCATGTATATGTCAAAGAAATTAAGCTATTCAAAGATCTTCTGTTGTAAGAGATGATGGTATTATGACTGTTCCTTAGCACTTAAATATTAATCAACTAATCAAATAGAAAAAACTTTAATGAAGTACTTACTTGAGACAATAATTGAGACAGTATCCCGATAGTAGCTGTACTGATCTTTTTCTGCGATGAGTCTCACATAGATATCTCCGTCACTGTCTGTGACATTCTTGATCCTCAGGGAGCAGTCCTTATCTTTATTACCTTTCTTGTTAACGAGCTCAGTCTTTTCTCTGTACCTCTCCAGCACAAATGTTTTATTCTCATGAAAGACAAATTCATTTGCATCGTTGACTTTGCCATCAAAAGTTTTCCCCTGGCGCTTTTTCCAGATAACTTGGGCTTTATTATCACATTGTACAGGTGGACATGTAAATGTGCAGTGTATGGTCACGTCTGAGCCTCTTCTTGCAGAAATGGACCTATTGACTGTTATGGTCCATTCATTTTGTCCCAGACCTGTGTTCAGATCAAACCAGCATAACTTTCATTAAAATGCATACTTCACCTTATACAATTCTTAACAAAAACATAAACTGAAAATGTAACCCACCTACTGAACAAAAGGCCAGGCTCAATATGAGAGTGAATTCCATCAGGCCGTTCGGCTGCATCTGAATTAAAATTAAAAAAGTAAGTTCTACCAACATAGTAGGCTTTTTTATAGAGCTTCTATTACATTCATACTACATGTTTATCTCATTAAACTGCCTCTCTTCTGATATTTGCTGTGTTTAACACAAAAAAACATGTAGAGCATAGGGAAATAATACAAAGAAAAATCTAAAATTAAAAGCAATTAGATTAATGGGTGTGAGTAAAAGAAGATAAAGAATGACTGAAATTATTTGACAGCTACAGTATATCAATATATACTCACTGTGAAAGGGATTCCGATGAGCTTATAGAGCGTTGATGAGTGTTAACAAATATCTTTTATCTCTGTACTGACGTGAAACTCTTGGGTGTGTTTGCTATTGCTCGTGGTGAATTCAAAGAAAAGGGGAAGTCAAGGCAAAAAAAAAGAGAACACAGTAAAGCTTTCTCATTGAGTTAGAGGGCAGAATTTTAAGCCTGTGCATGAATTCAAAATCTTCAGGGAAAATACTGACAGTTACCTCTGTCATATCAATTGTTTATGCTATATGGAGAACCTGTCCCAGATATAAAAGATAATATTTTCTTGAAGTGTCATATTATAATATACCTCTCAAAAACAGCAATGCTTTGGCACTCAGAGAACCACAGTGGCTCAACATTCAGAGGAAGTCATTTACAGAAAGGCCCCCCTCAGACAAAAAAGAGAAAAGGTCGCAGGTGAGGCAGAACAAGTGTGTTTTGAACCAATAGTAAAGTGTGGTTCCACAAATGGCTCACCTGTTTTGCTGTGCCTTTGTTCTGTTGCAGTTCACATAATTTATTTAACATTTTTACGAAAGCGCATACAACCTATACATATGGTCTGAATGAATATTGAATCTTGAATCTTGTTGGTAAGAGGACATATACTTTGAATCTTTTCCTCAGTGAATTCTGTATCTTTCTAAGAAAATACTCCACTGAAAATACCATTCAAAATGTTAAAAGTTATTGTAAGTAAGTGTATTACTGTTTCATAAGAAAAGTACATTCATTTTGAAGCGCCATGATTCCTTACTTTCCTTCCTTCCTTCCTTTGCTGGGACTTCATGAATCTAGGGAATCACCGTCTCAGGACTAGTAGAAAACTGTAATAATTTGAACATGCAAGGTGTAATGTGTTGGAAACAGGTAGGTCTGCAAATTAAAATCCTGACAGAATAAATAGAACCTTGAGGGGTGGCTGTGGCTCGGTGGGTAGAGTCGGTTGTCTATCAATTGGAAGGTTGGCGGTTCGATCCCAGCTCTGGCAGTCACATGCCGAAGTGTCCTTGAGCAAGACCCTGAACCCAGAATTGCTCCCTCTGTTGTTAAGAGGTGTGTGAATGTGAACGAGTGAGATTAGCTAACACTGATGGTCTCTCACTACTTAGCAGCCTCTACCATCAGTGAGTGAATGAGTATGAATGGGTGAGTGTGACCAGTAGTGTAAAAGCGCTTTGAGTGGTCAGAAAGACTAGAAAAGCGCTATATAAGTAGGGAGAGGTGGAATGTACCAGGCTCCTCTACGCGTATCGATTTGATATGACATGTGCAATTAGGTTGCCCCTAGATCCCTTTTGACACCCAAAATTATTTACCATTAATGTCGGGTTTTGACCAATCAGAATCGAGTATTTAACACAGCCAGCTATGAAAGCCCATATATCACTGAAAACCTGTGTCCTTAATTGTGAACTGTTTTGCTTACATACAGTATAATTTCACATTTGTGGTAAATTTCACATTTTTTATAGTTCCCATGCTAAAGTAAAGAGTATGGGTTACACCCGCAATTGAAATTGGAATGAACACCTCTATGAATAAAGACCAGCTGATTAAGAAGTTGCCTTAAGGCAATCATTTCCCATTTGCAGAGGTACAATAACAATACAAAAACCACACAATAAAAAGTGATTCAAATCTAAAATTGCACTCAAGAGCAATAGTGTACATTTAAATGTTTTCTCCAGCTGTTTTTAAGGAGCTGCTTCAGATTTGTTGCTTTTTACAAGCACTAGTGTAAACTAGGCTGGCCAGTGGGGTAAGGATGTATGCAAGGGGAACATGAGGTATGTAAGTGTTAGAAGTATAAACTAGGGCAGTGCAATTAAGTGCAATGTCATTGTTGTCTCACTGAACATATTGCAACATTCTGAATGTATCATGTGGTGGAAAATTATTGTTATTGGGTCATGCACACTTTACTATTTTGATGCAGTCAAATGAACCTCAAGCTAGCTTTCATATTAGATGAAATGGTCCCAAGATTCAGAAGGGACATGTTTCAAACGCAGGATTTCTGTAAAACAAAAAGAACAGAAAAACACAAAAACTTATTGTAGCTAATATGCACACTTAGGGTATTTATTGCACTTCTTATCATTGAACAGCATCATTGCATATGTTGCATATTTTAGCCTACTCATATCATGCAGACCTCTAAATTGTTATTTTCTCCAGTGCCCATATATCTGCTTAAATCACCACCAATATTGTGGAATGATCTGCCCAAGGAAATTAGGTTGGCTGATTCTGTACTCGCATTAAAGTAATTTCTTATAGCTAAATACTGCAAGGTACAATGCTCATGGTGGATTAAGGTGGGGTAAGACTGAGTCTTATCCTGTCTTGGTGTTGGGTCTCTGTTCATAATATGAAATAGAGTATGGTCTAGACCTGCTATGTTTGTAAAATTGTCTTGAGATAACGTTTATTGTAATTTGACACTATACAAATAAAGATTGATTGATCGATTGATTGATTGATTGATTAAAACCTACTTTTATGAGAGAGCCTTTCGTGATTTTATTTGATCCGAAGGGTCGTCTTGTTTTATTTCTTATTGGTATGTTTTCTTTTAATGGTAGCCTAATGGTTAATGCACTAACTAGATGATCCCTTTAACATGTTGATTTTATACTTGTTTTGATGCATTGTGAAGTACTTTGTAATGCAGGTTTTGAAAAGTGCTTATTGTTATCATACTATCGTACCTTTCTTTTTTTAAGATTTAATTTGGAGCACAATGTCTACAGGCAAAAATAAACCAAATATGTTTCCAATGAGCAATTATAAAACCACAGGGGCATGCAAAAGTAGCTCAATAATGCCGCCCCTCAGGTTAAAGACTGAATTACAATTTTGTGTGCGTCAAATTAAACCACTAGGTGGAGCGAGACATTCTCTCAAATCCATTAGTGAACTTTAGCACTGAAATCCAGACTCCACCTGGAATGTGGGCCATACTCGGATCTGAGGGTGCAGTCATATGACTCCCAGATAGCCGAATGAGAGTCAGTCAACAGGGCCAGAAAATGCTTTCCTGAAACCACTTTAACATAGTTTTTGATCCTGAACGATTTAACTGTGTTGGAAGAAATCGACCCTGGCTGGTTTGCGCTCCAGCACGCACGCGGAGATGGGAAGCGACGCGTTGTTTAGTGAGCAGTAGTCTGCAGGAGGATGACAGTTTGTTGTTGCCTGTTGAGGCTCTGTGGATGCAGCTCTACTTCACCTGTGGGAGGTGTGATCGCGTACACTGTGGGCTCAGATGGAAGAACCTGGAAATTGGAGCACACTGCAGACAGCAGGAGTTAGGACGAGTTCAGCGGACATTCGGCAGTCACATGTCCGTCTCCGGAGACAAGTAGCAGCGGTGAACTCTCCTGTTCTGTCCGACGAACGACTCACCTTACCGGGAGTTATGGACGCCGAGGGGAGGGTGGACGAGTCGAGGCTAAGGCTTCATATTTTCAAAAACGGTACATCTGTCTTTCTTTCAATAACAGATACTGTTTTAGTAATCGGTTGAGAGGCATTAGGGGTAGTGACCTGCAGCTAATGACTTTGTTTACAAGTTCAGGTGATTTTCCCAAATATGAAAGTATTAAAGCTTGCCTTTGCGTAACATCATTGTGAAACTCTCAACTTGTATCTGTGTGTGGTACACTTTTATTGTAAGGTTGTACAAACCCATGTTTCTGAGGTCACAACAGGCAAAGCAGAGATCTTAAATAATCCCATAATTCCCATTTAGAAATGTAATCCAGTGAAATTCGCGTTTGAAAGATTGGTATTTCAGTGTTACGGCAGTACGGTATGACACAGAGGTCCTATGTTTCTACACAGTGAAAACTTTCATTATGAGGCCTTTAATTGTTTTGAACAAACATATTTGAAGGTTGGACTTTTCTATTTATTCTAATCTGTTTAAGAAGACTGGAGAGTTCATTTGCAAAAACAGATTTATTTTCAATATAGATTTTCAATAAAGTTACATTTTTTAGCATATCTCTAATTAGTAAAGTCATTTTTACTTTGTCGAAGCCATCCAACTTCAGCTGATTGATAATACCTAAAGCTACTAATTGGAAAAAAAATTTGAGTTTAAAAAAAAAAAAAAGTGAGTTATCTGTTTTTGAAAATAAACTCGTTTTCATTTAATTTCTGCATTTAGGAGATTTATCATTTTTGATTAAAGAGTACAATTTTTATTTTTAAACTTAACATGTGGCTCAAGTGTCTTAAAAGATAAAGCCATGCCTGTACATGCATTACTCTTTTTTTCAGTGAATAATTAACAAATAAGTACCTCAATGATCAAATGTGTCTATGTGCCTGAAAGTGTTGTGACCATTCCTGGTGACAAAAAGCGAGTCAAGTGATGCTCTGCTGCAGGACGTGACCTGCAGTCAAACCATTCTCTCAAACGTTTCATTTCACAGCTGACCCCTCAGGCAAAGAACTCCAGTGTGACTTCCAAGATAAAACAACAGATACTATTTAGAGAGTTGGTAAGATTCCTAAGAAGCTGAATAAAGTCACATGAGATTCATTAGTCAGAGAAAATAAATATTCAGTGAAGTGTGCTAAGAAATGAGATCACCTCTGACTTAATGTTTCTGAAGTGCATAAATGCGTTAAAATAGTCTGTAAACACATACCTCACAAGATCTCACAACTGGGCCTTACTAAAGGCTACTAACTACTAAAGTACCATTGCAATTGTTTTTCCTTCATCAAGCTTAAAACTTATGAAGTTTTAGCAATAAAGATCTACATAAGAAGTTTCTCTGGGGTAAAACATCTCCCTACATTCCATCAATGAGCAGTGATGTAGAAAATCACTTGCATTTCTGATGCCCTTTTACCTCCTCCATTCTGCCTCACAAACATCGGAACCTGATTAAAGAGCCTGCAGAGCAAATCATTACACAAGACATCTCAAATCTTTGTGTCAAATCCCAGGGGAAGCAGAGTAAAGGTCACCAAATGTTGTCCAAGCTTTGTTTCCCGAGGATATTCTTCTCAGCTGCAAAGCTGTGTTTTTTTTTACTTTCTGTGATATAGTCAGGGTTTGTGTGGTTCCTGTAGAGATAGCTTTGACTGAAAGATGATAGCCGGGATAAAATCTTCGTCTGAAAACATTGGGGCAGCAGATTCATTGACTGTTATCAGTTAACAAAGTGTTTATATCGATTCAGAGATCATCAAAAGCTATAGAAAAATATGACTAACCATGTATTAATGATTCTTTTTATTCATTATGAATTTATTAAGGATCTATCAACGTGTTGCCATGAAAAACATTCAACACTAATGGAAAGCAGGGACTTTAAAACACATGTTGAGGAGTTATCAGGTTGATCTTAAAAAATGAGCTGAGAGAACCACGGGGGAGCAGCTAGGATGAGATTATTAAGAGCAGCGGTACATGTTTTAAAACATCTCTTCTTATCTTTTTTTTCTCATTACTGTGGTTTTGTGTTTGTCCTTCTGTTTGAATTATTATGTTGTGTTTACTTGCCTAAAATTGCTGAATACTAAATTAGCTGCCAGACTGCCCAAGTTTTTAACATGCAGTGTTTGTAATTATTGAAAAGTCCTGATTGAAAGAAATGATCATGTATAGGTGGCGTGTCCCCCTCTGAGCGTGGCCTTGTGTGGCGTTTCCTGTTTGGGATGTACCCATGCAGCTCGACAGCGTTGGAGCGCTCCCTGCTGCAGGAGCAGCTGGTTGTTCGTTACAGCGTCATGAAAAGAAAGTGGCAGCAGTTCCTTCCTTCAGCTGTGCAGATTCATCTCAACGGCACCGATGGTAAAAGCCCAAACATTCAAAATCTTCCTCTTTCTCTTTTGCACTGTCTTACGTACTCCCTTTTAAAATATCCATGACCACACAAGCTTTTGTCCTTTAAAGCGGAGTTGGTGGCAGCAGTCAGATATTTTGAACAGAGACAGGCTCGGGCCCAACAACAGACCCAGGACCAATCTGAGGAGGTCTGGGAAAGACTGGCTTTCTTGGAGCTTCAGGCACAGGTTAGAGAAATTGAATATTTGTTGTTCTATTTTCAATCTGTATACAACCCCAGATCCCAAAAAGTTCGGACACTGAGTAACATGTTTTTAAAACAGATTCTGATGGTTTGAAGATCATTTAAACTCTTGATTGAATTGAAAATAGTGCAAAGATAATTGTTGAAATTGAAACTGAAAAGTTTTTTTCTTTTATGAAAAATATATGTTCATTTAAAAATAGATTCCATTGACACATTGTAAGACAATGGGTCCAGGACAAGACAATTTGAAAAAATTGTGTAGTGTTAAAAAACCACATGGAGGAACATCTCCCAACTAATGAAGTTAATTATCAACAGGTTAGCAATGGGACTAGGTAATAAAAGGGAATTCTAGACAGGCTGAATCTTTTAGAAGTAATGCTGGGAAGAGGTTCCCCACTCTGTGAGAGACTACAAAAGGAACAAGGCTCCTCGGCTTGTTATCAGCGTGCAGTTCAAAAGCCAACATCCATGATGGTACAGGGATGCATAAGTGCCCGTGGCATGGGTAGCTTACACTTTTAATGGAGCAACATATCATGCTGCTATCTATAAAAATGCCTTCTTCAGTGAAGACCCTGCAAATTTCAGTAAGAAGATGGCAAACCGCATTCTGCACATATTACAACAGCTTGGCTCTGTAGTAGTAGAGTCCATGTGCTACACTAGCCTGCATGTAGTCCTGACTTTTCACCCATTGAAAATATTTGGCTCATCATGAAATAAAAGTGACGGCAAAGGACACACCAAACTATTGAGCAGCTGAAATCCTATATCAGTCAAGAATGGGACAACTTTTAAATTTCCAAACTCCAGAAACTGGTGTCCTCGGTTCCGAAATGTTTACAGAATGTTGTTAAAAATAGAGATGATGCAACACAATGTTAAACATGCCCCTGTCCCAACTGTTTTGAAATGTGTTGCTGGTATCAAACTTAAATTAGCATATATATGTTTTGTTGTTTCATTTTCAATTAAATAGAGAGTTTAAATAATTTGAAAAACATCGAATTTGGTTTTATTAACATTTTAAAGTGTCACAACTTCTTTTTGGAATTGGGGTTGTATTTCAGGATCGTGTTTCCTATTTTATAAACTCCTGTTTGTTTACACATTTCTGTAAATTCCATCTCTTTTGGCTTTGGTAAAAGTGAATGGATTTTCTGTTGAAGGATAAGGTATGCAGTATGTTTAGGGAAATTGCAGCAAGATCTAGTTCTGTTAAATCGTTATTTGCATATAGTCACATTTGACCTATTTGTACCAGCTGAAGTGTTGAGCACTTCTGTCAGGGGACTATGTTCTCTTAAACAGTTGCTAAACTCAGACAAGTGAAACTTGACATGCCATCTTAACAGAACCATGCTCATCCATAAACTACTCACATCCCAGACAGTGTTGGTACCATTTCTTGTGCTTAAACAAGATATGATTAAAAATGCATCTAACTCTCCTTACCAACATAGAAGTGAAACCAAAAACCATATTAGTGAAATATGTTTGTCTTTTCATTTCCTTGTTGACACTAGATATTGTTTGAGCGTGTCACATTTGACCAGGAGGAGCTGCGGGAAGCCATACGAATCATTGACAAGGATGTGCCGAGAACCAACAGAGACCTGAGCTATTATCAGTGAGTGACTGGAAGCCATTGTTGTGGGCTTACACGTCAGACATGAGTCAGTCAACATGTATGAATCATCAGATAGTGTGTGGTATTTGATTGTTTATCCTCGTGTAATTTTTGGCAGTAAAAACTAGACATTTACTCTAAAGCAGCTAAAAGGGATCATTCATTGCATTTGACCCAGAAAGAGAAACAAGAGCAAAGACTAAAGAAAGTCAGTTTACTTACTTGACTTAACCCTGAATCAACTCTTCAGGCCACATCAACCCTTCACGTTTACCAGAAGCAAAAACCCATGCCATGATATTGCTTAAAGCTAGCTTCAATTCAAATTTAAAGTCTGTTTTTGAATATTCTAAAATTAAACTGTAAGCATTCACTGGCTCTCAATATTGGGAATTTCAAGACTAAGCCAAGTGAGCTGGGTTGCTCAAACAAAAAGCATACATTTAGAGTTTGTGTTTTGTATTTACCTTAAAACTGATGACCAGACTAAGCTTGATTTGGACATAGATTTATATTAGATTTTATCTGCTGATAAGGGCTTCAATACCTCTCTGACATACTTCAAAATACAAGCATATCGGTACTGAAACAACTAATACTGAAACATTACTTAGAAATCGAAAACTTAACTAATATAGGGTTTGTACATGAATTCAAATGCATAAAAGCAACACTCAATTTCATTGTAACATGCCATATTAATACCAGGGAGCCGCCATAGCTACATCATATGTTTTGTTGATTATTCCCAAAACTGTCGAGGCGTGTTTGAAGTGCTAGGATGCCCTCCTTTAAAGAGTCTATAAAATCAGATCCTGTAGTGTTCTAATTACTCTGCTTCACTATGTCTGTGCAGGGGGGAAGGTTTGGCTAATCTGCTGGTGTTGAGAGATATCCTCATCACTTATGCTGCTTTTCACCCAGGTACTGTAAACAAACAACAGTGAGACTATTGTGATTCATTGATGGGGCTTGATCAGCCAGCATCAGGGGCTGTCTGTGATGGGAGGGACACTAAATGTGTTTGTTTGTGCATTACTTATCTTGAATATTGATCCAGAGGTCAGTTATGCTCAAGGAATGAACGACCTGTGCAGTCGCTTTCTGGAGGTTCTTGATTCAGAGGTCGACACTTTCTGGAGTTTCTCCTGCTACATGGAGAAGTTTTCCAAGGACTTTCGGGCTGATGGACTTCACAGGAAAATAGGTGAGATCAGCAAATAGAAATAAAACTTCATGTGGATGCTACTTAAAGCTGGGGTTGGTAGTCAGATTTAAATACACTTTTTGTTTTACTGGTTAAAATGATCTCTATGTCCTGATGGCAATCAATACATAATGTGTTCCTAAAAAAGAGTGAAAAAAGCTGCTATCTACAGCCAGAGTAAACCTGGGAAAACACCAAACAATCACCGTTTTTTGGGTCCCAACATTTTAAACCAATCAAATTCCGTTCTGCCCGCCTCCTGCGCGTACATTTCCCCGGCGTGCACTCAGAGTCCCCTCCCTTTGCTTCCCCTGACTCTACTGACTGCCCCTCTCGCTCTACCTCGGGCCTGTCCCCTCTGACCCGATGAGGTGCTTTGCTCAGGACTGTAGTCCGGATAAGAGTCTAAAAAGCTCTCACCACGGGGGGCTCTGATGAGCAAAATAATTAATTACATTTGGTAAGTCCTACGGAAAATGTATATGTTGTAGCGTCCGTCCGGACGCTGTAGTGATGACGAGCTGATTCGAGAACACGTTGAGTTTTAATAACCGGTCACTGTCGGACGTGACCACGCCAACCAACAAAGCAACAATCAATGTTTGAATGAATGAAAAACTTCTCTTGTCTCTCCTCTCTCCCCCTCGCACTCTCTACACCTCAGTCTCCGGATGCCTTCACTGACTGTCAACACTGTAGGAATTAAGAGCATCTACACTGAACACATTTAACAAACAGTGGAGCTGTTACAGTATTATATGTGTTATAACTTTTCTCCTGATATCGTGTGATAATATGATAATGTTTTGGTGAGGACTGGTTTTGAATCAGTCACGATCATATGGTTGCAAATCAGCGGCGCTCGTGCATGTGAGCGGGGGGGGCGTCGTTGTGGAGGAGCTCCAAGGGGAGGAGGGGGGGGGGGGGGGGTTAGACCGAGTCATGAGGAAATGCTACATTCAAATTCATGCTAGTTTTCCGAGACTACTGACCCCAGCTTTAATGGGGAGACATAAATGCTGGGAAGTTGAATATGCACATAAATGTATTGTATGAAAAAAAATTGAGACCTCTGCTAGTAAAGCAAAGGTACTGAATTCTTTGTACATGCAATCCAGTAGATTGACAATAACAGCATACAGTACGTTGAATTTTGAGGTTTTTTTTTAAATGGTCGATTCGGCTGATAAGTTAATTCACAACAAGTTTTTCATATTTCAAAATGAAGGTTTGGGAAAGCTAAGGAAAATATGTCATAGATTATAGAAAAATACAAAAAAAACTGGACCAAACCGAAGCATTAATAGAATACATAAATAAAAAAACATAGACCAATCCTGGACATTAGCAACTTGGAGTATAATTCATCCAGAATGAAAGCTTATTACAGTAGTATCATTATTGTACATAATTGAATTTACTGTCTTTCAGAGCTGGAAGCAGCGCTGTTAAAGGAACTGGATCCTCAGCTTTATGCTCATTTAGTCACAGACAGTATGGAGAGCTTCACCTTCTGCCACAGGTGCTTCTGCTAATCATAACTTTCTGTATAATTATGCTCTGTGCCCACTTTTTGGTCTCTGTGTTTTTATTCCAGATGTACATTTTATTTGAGTCTGTCTGCGTGTGTTGTGTCTCCTCTAAGGTGGCTGTTGCTGGGTTTCCAAAGGGAGTTTGAGCACAGTGATGCTTTGCGCTTGTTCGAGATCCTGAGTTGTGACCACCTGGAGCTTATCTCCCAACAAGTAGACCGAGCCCGTTACCAGGAGAGGCTGGCACGAAAGTACAGCACAGGTGAAAGCCAGAATGCAAGTTAGTAGACTTAACGTTATGTTGAAACACTTAAAATCTACGACTTATTAAATTTTGATGTTGTAATTTTCACAGAGGAGAATTCAGAGTCAAAGCTTCAGACTATCAACACAGACTTCACTTTTGAGCTCTTCATCTGTGCAGCCATCCTGTTAGAGAACAGAGAGGCCCTGCTGCGGTGCCGAGATGATGTACAACTCATCCAGTTTACAAGCAGGTATGTCTGTATGCTAAAGCATGACAGTCATTACAAACAAAGGGATCCTGTGTCGGTCAGTCTGTATGAATGTCTCAGTAAAGCTTTGATTTTTTTTGTGCAGCCTTCAGGGAACATTGGACCTGAACAGCACACTGAAGAAAGCAGAGCATCATCTTTACAACTACTGCAAGCGCTGTGCTTGGGACTATATGAACGGGCACTGCAGAGCACACAAGAGCAAAGAAGAGGACTTTCTTTGTCAGCTGCGGGGTTTACTTGTTTTAAAGTGATAGCTACTATTTAAATAGCTGATGTCAAAGACTGTTATGATACTGTAACTTCCAACAGGGGTCAAACAATCCCAATTTGTCATTTTAGTGGAATATTTTTTATCTTAGTTCTTATTTCTGAGGGAAACACTCTAATGAAGTGATTGCTGCTGACCGGAGGTGTGATCAGTTTCTGCTGGTCATTTCAAATGTACAGTATTTATTGTATGAAAGCTGACAAACACCAACTGTGAAACATTTTGGTTGCTTTGCTGAACCCAATGAATTTGAATGCAAAGCTTGAAATCTGAGCAGGTCAGAGTCAGCACTTTTTTACAAGTTATGCTGAGTTCAACTTCTGTTAAAAAAAACTAATACTCCATGAGAGTATGTGAACACAGATCTGGTGTCACAACAGGTGGTGTGTGATGAAATGCAGTTGAATATAATGCCATATGGCCTGTGTGTCAGATAGGAAACACGAATAGATGTCCAGGCTTTGGCAGAGGGACCATGTACTAAGGGGAAGGAAAACTTACTGAACAACTGTGTCTTACATAGAGAATGAAATATTTACATTAGTTGTTCTGAAGATTATACCTCAATAAAACTCCTGAAGGCTGTTTACTATGTGGTGAAAGTAATATCTATCTTTTATTTTTTTAATATTCCTTAGACAATGAAATCAAGGTTGGTTAAATATCTGACAAACCCCTGTATGCAGGTAAGATCAACTGGGATACATTAAGATAACACTGAGTCTAACATTTGAAGCTGCAAAATTAAAAAGTTTCCCTTGAGAATAGCCACCTTGAAAATACATATAAGTGCATAACTGTGTCCGAGTACAATTATGTATCACCTCAAAAGGTAAATGTATTCATTCATAAAGAAAACAAACTACAAATTGAGTATCAGTGTGAATGAACTGCTCTTCGTCCTGAGCTAGTCCCCTCACAGAACTCATGTATATGTGCGGACATGTATTGCTTAAGTGAGTTAGACATTTGATGCTATTCTTAAACCAACATTTGACACTTATTGCCTATGTTTATATGATTACTGAAATTAAAAGCAAGTCAGAGCAGAGAAATGATTTTTGAATAAGCTAATCTGTAACACTGTGCTGTTTAGTGTTGTAGCCCTGAGAACAAAATTGTCCCTGTTGTGGAGAATTTTTAGGTCAGATTCCAAATCAAAGCCTTCATGATTTAACATTTTGTTTGTTCCCTCTGCTTCCCTAGCAGAGGGCTACAGAGTTAATAGCAAGCTCTCAAGGAAACCCACCCATTGGACAGAAACATGGGCCTAGAACTTTCCTTGGTGGAGTCACCTGACACCCTGTTGGGCTCCCCCTGCAGTGCTCTATATACTTTTGGGAGTAGTGACAGTCGCCCTCTTAGTCCGCCTGCCAGGGGAGAGAAAGGAGTGCTGGAGAGGAGTGTTGTGTGCACGGCTAAAGCACCACTAATCAGTAAACTCTCAAGTCTTGAACATCTGACGGCACAAGGTAACCCCCCCTCTATAAGAGGCATTGCATTCAGCCTGACTTCACATAATCTGTCTTGCTTGCTGCTTTTAAAGCCTAACCACCAAATGTGAGAGGTACTTCCATATAAGGGAGGCTTGCATGGTTAGTGTCAAAAAATGGCATGACAAACTGAAGCAGGATCCTCGTAAAATAAGAAAAAGTTCAGTGAATGTTATCAAATTAAATGATTATAATGAATCATTTTCATAGCACAACACTTTCAGTTGGGTGGACTTGTCTCTTAAAAGACTCATTAATGTGTTATTGCTCAGTACAGACAGATTCAAATATAGAACTCTTCTATCAACACCACTGTCCTGTTATGATAAGATGTTTTTCTGGATCTGCACATTGAACGTTTTTAAATGTGTGTGTATGACAAGCAGTGAAGCAACAGATTTGTCAGCGTTTTCTGCTCCGTGTCACACAACTGGATAATGAGCCATAATTCAATATCCTATGATTGAAGCAGCTCTAGACTTAAAGGAACACTCTGTACTTCCCCTGTATGACAAACAGAAGAAAAAAGATAATCTAAAAGGTTATAAACTTTAATCAAAACAGCTCTGTATGATGTTAATTGGCATTAAATGTGTCTCTGCTTCAAAATAGTGCTATTTACTGTGTCAGATTGCTGGTGTTGTTAGTGCACAGTCCTTTGCAATAAGAGGCTTTTCTTCTGTAGTTAATTATAACATTTGCTAATTATGACACCCCCAAAGCTTGAGTTTTCGGTGTCACTTTGGTGTTCAAGCCTAACTGACTTTGAATCATTCAAGTCTTGCCTGCCAGTCATTGATAAATGATCACTTAGTTTACAACCACCTTCCGTTCATTGCCATGCAGACACGTTGATACTTATTATAGTAGCTGTAAGCTATCTGAAACCAGCTGTCGGAAAATAGACCCCCCCCCCAATTGCCAACCAAGGATCAGCACATAACATTTCACGGGCCTGACTGAGACACTGAAGTGTTGTGTTTCTGAGGGAGGGAGAGAGAGTTAATTTGGAAAGGAAGTAAAGGACAGTGTAACATAGTCTAGGCTTTTAGTGTGTCGTCAGACTCGTCACTACCCCACAAACTCCATGAAAGACAGCCTTACACTGCCATGCAGGCAAATTTGTTTAGCAACACCTGAAAAAATGAAGCTACTCCCAAGTTATTATAATTGTAGGAGCACACATCTATAAGTCCAAGCACAAAACATGAACAATCATGAACGTCCACAAATACAAATCCTTTCCTCAGCCACGATGAGTACATGCACTAATGTAAGATAAATGGTCAAAGTGTCTTCTCTTCTCTTCTCTTCTCTTAGATGTCTAAAGGACCAGCAGTAGGCATTGATTTGGGCACCACATATTCTTGTGTGGGCATCTTCCAGCATGGCAAGGTGGAAATCATTGCCAATGACCAAGGAAACAGGACCACGCCCAGCTATGTGGCCTTCACCGACACTGAGAGACTGATTGGGGATGCTGCAAAGAACCAGGTTGCCATGAACCCAGCCAATACTGTATTTGGTAAGAACTGAAACTCCCAGAATACCATGGGCTTACAAATCAGTGGATTGTAGTTTCAATCTTTTTACATATCATGACTCAACACTCTTTATTTATCTGTGTATACCCTGAGAACACATAGTTTAAATAACCCCTTTTTCTCACGCATCTTTTTTAGATGCTAAGCGTCTGATTGGTCGAAAGTTTGACGACGCTGTGGTGCAGTCTGACATGAAGCACTGGCCCTTCCAGGTCGTGAATGACTCATCCAAACCCAAAGTGCAGGTTGAATACAAGGGTGAGATGAAGACCTTCTATCCTGAAGAGATTTCCTCAATGGTCCTCACCAAGATGAAAGAGATCTCCGAGGCTTATCTTGGCAAGGTAGATGCCACAACGTGTATAACAATATGCTTTTAAAGTAGCAAAAAAGGTAGTTTGCTTTTATGCAAAACAGAAACATAAAGTGGTGAACAGTTTTCAAGCCTGCTACACTTCTCAAAATCATATCTCAAATCTAACAACTCATAGTTGATGCAAGCATTTCTTTGACTGTGCCTTGTGGCCCCTTACTACATTTTGCAATGTCTAGACAGAATTTAAAAGTTGTTTAAACACAGAAATTATTTTAAATGACCCCATGTCTCGCTCCCTTTACAGCCTGTGAATAATGCAGTTGTCACAGTTCCTGCTTACTTCAATGACTCCCAGCGTCAAGCCACCAAAGATGCTGGAGCCATTTCAGGGCTTAATGTGCTGCGCATCATCAATGAGCCCACGGCCGCAGCCATCGCTTATGGCCTGGACAAAAAGGTGTCTGTCAATAGAATGAAAGAGGCCATATGATAAACCATATCTATAAATTAAAAGAGAAGGTGTGTTTCCATAAGTAATTCTAACACTTTCCTTTAGGTTGGTGCTGAACGCAATGTCCTAATCTTTGACCTTGGAGGTGGTACTTTTGATGTATCAATCCTGACCATTGAAGATGGCATCTTTGAGGTCAAGTCCACAGCCGGGGACACTCACTTGGGTGGGGAAGACTTCGACAATCGCATGGTCAACCATTTCCTTTCAGAGTTTAAGCGCAAGTTCAAAAAGGAAATCAACAGCAACAAGCGAGCTGTGCGTCGTCTGCGCACAGCCTGTGAGCGCGCCAAGCGCACCCTCTCCAGCAGCACTCAGGCCAGCATTGAGATTGACTCACTCTATGAGGGAACCGATTTCTACACTTCCATCACCAGGGCTCGATTTGAAGAGCTGAATGCAGACCTGTTCCGTGGCACTCTTGAGCCTGTGGAGAAGGCCCTGAGAGATGCCAAGATGGATAAGGCTCAGATCCATGATATTGTTCTGGTTGGTGGCTCCACACGTATCCCAAAGATTCAAAAGTTGCTGCAAGACTTGTTCAATGGCCGTGATCTTAACAAGAGTATCAACCCTGATGAGGCTGTGGCCTATGGTGCAGGTAAGATTTTTTATTGCATTGAGGTGTATGCATATTTTAGTCCTACAACTATTAGAATATAAAAGCTCCTCTTCAGAAGTAATTGGTATATGAAAATCTGCCTCCCAGTCATTGCATTCATTTCACCAATTGAATCTCTCTGCAGCTGTGCAAGCAGCCATCTTGGCTGGTGATAAGTCTGAGAACGTACAGGACCTGCTCCTGCTGGATGTCACGCCCCTCTCCCTGGGAATCGAGACTGCTGGAGGAGTAATGACTGTCCTTATCAAAAGGAACACCACTATCCCAACCAAGCAAACCCAGACCTTTACTACTTACTCAGACAACCAGCCTGGTGTGCTCATTCAGGTAGAGCAAACTCTGAGTAAAGTTCCAGACAAAATGTAGCAGATTTATTCATATCAGATGGACGAATTCACTTGTGCATCAGAAACTGATTTGCATAATTGTTTACAGGTTTATGAAGGTGAAAGAGCCATGACCAAGGATAACAATATTCTTGGCAAGTTTGAGCTGACTGGTATTCCACCTGCTCCCAGAGGGGTTCCTCAGATTGAAGTGACCTTTGACATTGATGCCAACGGCATTCTCAATGTGTCTGCAGTGGACAAAAGCACTGGAAAGGAGAACAAGATCACCATCACCAATGACAAAGGTATTTTACAATATCAAATACTTATACTTATATAAAAAATTGTATTTAAAAGCCAGTAGAGAAACCTGTCAAATATTATCCCACCCCAGGATGTTGAGACCAGCACTTTCTTTCCCATAAGCTGCTCATTAATAACAACCTAACAAGCCACTCATAATGTAATAATGAGGACTAGAGAGCTAACATCCACTACACAATGTAATCTGCCTGTCTGTGTAGGTATCTGTTGACAGAACTCAATAAAAGGCAGATAGTCATTATACAATGTCAATGTATCCTAAAAACCAAAGGACAATTGCACATAAACAGAGAGACCATTTGGGTGAATATTTCACTGGACATACTGAGCTTTATGTTTCATTCCCCTGAGGTCGACTGAGCAAGGAGGAGATTGAGAACATGGTGCGTGAAGCAGAGCAGTTCAAGGCCGAGGATGAGGTCATGAGAGAAAAGGTTACAGCCAAGAACTCCCTCGAGTCTCTGGCCTTCAACATGAAGAGCACTGTGGAGGATGAGAAGCTCCAAGACAAGATGAGCCCTGAGGACAAAAAGGCCATTGTAGACAAGTGTAACGAAGTCATTTCCTGGCTGGACAGGAACCAGGTAAGAATCCATTGCCTAAACCATTATTCTTGATAGAAAACAGAGGTTTCTCTCAGACTCATGGTTTGAAAGCAGATTGGAAGCCTGCTGTATGTTCTCATAGTGTTAATAATGTGCAATTATTTCTATACTCCCCTGTCAAAATGATGACCGTGCTGTTCCTTCTGTTAACCAGACGGCAGAGAAGGACGAGTATGAACACCAGCAGAAGGAGCTAGAGAAGGTCTGCAACCCAATCATCTCCAAGCTTTACCAGGGGGGCATGCCAGAGGGCATGCCAGGGGGGATGCCTGGAGGAATGCCAGGAGGAATGCCTGGTGGCTTCCCTGGTGGAGCTGGAGGCGGATCCTCCTCTGGCCCAACTATTGAGGAGGTCGACTAAACGTTCTGTCAACAGCATCTTTATTCCCTCTATAAGGACAGGTGTTTCAAATTGATATCTACTATAAACACTGTAATTCTCACATTGAACAGCTGTTTAAATTTGGCCTAAGTCAACTGTATCTGTACCTGATGAATAAACCCTAAATGAATCATCTCAGATCCCATCTTTCACTCATGTTATTAACTGAACCAGAGCACATATTCAAAAGACTATCACATGAAATGTTTATTCTATTTCAATTTGTGTTCTTGCTACCATGTTTCTGTAAGAATATTTAAAGTGGGGTCATCAACCTTTGAGAAAAAGGCAAGTAGCTAACTTTTTTTATTTATTTGACCTCAGTTCAAGAAGGTTCCTGGTTCGAATCCCTGGCCGGGCAGGTGCCTTTCTGTGTGGGGTTTGCATGTTCTCTTCGTGCATGCCTGGGTTCTCTCCGGGTATTCCGGATTCCTCCCACAGTCCAAAAACATGCTCACCAGGTTGATTGATCACTCTAAATTGAGTGTGGATGTGAATGGTTGTCCGTCTCTCTGTGTAAGCCCTGTGATAGGTTGGCGACCTGTCCAGGGTGTACCCTGCTTTCCGCCCGAAGCCAGCTGGGATAGGCTCCAGTCCCCCGCGACCCCTAATGGGATAAGTGGTCAAGATAATGGATGGATGGATGGATGACCTCAGTTCAACTTGGAAAAAAATTGAGATTAACACTCCTTTCAAGAGTGTCCTGGCTGAGACAAGCAGAAACACAACTTGGAAACTTTGAAAATACAAACCTTGAAAAAAAAAGCCACTCACTGCAAAATCAGTAATGTGCACTGCCTCTTCATTAGGGCCCTAATTGAAAGCCCTATTGAAACCCTAAGGATTATTTTTATTCTTTGTCACGCGACTTACATCGCATTTTTGGAGCCTTTAACATGCATGAAAGATCGGAAATTTTTGCATGCTAATCAGGCCTGGTGAAAAATTAGCAAATTTATGGGTCTCGCACAAAAATTTGTGCTCACTAGCGCCCCCTAAAGTTTTCAAAAAACGCATATTCATGGCATCAGGACACACAAAAAAGCCTCTCACACCCATATCCGAAACTCAACAGGAAGAGCGCCACCTAGCTTTGAAGATTTAAAATGGCGTCCAAATAAGGGAGCATACTTTTGCAAACTCCTCCTAGGGTTTTTCTCCGATTCAGTCCAAACTAGGCACATTCTATAGTAGACACATTGACGATTCAAAATTATTATAGGCATTCCTTTCAGACTAAAATTGTGGGCGTGGCAAGCTTTCAGGCGGTGCATCAAATGCACATACAGCTTTGAATGTGAAGAGTGATGCCCGAATAAGGGTGCATACTTTTGAGAACTAGTCCTAGGGTTTTACTCTATTTCAGTCCCAACAAGGCACATTCTACAGTAGACACATTGACGATCCAAAATTATTCGAGGCATTCTGTTCAGACTAAAATTGTGGGCGTGGCAGACTGTCAAGTTTGGAAGTTTTCTTGGCAATCTGCAAAAAACTTGGAACATTTGCACCACCTAAGGGACACAGGCGGTATACTCTCTCAGATCTTGCTGTTACATCATGTGGTGGCTTATATCAGGCGGTGGTTTACATGTGGAGGTGGCTCACTTAGGCGGTGGCTGCAGGTGTGCGAGGACCCGTTCATCGCCGCTTGCAGCTTTAATTGTAAGTATGTTTGAATTGACTTATAATCACCTGAATATGGACGTTGTTTTGTTTTTGTTCACTCAGAATGGGCCTTTTAAATCTACATTGGAGCAGGGCCTCTTTCACTGAGGCTACCACCTTTTTTTTTTTTTTTTTTACTTTTTTTATTGATTTTCACATAGAAAAATAGTCACATCCAAAATTAGAGGTTGGTACGTTTTCCTTTTTCTTGGAACAAAGAAGCACACAGATGACATACGAAATACAAAACAACAAATAACCCCCACCCCGACACATCCTCCCTTCAGATTAACTAAATAGAACTCCAAAAATGGAGAACATAAGAAAAAAACAAGTGTAATAAAGATAAACAAATGAAAGCAAGAATCTAAACACAGTAAGACACACCATGGTGATGCTCAGTCTAAAGACACACAGCAAGCTAAAGGCTGCCATCTTGCACTGATGTGTTTCTACAGTGGCTCAGAATGGACAAACTAGTAACAAACGTGTTTTTGTGTTTTGTTGGTGGCTGATTAAAATGCCCCGGTTGGAAGACAAAAAAGAAGAGTATTTTTTATGCTACAAAAAATTCCATTGTTGAAGCTTTGATAGTAAAAACTAGACAAACTTGACAAAGCTCCTCTCAGAAGCTTAAATAAATCAAAAACATCTGATTCCAGCTTGTGAATATAATACCTAATATACTCTCCTTAAAAGTAATCCTTTGCATATAGCCTTTACTATTTACTTCTGCTTTACTAAACTGTATGCACAACTGTATTAGAAAATGACCTGACCGTTTCTCAAGAAATTACTTGAAAATCTTTTTTTTTAACATCTTCTGTTGACGTGGGATTTATTTCCAATAAGAAAAACTGTTAATAGTGCCAGCATTATCCTTTTAGACTGGCTGTTTCTCCAATCATAACATGTACCAGTCTACAATGTGTTGAAGGATCTGCGCGCTGCAATCTTCTGAACTGTCTTCTGGGAGTTTTTGGCAGGAATGAAAGTCTGCTCTGTCTCTGTCTTCCCAGTTCTGATGCCCTACTGTCTCCTTCTCATCAACATGTTTACACTGACTGCTCTAATAAGAATGATAACACCCTGTACAAACTAATGATCTTGGAGCTGTGTAACAGATGTGTTTTTATGTGTGTCCCTGTGAGTGTGCAACTTGGTTTACACGTATGCATGATTATATATATATTTGAGAGTGTTTTTATGTTTCTTGTATAGCTTTACATTGTAGCTGAGTCATTGATTCTTATTGGCTGCTTTTTAAAACTGCTCTTCTTTATGAGGATATATCTTTGTATAGGACATACAACAGCACACTGACCTTGTTTTTGAATGCTCTCCCCTCAGGAGTTTGATGTCATTTATTACGGGTCTTCATCATTATGTCTGGAGCTTTCCAGTGGCATGGAAAACCAGCACTCTGGACTGTTTTCATCCTTTGAGTCTATAGAGTTAATTCTCTCATTTTGCTGTTTTTACCATAAATTACAGACTGTATTGTATTGAACCTTATTTAGTTGCTCTGAAGGTACAAATCTCACAGTATCTTTCTTTGTGTGTGCGTCATAAATTGAACCACTAGATGGCATCCTGAGAGAGGCCTTATCATCCCAGCGGCACTGTTTTGTTGGCAGAGTGAGACATAATAAAATAATGCTTATCTCTGCACACATGCATACTTGTCTTAAACTGAGCTGATATATTTGATGTACTTAAGGACACTTTTCAGAGAGTTTAATCGATGCCTCTAATATTGTCTCTCTGTTCCTTTGCCAGTGTTTTTATTTCCCTCTCTCAAACTATTGGGAGCAATTCTCTTCCTGTTCATACAATTCTAACAATGTCAAGCGAAGTCTTCTGCACAGACTTCGGTAGTTGAAGTTCCCTTCCCTTAAAGCGTAAACCTGCATTTCCATTTTGAGGGTAAGATGGCACTTAAAACCTTCAGATCAGATATATTTTGGTCAGTGCTCTGAGCCTCATCATATTTTATGGAATGTGAAATGTTATAGCCTGTGATCATTTGTGCTTCTACATTAATTAAATCCTGTAAAACAACTTTTATGGTTGGTCAGTCCTCTACACGGTGTGCAATTTAGTGTCTCGCTCCACGGCTCGTTACTGCCGTCCAACAAGACTCTGACAAAAGCTGCGTTGAGCCTTCAGGAATGTTAGAAATGGGGAACTAATTTAACATGTTTCTGTAACAAACAGGCTTTGGAGCAGTGAATGTCCTGCTGTATAGGCAAATATATGCAGTGTGGCAATGAGGTGATGGCAGCTTTGTGTGTTTTTCTGTGTGTGTGTTTCTGTATTTGTGTTTGTACATATGTGTGTATTGAATGTTTGTCTTTGTGAGACAGAGCTGGCTGCGTTTGCTGTGCGTGACTGACTAAGAGCAGAGCACCAGGAGCAGACATCTGTGTATACTCATGGACAAAGGCTTCTACTGGGAGAGAAATGCTTCACCACACCAGGTCAGATCACCTACAACAAACTTCATCACTCCTTCTTCCTCTTCATGTGTATGAAACCACTGGTCAGCAGCTCCTTTTTTCCCTTCAATCCATCTCCATGTTTTCCTGTTATGTCCATCCATACATCATTCCCCTCTCACTCCCTCTCTCTCGCTCCTCTCAGCTCAATCGCACCACACCGGCTCTCTTTTCTTAGCAAACCTTTCTCTCATCCATTATTGAGACTTGTTTTTTTTCCTTGAGTCTCAGAATGAAGAAAGAGAACGGATCTTTTGAATTTTTAATGCACTGCATGAAAAATGTAGCATCAGTCATTTCTCAACGATACGAACTGGTAAACTTTTAGCAGGACACAACACACCGAGTCACGAGATGATGCCAGACATGGAGGGGAAAAGAGGAGAAAAGCCCCTGTGGCATCTGTTCCCAAAAGGTGGAGAAGGTCATGAGGACAACGAGATGGAGAAACATGGCCTGTAGTTGGACACAAAGTGAACACATCATCAATCACAAATTTCTCAGAAATACTCCAGTAGACACGTTCGATAAACTTATCATATAAAGCAGAAGAAGTAAAAAAAGATACATGGAGAGAGTGAGGCTTAGGGTTCACAAGGTTTCATCTGAAGCACCCAGAGAAAATCATATTCAGTGACTACCTGGAATAATTCGAATCCCAAAGGTTTTTGTTGATGGTACTTCATATTCTCATGGGAGTTTGTTATGCATCAGGAAAACCTGTTCAGATTCCCTCCAGTCATCTCATCCACCCCCCGCTCTCACCTGAGCCACCAAGCATTGTTTTCAAACAGAAGCCAGGTCAGGGTCAGGGTTGTGAAATGGTAAAGACCTTTGTCAAGTGAGCTCTCTTGCATCAGGTCTGGACCACATATCAATTCATATGATTCCTCAGGGTCCCAGCAGTGAGCAAAACATGTACTATGACAAAAGAATGTGGAAAAAGGGAATATATTTATTACCATGAGCAGAAAATAAAAATAGAGGCTGTATTTTAACATGTTATCAGCCAGCTTTTTTTTTTACACTTTTATTGAATGTTTCTCACCAGCACATATAGAAGGTGAAGTGTGCCCTAGCAAGATGCTCAGAAACATGAAACATGTTCTCACTATGATTTCGTTTCATACCATGCAACAGCTGATGCTATTTACAGTATGTCAGACAAGGGACTCGCTATATGGAGTAAGATAAGTAGAATCCAGGTTGTGTACTCTATATTGCTGTGAGCTTTCTGAAAAAACATACCGTACCACTGTGAATGCGACAGGCTGATATACCCTCATCTCTTTATCCCGATCATAAATCCGACTTTCTGGGGAAAAAAAGCCATGCTGTTATCCCCCTCCATTTTTGTTCCATACATATACACATCTCAGGTCTCAAGGTAGAGTGGGGGAGCAGAAGCGGACCCATTTGCCTGAGGGGGTCGTATATTCTTGCCATAGGCCCTCCAGCATGTCATCTATATTTATGCGCTCATTTAGTTGTTTGTGTCTGCCGATTGGCCACAATTTGTAGTTGCTCGTAAATACTCCTCAGGCAAATTGGTGTAATGTATAACGCCCTGATGCCCCTCCTTTACCATCTTGCATAATCTGAAATATGGGGTTAATACTTAACATAAATAAATATATCAATATGTGACTTAATTTAAATGTGATTAGCCAATATTTCCGTAGTGATATTTTGCATTTAAATGCAGAATAAATCCAGTGTTAGCCTTTGTGCAACATTTCATGATTTAACAGTTTGTTTTTTTATGAATTGTTAAGCCACATTTGGTTGCAGTAGTCACTGGTAGCCTTGGACAGCTTGTTGCCAACTGCCAGCCATCCATCAGGTGGAGCGAGGTAGTCTAAAGGACAGGGACGGGCGGGGGGGTCCGCTGCTCTAGTTTCAGGAGTCAAATTGACAGAGAGAGGACGTTTCCGCCACAGGCCTCGGCTGGTTATGACAATCAGGAGGATCCATTAGGGGACCAGCCCTCATCTATAACACCCTTTCCCTGTGAACCCCATTTAGCCTGAGGTACTGCTCCCACAAACAGTATCATCTTTGAAGGACATTAGAAGTATGGTTTACACTGTGCTTTATAATGCAGCTAGGAACCACTGGTGTGTTTTAGCTCTGGGAGCAGGTTCTTTTTTCACTTGTTTTGTTCACGACATGTTCAAAACCACAAATTAAGTAGCTGTTGAAAAACCCGTCCTACTGAGTGTTGTGTTGTACACTGTTAAAAGCAGGTGTTTGATATGTGGGTTTCATCCGCACATGCACAATATGCAGAATGTATAGCCTACGGCAATGGACAGAAATAGAACCAACAGCCTGGCAATGAAGTGTCAAGAGACCAGGAGCAAGAGGTTCAAATGAGGAGGAGGAACAGTATGGGCCAGCTAATGAAAGAGGGACTGAACCACTGAAATTCCTCCATAACAACAGGAGGGAAACCAGAGAGCATCTATAATCATATCCAAAGAAGGTGAATGTCCTCTGTCTTCATTTTTATGCCGTCCCATTCCCTCTCTGATGGCGACAAAGTTCTGATAGGGAATTGATTTTTTTCGGGAGAAGAAATGCAGTAAAGAGGATGACCTTCTGACCCCATTGCTCATAGAAGGTGTGGCAGCAGATAGTCCTCATCCTTGAGAATCGATGCGTCCAGCCTCATAACCACCCTCGGCCGATTTCAGGGGCCCTAAATGTGTCATCAATGTGTCATTGAGCATACGTCTTAGCCAGAGGCGACAGGACCTTCTCCCCCCACCGCCCCCCTGTCGGATGAGAGGGCGGAGAGTGGCGTTTCCCCCGATTCTGTGAAATGGTGCAGAAAACAGGAGAAAGAGGGACACGCCTCACAGTGTCTATCAATCCTGAGTCTGCAGGGCTGACCTCCTGTGAAACTTCATCTAGAAATCCTCATCTGTCTGTCAGTGAATGGGAAAGGAGGTAAAGGAGGAGGGGGTGCTATTGGAGCCAGCAGCCAATCTCCCCTCCCTTCTCAGATGCATAATTCAGTGTTTCTCTCACAACAGCCTGCGCTTCGAAGGGCTCAGCTTCCCCCAGCCATGCGGCCAGCAGTCTGCTAATATGAAAGAGGCTCAGAATCCACTCTGTTGTTCCTTGAGGCTTTCTGGCTCTACACTCTCAGTCATACTTGTATGATTTATTCAGCTTGTTCATCCGTGGCGTGAGACCCGGACCCCAATGGACGAGTTGGGAAACAATTTTGTCCTTGTCAGGATCCAGCCGCAGAACTTGGCAGAGGAAGTGTGTCGGCATCACTGCGGGTTGTCAGAGTGACACTGGAGTAGCTTAACCTCCCACTGGTGGTTAGTTTTACTGCTCCTTCTGAGAGGCTCGCCGCTGAGCCTGTGTACAGCAACCCTGCTCTGGCCTCAATAAGCAACCAAGGAAGGAAGCATAGAGGACAAGAGCACAGGGTGACTCTTCCTGTTCCTCCAAATACTCTCCATTTCTCCTTCAGTCACTGAAAGTTCACTCAACAAATGTACCTATGGTGGCCATACTGTTTGTGCCTCACAGTCTTGTACACATACAACCAGTTCAAACTGTGGACTTCATATTCTTACTGTCCCATTGGTGGGACTTGAAGACCAGGGTGGGTTGATTGTTGAGGAAGTGTCTGTTTCATAAGTTATATTTCCTGTTGGGTTTTAGAGTTTGCTGACAACACTCAACATAACGAGCCTCCTCACTAAGTCACAGGACTGCTTTCATCTCCCTGATGGTGTATATTATTGAATCCTGACACCATCTCAGTTTGTCTGTTACCATAATGCATTAACTGGAAGGAAAAGTTGCAACAAACCGGCATGACTTCTTAGGACAGAGTTGTCGGTTACATAGATCTGATGAAGAGCTGCTTTTTGTAGTGTTTTCCATTGTTGGGTAACACAGGTGTTATAAGGCATGTGGATATTTTAATTACTTCCCTCTTGCTAATTTTGTCATTGTTTACTTTTGACTAAAAACTCAAGACTGCAGAATGAACATGGAGTAGAGTTGAGAGAGGATGTGTTCAATCAGCTTGTTATCTATTTCCAAAAGAAGTTATCTGTTATTACAGATTGGTTAAAAACGAAATCACTAACCCAGAAATGAACCTATGTGTTTAGGGTTGCATTTATTCTGCCTCTTGTTCTCTATACATCGACTGTCATCCTGTATGCAACCAAATGTTGGTCAAATATGATTGATAGTGGCTGGACAACATATTAAAACTAGAGCATATAGGAGGAATTGATTTAGCCTGACAAGCTGCAGTTTACCCTCCTCTGTTTTATGGCCCTTTTCCACTACACAGTTCCAGCACTACTCGACTCAGCTCGACTCGACTCAGCCTGACTCGACTCGACTCGGCTCTGCTCCACTCGACTCTACTCGGTTTGGGTACCTTTTCCACCAGCCCCAGTACCGACTCACCGACATTACCAGTGTTAATTTTGGCGAATATTTTAGATTTAGTCTTAGTCTATAGGCGAAAATGCCTGTTAGTTTTAGTCACATTTTAGTCTTTTCAGCCCTTTATAGTTTTAGTCTAGTTTTAGTCAATGAAAACTCAAAACATTTTAGTCTTTGAATTTTGCAGAAACATCTTCACTCTTTAAATTATTCGTGTAGTTGATCAGATATTGGTAACAGGGTTGTACCAAGTGGTACAAGAAGTTGATCAAAACTTACTAAATGTGTCTGATGTTTCACCAAAGTGGAACAAATCAAGCTGTAGACGTGGAGCTTTTTACGGTGAGAGCGGCAAAAACGGCAAACATTAAATATTAAACAGACGTCCCCCGGTTGTGTCTTGGCATGGAGGTGGGAGAGCTGGTTCACACAGCACACCTACTGCAGGTAGTGACCAAGCTAACACAGCGCCTGTCACAAGAATGCATCACTTTTATCTTTAAAGATTTGACGTACGGCGGGGGAAACATGGACAGTCCACCACAAAAGTTTTCGTCTCGTCATTGTCTCGTCAATGAAATCCAAACATATTTTTATTAAACAGAGTTTTTATTATCAGTGATGCACTTTAGCTCGTCATAGTCTCGTTTTCGTCATGAAAAAATGAGTCTTTGACGAACATTTATCGTCATAATTTCGTTAACAAAATGAACACTGGTCATTACACAGCTGCGCAAAACTGCGTTCACATCATTTTGAACGCGACACAGACACAACAATCACAAACAATGGAGGACATGGAGGCGATGGTGTACTTGATGCTCGGTCTGTGGCTTTTTGTCTCAGGCTGAGCAAGAGAGGAGAAACCACGGAGACACTTTGCGTGCAGACATTGTACAGTACTGATGAATGGCAGGTTTGATTCCTGTGTTGGACACATAGGTTGGGCGTCGCACTCATGACTCTTCGGTGACGACATTCTCTGACCAATCAGTGGCCAGCAGTCTGTCAACGTCACCTTTTAGCATCAGCTCAGCTCGCTTGAAACCAGAGCAGAGCAGGTACGAAAAACTGGTATCTGACACCAGGTACCGCGGCCGTGGAAACGCAACACAAATCGAGTAGAGTCGGGTCAAGTCGAGTAGAGTAGGGCTAAGACGGGCCGGTGAAAAAGGGCCATTAGTCTCTGGTCTCACCTTTAGCTCCTCATTATATGGTTGTGTCCCATGTGTATATGAAGTTGTATTCAAGTTTTCCAGGGCTACACTGATTAAACTGTAAACATACTATTTAACTTATCTCTCCTAAAACAAAATACTCTCTCCACTCGAGTGCTTCTATAATCTGTTTATGTTTAGCTTCAGAGGCGGAAGATGATGGTGATTCTTTAATAGCTGCTGGGCTCTCCCTGACCTTACTGCCCATGTGCTGCCTCCAGGTCAAACATCCTACTGTGACGTCAAATGTAATGAGATGGCATAATGGCTTGTTAAATAGCTCGGGGTAAACGTTGGTGAGCGGAGGGTTGGTGTGGGTGAATGAGCCTAGCCTGGCCCTGTGACAGCACTGCTCAGGCTCATGACCATAATCCATCAGTTTCCGCTGATGATGAGATCCCCTCTCCCAATTCATGACTGGAATTGCCATTTAATTGCATGGCAAAGTTTCCACCCTGGTCCCAGCAAATGGGTTTGATCTCACTCGCTGTTGTGTGAACATTTCAAATCCCGCCCCTTATCTCTCAGTCTCTGGTGTTTTCTTGATCTTTTCTCTAATAGAGAGGAGCATAGCTTGGGGAGCAGGTTAATTATGGAGGAGCTCATTACTCATGTTTAATTATTGCAACTAGATTTTAGCTGATCAAAATGTGTCCTCTTCGTTTCATTGTGCAGAGTGGAATTACTCCATTATACCCGTTCAATTATTGATTTTCCTCTCGCTGAATATTTTTTCTTTTACAAAGTAAATTCCTCAGAAATCTCCAGAACTTCTTGGGAACTTCAAAGAATGTGAGGTACATTTCATGTTTTCATTTTTTAAAGGGTGTACCTGTAGGTGGTCTGATTATTACATTGTGTAGGTTACACAGAGGTTTTCCCTTGTAAAAGCTGTCACTGAGCTGCCAGCGAGGTACTTGGTCATTAGCCGACAGTCATTAGCAACTTGTTTAATTGAACTCATTTACAGGCTGCGCTAATCTGCCGAGGTGACCTTGATTCCACGTCTGGGTAATGTTTATGCAGTGCAGCAGAGTGTGTCTCTCTGTACGCCATTATGAGCACAAAATGCAGTTAGGCTCATGTTTGGCCATAAAAGTCTGCACTTCATTAGTCATAATTACCTTTGCTGTTGCCCAGAGAGGTGATGAGTTTCTGCACTCTCAGACTAGATGTCAGACTGATGCCAGCAGAGTGAAACTCATCAGAGGAGGTGCTGAGGGGTGTGGAGGGATAAAATCTCAGTTCTCATCCCCTTCTCTTTTTCTTTCCTCTCTTCCTCTCTTGCAGTGCTCTCAGTATATCAACCCCATCTCTGCTAGTGAGCAGAGAGGTAGTAAATCTGGGGCATTCGTGCAGGACAAGGAGCAAATGTATAGCGGAGGATAGGAGTGGGGGAGTGATGGGGTGCTTGTTGGAGTGATAGATTAATGAGGCATGGCCTTGTCAGTGTGGGATGTGTAGATTTCTGTACGGGGGGTATATATAAGCATGGATGTCCTTCCCTTGGCACCATGGCTTCTGTCCTCTCTTTTTATTTGTCCTGCTACCAATAATTTATTCTCTCTAGCTTTTTGACTTTTGTTCCTGTTTTTTCAAGATGGTGATATTTATGTAGAGTTTGTTTTTTTAAGGCAAGGCAAGGCAACTTTATTTGTATAGCGCATTTCATACACGGGGGCAACTCAATCTTTTACATTAAAAGATTAAAAGCATTGGAAACATTCAGACAAGCATAAAAGAATACAATTAAAATGACAAATATAATAAAACCTAAATTAGTCTAAATACTCTCCCTCATACTATGATAAGACTCTAGTGAATGGTCTCTGAATAGTTGAATGAGGATGCCTTGCATTTCAAAGCCAGCCATACATTGACACAGTGACACAGTAACACAGTGACTGTCACACAGGATCGACTCCGCCAGCTAGTCACTAGAAACAAAGTGCCGCGACATAGAAGGAGAGGAATGGATTTTTCTTCTCTGCAGGTCCAGGGAGTTGAAAGGGAGCGCTTCCCTCAGGGCATGAGCCAGAGACTTACCATGTGAAGGGGAGAAGGAGTAAGGAAAGAATAAAAGAGAGAGTAGGAGAGAGTCTGAGTGAGTAAGACTGGATGAGCGTAGGAGAGAGGGCAGTGATTGAGTAAAGGGCAACCACAGAGAAAATAGATTAGTTGAGAAACTGCAGCAACAACATTCAAAACAGTATGGAATATCACAAGAAGAGAGAAGATAAATAGAAAGAGGGTTAACTTTTTCTCCACATCGGTAGTGCACTACTGTTTCCTTGACACATAGGGTTAGGTCAGAGCAGGGAGGTGAATATTCAAAGAACATAAGTCTGTGATTGGCAGACACATTTGTGATAGAGACGGACAAAGACCGAAAGCTCTGTGAGCAGCGTCAATAGCCATTTAGAGGAGACGAAGTGAGAGATGACAGCTGAGCAGAAGGGTGTGAAGTGAGGAGGATAAATGAATGAGGGAAATGCTGGGAGGATGGGAGAAGTGAGTGGGGGGAGGTCCCATTGTATATTGTGGTAGGATAGGACTGTCTTGTGACCTCTGACCTGTAATTGGATCAATGAGTGTGTGGAGCACTGTGCTGAAGGACCTACAGTGAAGGATTCAGCGGGACATTTCATTTGATTTAAAGGTGTGGCACTGTGTGCATATGTTGATGGCAATGTGTGTCTGCTCCTCTCTGTTAATTACACACTCTGGACATCATGATTATGGTGGAGCAGGTGTGCATGGAGCTCTGCTCTTTGTGTCATTATTGGTAAACTGTGGTGGAGCAGCTATTGTCCTTGGTTTTTATAATACAACATGCAAATGCACAGTGTCCTTTTTCTCGACGACCAAATATATAAAGTCAGGTGTCCTATTCCACGGATACTTTCTCCGTTACTCATCATTATCTCTCTTTTGTGTTCAGACTTTCACAACTCTTCCTATAGATATATCTCCATTAAAACTGTGTGTGTCCGCGTGTGTCCTATTTGCATTTTCTGCTCTTTATTAAGCCACATCATTGATTGACTCCCTTTGGATCAAGTGGCTGTCTGTGTGTGTGTCTGTGCATTTGTTTGACTTGTTGATCCCCTCCATGCAAGACCACCAGCTCGTGGTCCGCTGACCCATATAATCAAGGGCAAAGGCCTCCCTCCTTCTATTCGTAGCCAGAAAGATGTAGGGCACATTATCATCCGTATCATCTGTCTCACTAGCTCCCCACTAACTCCATCATCCCTCCTTGTCCATCCACCATTCTTCTTCCCCTGTTTTTTTTTTGTTTGTTTGTTTTTGAGCATCCGAGTGTGTTTTTGTTTAAGAGATATTGTTTCATGTCTGACCAAATCTTTTCAGTAGTCCGTTTGGCAGTATGTTCATCCATCTGTGTGGGGTTTACATGCCAAAACAGCCATGATCTGTTGTGTCTCTTCAGCATCCACATGTCCACTACTTATCTCTGCTTGTTTACACAATGCTACTTAACATGGATTCATCCACAACTTGGATTAAATGAAGTGATGGGTTGCTACATTTTGCTTGTAAGCCACAGCAGATAAAATCTAGGTGGATCTAAATAAGGAGGTTGTGTGTAGACTGGGTTCTTTAGTCTTGGGTTTGAGGTATCTATATCTATCTCTGAATGCATCATCCTTCCAACCTTGTACTGCCACATAATGAGCTATGAAATATAAAAATGAGTCATGGATGAATGTAATCATACGGGGCACTGGTGGCCTAGCGGTCTAAGTGCCCCACATACAGAGGCTATAATCCTGGTTGCAGAGGTCTTGGGTTCGATTCCAGCCTCGACCATTTACTGCATGTCCTCCCCCTCTCTCTGCTCCCCACATTCCTGTCTCTCTTCAGCTGTCCTATCCATAAAGGCAAAATACCCCAATAATATAACTTAAAAAATATATATATATATATATATATAAAAATATATTGTAATCATACATTCACACAAACGCGTACAATGTGGACCCTGCCCCCTCTGCAGTTTGATTGTCAGGTGTCAGACTCTGCTGAGGTCTGGTACTCGCAGCATTCTTTATGGGAATAAATGAAAACAGAAGAGAAGATGGGCGCAGCGCTCCTCGTCTATTTCTCTGGAGCTCCTCGTCCATTTCTCTGGAGGCCGGTGATGGGTGGGATGGAGCTGAGGAGATGAACGCTCGGTAGTCTGTCTTTGTGCTTTTTCTAGAATGAAATCCTGATCGGGGATATGGGGAGGAGGAGAGCAGGGAGAGTATGAGTGGGCTCCAGGAGGGGGTGTGAAGCTACTGGTTTAAAATGAGATTTTCACTTATTTATTTATTTAGCTGAGCTCGTAGCTCAAGGCTGTCTGTTTGCTTTTTGTTGTATGTACTGTGGCCTCTGTGCCCCCTTCCCCATCCTCCCTCCCCCCTCTGTGTTTGTATCTGCAAGTGCAGATATGTGTGTGTGCATGTTCTACTACATCTTTTTTTTTAAGTGTGTAAGCACTATCTTAGTGAAAGTTTGTGTTTTTTTTCTCAACAGTATTTATGAGAATTATTTTTCCTGCTATCATTGCTCGTGTGTTTATGCACCCCCTATCTTGTTAGAAGTGAGAGCCTGAGCTGGTGTCTAGGGATGAATGGTATCTTTTGGGATAGATCTGTTTTATTATGTGTGTGCCAGACATGCTGTGCATCTATTGCACACACAAGAAAAGCAACCTCTCCCAGGCTGTTGCTGAGCACAATGCCTGAAAACAGCTCAGATTATGCAGGATACAGAGGAGAGAGAACAAGGGCTGTTTTGTCTTTTGCACATTTATGGACATTTGCATCAACCACACTAAAATCAATATTGTATCTATTAGGCTATAAGACTTTTCTGTGAAGGCAGGAGGTTTTATGTGAGTGCGTGTAGGATTTCAGATGTTGGAACATTTCTCTATAATTTATCTCATTGATTTTCAGCCATGCTCATAGCTTATGCTTTCTTGAATGCAGAATGGTCATCAGAAAGGGTTTAGAGGGAAAATGCTGAAAAGTTTGTGTCAGTAGGTCAGCTCTGTGATATCTTTTTATAAGAAACTAGCCCAGTGTCAGCTGAAAGACGAGTACCTCAGAACTGAAAGAACATACATCTCTCTCAAAACAATAAAACATGTTTTCAGTGGTACCCTCAGTCTACTCTTGAATGCCACTCAAACAATAGCATCCCAGTTTTTCTTGACACTGGCATGTCCACATAACATCTGCCTCCTGTTCTCCCATAATTGCTTGCATGCTGGATGTTAGGATGGGGAAATGGCTGTCTGTCTGTGGTGTCAAACACTCCGCACTTACTCCGTCTGTCTCTGTCACAATGTGGCCATGTGTCTGTCATCTCCCATGTATCATATTCCTCAGCTTGTTCTTTCACAGCTCTGTTACCATGACTGCAGGATGGGGGTTGGGGGTGGGGGGTTGCTACAATGACAGTGAACCGGGAGCTGAACTGAAATGAGGAGTTTGGAGAACAGATTTCTGCTCTAGCAGATGCAAAAGAAGTACAAGGCCAACAATCTGTGGACTCGGGCAGCCTGGAGTGATGCACTGTGCCATGCTCAGAACTCCTGAAGAACTATGAGTCACAGCTTTTGAAAAATGTATAACACTGAAATTGTGCCAGGCCATGTGCCCTTCCACATTTAAACTTAGGTTAGCATCGAGTCTTTGACTCCTCTGCATTTCTGAGCCAATGGAAGCCAATGTGAAAAAGAATATAAAGGAATATTCACACATAAATTTCTACTTCTTTAATTTTAATTGCTAACAAATTTTTAATAATTGCTATTTTATCTGCTCTTGTTTGCTTTATACTGTTTTGCACTGTCTACTTTGCTGCTGTAACACTTAAATTTCCCCGTTGTGGGTTGAATAAAAGAGTATCTTATGTTATCTTATTTTAAACTATGTACTATGTATAATCAACTCAACAACAGTTCAGCAGCTGATGTAAGAAAAGTGAATGCATCCTCTCATTCATACTTTAAGGATCAAGACTTGAAGAGTTCATTTGCAAAAACAGTTAACTCACTTTTGAAAAACTAAAAAAAAAACTGGGTGGCTTTGACTAAGTCAAAATGAATTTACTAATCAGACATATCTTGAAAGTGTAACTTTATTAGAAACCTATATCCAAAAGAAATATGTTTTTTGAAAAAACTGAGTTATCTGTTTTTGCAAATGAACTCCACATTTTGGTAATTAATGCTCCACTTGTTCTAATTCAAAAACTTAAAAAGCTGGGCTAAGACTAAAGGGGTCAATTAATCACCATATATCTTGTCTTGGACCTTGGTGTGTATTGATGTTCAGCACAAGTGACTTAGTAATGAAAATAATCCACAGCATTAAACCTCTTAAACTGCTTGCAAGCTAAGCAGGTGCCCTGATTATTTCAAAAATGTTTGAGGGAGAGGATTTTTAACTTGGATGACTTTGTATGAACCTTGCAAGCTGGACCAAAATAGCTAAAGAGAGAGAACATTTCCTAGAGTCAGAGCAGCTCACAGTATGACAGTGCTAAACAGTAGCTTACATTTTAGCTACAAGCCTAATGTTAGCTAGCATACCACTATTGATTATGGTGGCTGAAAAAGTCAAATACACAAACAGCTAAAATGAAACATGCTGGAAACTCTGATAAGCAACCAATTCAAAAAACGTATTCAAACACTGATGCAGAATTATGACGGAATTTGGAGAAAAAGGGGAAAGAAGGAAGGAAGGACAGCCTGCTCGGATAGTGCTCGGTCATCAAACCGACCCCCACTGGTCAGTCAAGCTTCCTCTACCCTTTATCTGTTATTTTACTGTGTCTGTCAAATTTTCTAGAATCAATAGTTTCACCAATGCTAAGGTTGGCCTATATGTTTTAAGCACCATTATCACCTGACCCCGTGGACAAAGGATTTTGGGACCCTTCAGCAGGAAATTGATCGCTTCATCCCGTGTAGTGTGTCATAGCTAGCAACAATCTCAGACGCCCCGTGAACTCCTGACAGAACGTGTAGCATGTTTGATTTTCTCTTGTTCCGTTGCATCAGTGAGGTTGACTGATGGGCACACAGAACAAAAATCACAAGTGTACACGAACTAAATAAGGATGCTAAAGAAGAATGATGAAGGTGCTGCGAGATGGTACTATGAGACAGAAGAAAGGTCTGGCAACAACATCCCGACCTTTATGAAGGTACCACCATGACGGATTGAAAAAAGAGAAGTATTGGCGAGAAATAGCAACTTCATCAGCCTAGGGAGTAACTACTGTTAGGATTTCTGGGTGTTGTCTACCCCAGCCCATCTTCCTTCAAGCGTCATCTCATTGTTTGTGCAGTCTGGTATGTCTGTCGGTCAACTAACGGCGTGAATTTACAACTCTGTAATCGTCTAATCTGAAACAGTGACCATTGTATCAGACAAAAAGATTGTGAAGTCTGACCTCAGCATACGACAAGGCACTGCTAATCAACTTAGCACCCAGACCGTTTATCCACAGAACAGATCCAGATGAGGTGGTCAGTCGTTTAGAATCAGAATCAGGATCAGGATCAGAATCAGCTTTATTGGCCAGGTATGCTTGAACATACAAGGAATTTGACTTAGGTAAACTGTGCTCTCTTTGTACAAGGCATAAGAATAAGACATACAAATAAATAAAAATGTATATAATAACAGTAACATCAGCTATAAATACAAAAGAACAACAAGTAGGCATGACTAATATGTACAGGCTAAAATAATATGATAAAAGTGCAGTGGTGAGTAGCAGAGGTAGTTTTTACATTAAAAAAAATTGTTGTTAAATAATACAAAAAATAGAAATATGGAATTCTGCTTGGAGAATTGTTGCATTGTATATTTACATGTGAATTTAAAGAGAGTATTGATCCAACAGGTATGACACTGTTATGGTTTAGTGTTCATCAGAGTGACAGCCTGGGGGAAGAAACTGTTCTTATGGCGGGTTGTTTTGGCGCACAGTGATCTGTAGCGCCTGCCGGAGGGGAGGAGTTTGAAGAATTTGTGTCCAGGGTGTGAGAGGTCAGTGGTGATGCTACCTGCCCGTTTCCTGGCCCGGGACCGGGACAAGTCCTGGATGGGGGGCAGGTCGACACCAATGATTTTTACTGCAGTTCTTATAGTCCTTATAGTATGTGAGAGAAGAAGAGCAGAGTATGTGGAGAATGTCGATCCTACTGTTTGTGAAAGCATGATACCTCATAGGTTCAGCTAAGCAGCGTCATTTATCAAGGTGTCCATGAAGTCACTTCCAGAGATCCTCAGCCTAATCTTGGAGGTAAGAGAGAGTACAGGCAGGGTTCCCACGCGTCCTGGAAAACCTGGAAAACCTGGAAAACCTGGAAAACAGTTGACCAGTTTTCCAGTACTGGAAAACACCTGGAAAATGGGAGAAAAAGTAAAATGTCCTGGAAAATCACATATAGTCCTGGAAAATTATTCCAACATGGCTGCGTCTGACCTGACCCTATTAACAAAACACATCCCCATTCATTGAAAGCTGAGTGCACGCTGTGCTGGAAAAGACAGCGACACTGCACAACTTTTTTCACATCCTTTATCGTTCACTTCATAATCATGCATTCACAGAAAACGGGGGTATATTGTTCATGTTTTATGGTACATTTGGCTCAATTACCGTACTCTAGCTCAGTTGTTCTCAAAGTGGGGTCCTGGGACCCCTGGGGCTCTGCGAACCATAGCGTGGGGGTCCATGAAATAATTTGAATACATTTCTAGTAAATCATAAAATTGTGCTGTGTCATTACAAAACAGCATACACCATTGTTATGTTTTACAATACAAATAGTTCCAAGGGCAACTAAGAGTGCAAATGGTAGTAAGCATGTGCTTTAGTGATGGGATGTTCGGCTCTCAAACGGCTCTTAATGTAGGATCTTTTGTAGCCGTATATTTTACCTTAATTTTGCAAAAACTAATGGTTTGTGTTGAAAACCCTTTTACGTACAGTGTTTTTATGAGAAGCCTTATAATGCCCAATTGTGTGCATTTCTTCTGTTACAAAATCATTCTCACCCTGATCCTAGGGTTATGATTAGGGTTAGGGATAGGGCTAAGATTAGGATTAGGTTTAAGGTTATGATTAGGGTTAGGGGTTGTGATTAGGGATAGGGTTACGGTTAGGGTAAGGATTAGGGTTAGGATTAGGATTAGGGTTAGGGTTAGGATTAGGATTAGGGTTAGGGTTAGGATTAGGGTTAGGGTTAGGATTAGGGTTAGGGTTAGGGTTAGGATTAGGGTTAGGGTTAGGGTTAGGATTAGGGTTAGGGTTAGGGTTAGAATTAGGGTTAGGGTTAGGATTAGGGTTAGGGTTAGGGTTAGGGTTAGGATTAGGGTTGGGGTTAGGATTAGGGTTAGGGTTAGGGTTAGAATTAGGGTTAGAATTAAGGTTAGGGTTGGGATTAGGGTTAGGGTTAGAATTAGGGTTGGGGTTAGGATTAGGGTTAGGGTTAGGATTAGGGTTAGGACTAGGGTTAGGGTTAGGATTAGGGTTAGAATTAGGGTTAGGGTTGGGATTAGGATTAGGGTTAGGGTTAGGGTTAGGATTAGGGTTAGGGTTAGGGTTAGAATTAGGGTTAGGGTTAGGATTAGGGTTAGGGTTAGGGTTAGGGTTAGGATTAGGGTTGGGGTTAGGATTAGGGTTAGGGTTAGGGTTAGGGTTAGAATTAGAGTTAGGATTAGGGTTAGAATTAGGGTTAGGGTTGGGATTAGGGTTAGGGTTAGGATTAGGGTTAGGGTTAGGGTTAGGGTTAGAATTAGGGTTAGGGTTAGGATTAAGGTTAGGGTTAGGGTTAGAATTAGGGTTGGGGTTAGGATTAGGGTTAGGGTTAGGATTAGGGTTAGGACTAGGGTTAGGGTTAGGGTTAGAATTAGGGTTAGGGTTGGGATTAGGGTTAGGGTTAGGGTTGGGATTAGGGTTAGGGTTAGGGTTAGGATTAGGGTTAGGGTTAGGATTAGGGTTACGGTTAGGATTAGGGTTAGGATTAGGGTTAGGGTTAGGGTTAGGGTTAGAATTAGGGTTAGGATTAGGGTTAGGGTTAGGATTAGGGTTAGGGTTAGGATTAGGGTTAGGGTTAGGGTTAGGATTAGGGTTAGGATTAGGGTTAGGGTTAGGGTTAGGGTTGGGGTTAGGATTAGGATTAGGGTTAGGGTTAGGGTTATGGTTAGGGTTAGGATTAGGGTTAGGGTTGGGGTTGGGGTTAGGATAAGGGTAAGGATTAGGGTTAGGGTTAGGATTAGGGTTAGGATCAGGGTTAGGGTTAGGATTAGGGTTAGGGTTAGGGTTAGGATTAGGGTTAGGGTTAGGGATAGGGTTAAGTTTAGGGTTAGGGTTAGGGTTAGGATTAGGGTTAGGATTAGGGTTAGGGTTAGGGTTAGGGTTAGAACTAGGGTTAGGATTAGGGTTAGGGTTAGGACTAGGGTTAGGATTAGGGTTAGGGTTAGGATTAGGGTTGGGGTTAGGATTAGGGTTGGGGTTAGGATTAGGGTTAGGATTAGGGTTAGGATTAGGGTTAGGGTAAGGGTTAGGATTAGGGTTAGGGTTAGGGTTAGGATTAGGGTTAGGGTTAGGATTAGGATTAGGGTTAGGATTAGGGTTAGGGTTAGGGTTAGGGTTAGGGTTAGGATTAGGATTAGGGTTAGGATTAGGGTTAGGGTTAGGGTTAGAACTAGGGTTAGGATTAGGGTTAGGGTTAGGACTAGGGTTAGGATTAGGGTTAGGGTTAGGGTTAGGATTAGGGTTGGGGTTAGGATTAGGGTTAGGGTTAGGATTAGGGTTAGGATTAGGGTTAGGGTTAGGGTTAGGATTAGGGTTAGGGTTAGGGTTAGGATTAGGGTTAGGGTTAGGATTAGGATTAGGGTTAGGGTTAGGGTTAGGATTAGGGTTAGGGTTAGGACTAGGGTTAGGATTAGGATTAGGGTTAGGGTTAGGATTAGGGTTAGGGTTAGGATTAGGGTTAGGATTAGGGTTGGGGTTAGGATTAGGGTTAGGGTTAGGGTTAGGATTAGGGTTAGGATTAGGGTTAGGGTTAGGATTAGGGTTAGGGTTAGGGTTGGGGTTAGGATAAGGGTAAGGATTAGGGTTAGGGTTAGGGTTAGGATTAGGGTTAGGGTTAGGGTTAGGATCAGGGTTAGGGTTAGGGTTAGGATTAGGGTTAGGGTTAGGATTAGTGTTAGTGTTAGGGTTAGGGTTAGGGTTAGGATTAGGGTTAGGGTTAGGGTTAGGGTTAGGATTAGGGTTAGGATTAGGGTTAGGGTTAGGATTAGGGTCAGGATTAGGGTTAGGATTAGGGTTAGGGTTAGGATTAGGGTTAGGATTAGGGTTAGGATTAGGGTTAGGATTAGGGTTAGGTTTAGGGTTAGGATTAGGGTTAGGGTTAGGACTAGGGTTAGGATTAGGGTTAGGGTTAGGACTAGGGTTAGGATTAGGGTTAGGGTTAGGATTAGGGTTAGGGTTAGGGTTAGGATTAGAGTTAGGATTAGGGTTAGGGTTAGGATTAGGGTTAGGGTTAGGACTAGGGTTAGGATTAGGGTTAGGGTTAGGATTAGGGTTAGGGTTAGGATTAGGGTTAGGATTAGGGTTAGGGTTAGGATTAGGGTTAGGGTTAGGACTAGGATCAGGGTTAGGGTTAGGATTAGGGTTAGGATTAGGGTTAGGACTAGGATTAGGGTTTGGATTGGGGTTAGGTTTAGAACCAGAACTAAATTTAAGCATACAGAACCAGAACCAAACTCATGCAAACCGAACCAGAATCAAACTCAACCAGAACCCTACCAGAACTGTACCAGAACCGAACCAGAACCGAACCAGAACCGAACCAGAACCAGACCAGAACCAGAACCAGACCCGAACCAGAACCATACCAGAACTGAACCAGTACCGAACCGGAAACGAACCAGAACCGAATCAGCACCGAACCAGAACGGAACCAGAACTGAACCAACCCAGAACCGTACCAGAACCGTACCGGAACCGAACCAGACTTGAACCAGAACCGTACCAGAACCGAACCAGAACCGAACCAGAACCATACCAGAACCGAACAAGAACCATACCAGAAACGAACCAGAACCGAACCAGAACCGAACAAGGACCATACCAGAAACGAACCAGAACCGAACCAGAACCGTACCAGAACCGAACCAGAACCGTACCAGAACTGAACCAGAACCGAACCAGAACCATACCAGAACCAGACCAGAACCAGAACCAGACCCGAACCAGAACCAGACCAGAACTTAACCAGTACCGAACCGGAACCGAACCAGAACCGAACCAGAACTGAACCAACCCAGAACCGTACCAGAACCGTACCGGAACCGAACCAGACTTGAACCAGAACCTTACCAGAACCGAACCAGAACCGAACCAGAACCGAACCAGAACCATACCAGAAACGAACCAGAACCGAACCAGAACCGAACAAGAACCATACTAGAAACGAACCAGAACCGAACCAGAACCGCACCAGAACCGAACCAGAACCGGAACCGAACCAGAACCCTACCAGAAACGAACCAGAACCAAACCAGAACCGTACCAGAACTGTGCCAGAACCGAACCAGAAGCGAACCAGACTTGAACCAGAATCGAACCAGCACAGAACAGAACCAGAACCATATCAGAACAGAACCAGAGCCGAAACAGAACCAAACTCAAGCAAACTGAACCAAAACCAGAACCAAACTCAAGCAAACAGAACCAGAACCAACTCCGGTAAACAGAAACAGAACCAAACTCAAGCAAACCTTATTAATGTCCTCAGGTTGGCATTGAGAAAAATCAGATGCCTCAGTTTGGATGGGCTGATCCGATTTCTCCTCTCAGTGAGTATTTGCCCGGTCTTTAAGAAGACTCTCTCTGAAGGAACAGATGAAGCCACGAAACACAGCCTCCCCTCCATCACCTGTTTCCTATATCCTCACATATGATTGGCCGCATGGCCGCCATGCTGACCAATCAAAACAAAGTTCTGCTGTGAGCAGAGCTGGGGCTGAGCACTGTGAGAGCTAAGCAGCGAAAGGAAAAAACTGGGAGCCAGCTCTCTATTGATGCGAGCCGGCTCTTCTGATTCACTATAAAGCATCGACTCTCAGAGCTGCAGCTTTTGATGACACATCACTAATGTACTTAATCTGTGTTACAATTATGAGGGGTCCATGGACTATTTTCTCACCTGTAAGGGGTCCCTGGCTCCAAAAGTTTCAGAACCCCTGCTCTAGCTAGTAGGAGTGCAAACTCCCGATAGTGAAAACAAAGGGAACAAAAAGAGTGACACAGCTGCACAGAAACTCCACGTTGTAGACATCGCTGATCATAATAGACATCGCCATGCAGGAAGACAGTTTACATTTTTTTAAATCTCTGAGAGATCTTCACATACAAAGTGCCTCTTTACACCGGTGAGATTTTTTCAGAGTTTACGGTAACTCAAATAAAAAAAAAGTGACATTTGCTTTGTTTTATGTCGACCACTTAGCAGGATGAATATCATGATTAAGCAGGTACATTTTGAGTCTGAGTTGAGTTGAGAAACATTTGTGGCCATTTTTGTCATTTAGATCTATTTAGGTCATTAAAGCACTGATCCTCTGATCATTATTATTATTTAATTGTTTCAGGAAGGCAGCTTCCTGATTCCTTTGTAGGTCCTTTTGTTTTTTTCTTTGCTCATTTTATATTTTTTGAGAAAAGAGAAAGCTGAGATGAGAGTTGCCCATCATTGTTGCTTGGTTGCACTGATAAAGTGAAGTGCTGTACATCTGTGGTTGCATTATTCTATTATCAATTTCCCATCATTTTTAAGTATGTAAGAGATGATTTCAATGATAGCCATAGACTACATGTCTTTCAATGTAGACTTCCACAGAGAGGAACATATTAGACTATTTAGGAACTAAATTAGGAACTAAATTTTGACGGTCATACCAGCTTGATCATCAATGAAAATGTCCTGGAAATGTCCTGGAAAATGATCTCTGGAAAAGAGTGGGAACCCTGACAGGGCCTCTTATCGCTCAGGTCGAGTTTGGTGGAAGAAAAAGGCGTAAATGAAATATAAAACGAACAGCTTGAACTCAAACGAGGTCACTTGCTGTGACTCAAGTGTACAAAAAAAAAACTGTGGCCAGTAATCACTTAATCATGTAACCAATACACATTTTTGAGAGCTGTTGGGAATAATTACACCAAGCTCTAACTGTAATCATTAATCAGTCACTAATTACTGAACAATTATAACAAATCATATGATTAGCTATGATTATTTCAGCAGTTTCACCAAAGACAAACAAGTCTGACTACATTATACAGAATAAAGTAAAACATTTTCAAAGCATCAGTTTATTTGAACTGGACATGATCACAAATCCTAATCTGCTGTGTAGCCAAAAATAAGACGAATGAAAATGGACCAATGGCAGGAAAATGTGAATAAACTCATTCCTGACTGGAAAAAACAAACAGCTGGATCCGAGCTCTAATGGACCCTCAATCCATTAAGATCAATTTTGAGCTGTATGCAGATTTTTGTCTGTATGTTTTGATAGAAAAGTGGGTTAATATTGGACATTTCTGTGGGAAAACGTATGGTTCCCAGTAGGGATGCACCGATCCTACTTTTTAGGTCCCGATACCGATATCGATACCTGGGCTTTGGTATCTGCCGATACCGATATTAGCCGATCCGATCCTGGTATTGATTTAACATGACTCTATTCCTTAATGTGAGGATAGGATCATGTTTTGGCAACTTCAGGGGGGGTTCCAAGTGCTAAACCAGAGGGTGGAAACATTACCACTGCACATGTTGCAAGTTTCCGGTGTAGTTGTTAGCAAGAGAAGCATGCACCTAAACTGCAGAGTCTCTGTAGTTATCCTCCATCATGCTCTGCCGGGCAAAAATGCACAGGCCAGTAGGCGCTGATGACGTAGGAGACGCACATGCCTGTTGTAGATACAGAAACGCATAGAACTGAGATGAATAGATCTGCCATATGGATCAGCACTATATATCGGCCCCTTGTCACTGATATCTGATCTAGCTTTTTGAATCCGATCTAGCCGATATCCGATACCAGGATCGGATCGGTGCTATAGAAACCAGTCTCTGTATCTGATCTCTACCTCCTCTTGAACACCTTCTGATATCAAGCAGTTGACTGGTGTGTTTCAGTATTAGGGATGGGTACTGTTTTCAGTACTTTTATAGGTACCGACCGAATTCCGTCAGTACAACCGAGTACCGATTCACGTAAAATTAAACGGTACAATGTTTCGGTACCTAAACACATCTTTGTGACTGTGAGGGAGTGGAAGAGTAGGCGATTTTCCGTACGTTCGCCCTGTAATAAAGTTCAAGACTGATCGGATGGACGTCTCTGCTCTCTGCGGGAGCGCGCAAAACAGAGCCTGCAGCCAACGGGCGCGCGCACTCACTGCGAGGCAGAGTTGCAGGAGGAGTAAGTTGAGACCTGGTTGGGACTTATTTTATACAGTCTATGGTAGACACGGACTCTCTTGCTCTGACTACCTGCCTTGTTTATAGCCGTTCCTGTGTGCGTGAATGCCCAACAAGTAAGTTGTGTGTCCTGTTATTATAAAGAGACGGCAAACTGACTTTTTTCCATTCACGTGTGTTAATTGATAAACTCCCGAAAGAGCAATTAGACTCCACAAGCACGTGTCAGCTAATATATCTAATCACCTATATAATCCTGTTTCTGTTCATTTCATGTTAAATGAAATAAATATGTTAAATTTAAAAAATGAGATTTTATTATTAAACAAATTAACATTTATTACCACATAAACACACAAAAGTACAGAAAATTGGTACTGTTGAGTACCGGTATCGATTCCCAGGTACCAGGTATCGATACCGTATCGGGTCAAATGTGAAAGGTACCCATCCCTATTCAGTATGTTTAAAAAACCTACCTTGTTTCTATATTTTAGGAGTCAGGATTCAGTATTTTTCCTCTTCAATACTTCTGTTACATTTTTTCTGTGGCTGCAGTGCAAATGGAAAAAGAGCTCTCCTATGTGTAGTGACTTGAAGTGAGCTTATTTTCCAATAGAAAAACACAGATGTGGAATTTATCGTTGGCAAACTCAGTTATAATAACTAAAACTTACTCTTCTTTGACCTTGTTGAGTGCAGTCCAATCTTATGCAATTACAAAGTCTCCAAAGTGTTTGGTTTGTGCCCCAACATTCCTATTAACGTAACAGAGTCACAGCCAACAAGTAAAGCCCACTAAAAAATACTTTGTTGCTTGTAGTCTTTGGACACTCAAGTGTCTTTTGTGAGTTTTTTCTTTGTGTATGCCCACCGCTGAGACCCGGCTACCAGCAGAGTTGTGTTGTCTTGCTGGCTCAGTGAGAGCCTCTGTGTGTGTGACTGCAGCCCTCCCTCTCTGACAGGGCAGTGGGTTTTGGGGGTGATCCTGGCTGGTTTTATTTACACATTGAGTAATACACCCCTCCTTTACTCCTTTCAGGGGGGACAAGCTTTTCATTGGACTAATTGGAGTGTGCAAGCCATCATAGCCAAAGTGCTCCCGCAGGCCCTCTCTTTCTCTTTCTCTCTTTTCTTGCCTTCTCCCCTCCTCCAACACCCGGGCTTTTATTATCATTTGCCATATCGAGTAAACAACCTGTTAGTGTAAATTAGGGTCCAGTGAGTGATGAAGCGACATATCCAACCCCTCCTGCCTCCCCTGCCTCTGCTCTCCCTTCTCTCCCTTGCCACCACAGTCTTTCCATCCCTTTGAGCCCTTTCCTCTTTTGTGCCCCCACCCTCTGTTCTGCCTTGTTTGGCACGCAGCTTTTCAAAGACAGAAGTAGTGATGGTAGCTGTGTGTGTGTGTGTGTGTGTGTGTGTGTGTGTGTGTGTGTGTATATGTGCGTGTGTGTGTGTGCGTGGATGCAGGGGGTCTGAAAATGAAGATTGAAGCGGACAAAAAAGCCCTGGCGCAACCTTGAGGTGGAAATTAATAATGATAAAAATAATTACTGCCCCTCTCCCCTCACCCACGCCTCCCCCGACCTAGTTTTCATAATGGAGAACGATAGCCCCCAGTCGCACTTTATGTGTGTGTGTGTTTAACTGTGTGTTAATCTGTGTGTGTGTGTGTGTGTGTGTGTGTGTAGGGGGAGAGGCTGCAGAATGGTCATGTTGTAGTTGGGATGGATGTAGGACAAGACCTACATGAAGAAAACACAAAGGCCATTAGGTACAAGGATGTGTGTTGCTGTCATTAAACACTGCTACAGGTAAAACAGATGGCTCACCTGGCTCACACTAATTGTCTCTCGTTTTGCCTCCTGTGCGTCCCAAACACTTATGCTGGTGGTCATTCTGTCTTAGGTTGTTAGGTTGTCATGTCAAGGTTCCTCATTTTACAATGTTAGACTAATGTATCTGTTTGGGAGTGTGTGTGTGTGTGTGTGTGTGTGTGTGTGTGTGTGTGTGTGTGTGTGTTTGAGCACGGTGAGCATGTGTATTCAGCAGGGGTGTGTTGAACAGACGGTGAACACTGAGCTGTGACCGCTCTCTGCTCTCAGCGAAGATGAGAGGATGTAGGAAAGGTCACACACAAACACATATCCACATGCACATATGTGGAATAATATTTCAAAATGATGACCTATGACTAGGGTTGCAAAGGGGTGGAACATTTCCGGTAAATTTCCATGGGAAGTTAAGCTGGGGAATTTTGGAAATATTCCAAATTGGAATTTATGGGAATTAACTGGGAATTGAGGGTAATTTTATGGTAGGGTATCATATCCAAGCATAAATATTTGTTTTGTTATAAGCAGACATCCATCCAAAATAATACAATTAAAACAGATTTATTTGTAGAACTTTATCAAGTGTTAAATATTTTATAGAACAATCATTTCTTTCATTGAAGAACAAAAACATGAATGTTGAGTTAAATATTACTCATCCCCCCTGACCCAACCCATTCAAAAGTTAACAAAAATGCAATCCCAACAAAGTCCCATTCAAAATGTTAAATGGAGAGAGCCGCTCTCCCTCCAAAAAAGTCCAATTCAACATGCAAATAAAAAGTGCATGTAGAGGGCGTTTAGTCAGGATTATGCTAAAATATATTTTCCCCAACTATATTTAAGTTCCCTATTAAGAGCCAACCTTCAATTTAGTAAATTCCGGGTTTATTCCCATAAATTCCCGTTTATTCCCATGGAAAGTTTCCAACTTTGAAATTCACAGAATTTTACAACCCCACCTATGACACAGTTACCTCCTTAGCTGACATAAGCCATTATATGACTGTATTTGTGTTTGTGTGAGAGATAATTTAGGCCTCTAGTTCAGGGATGGGTAATCAAGAACTGGTTCCAGTTGAGAGCTGGTTCTTATCAATACCTTCCACTTATTTCTGCATCCCTTAGAAAACAGTCAGGTCACGCATCAAGAGAGGCAGTCATTGCGATTGACAACCAAGGAGCAGAGGTAGTAATCATGGTGGACATGAGACTGAGTCGGTCCAGAGTGTGGCTTAATTTCACAGAAAATGACGTGAGCAGCGCATCGTCCCATGTCCGTGGCTGCGTGATTTTTAAGCAAGGAGGGAAACACCAGCAGCGTGCTGAAACGTTTGTCGATGCAGCAGAGCATTAAGTATCAGGAGGGCCATGTGTTTGACGCTCTATGTCAGAGGTGTTTTGGTTTAAAGAGTGACCCTGTTATCTGGCAACTCTCAGGTGAATGCACTAGTGGTTGTCATCCACAACAGCTGTTTGTTGAAACACGAAAAGAGTCCTTGCAAATGCAGTTCTTTTTTCACAATAAGGAGGACAAAATATATTTCAAATACATGTTTTATGAAAACCTTGGGGCATTGGTATTGTTATTGTTGTTGCTATCAATCTTATTAATTCCCATCCATACTCTGGTTTAAGGACAATGCCTTAAATGCTGTTGGTGGTGCTGATGAATAGAGGGGGGATCTGTAAGACTACCATCAGTATGGCAGCAGTTTTGGCGTAAAAGTCTGTTTTTCAACCTGAAGTGTTTGCACTGTTCAGTCAGCCATCGAGCTCTGACTGTGGACAGCACAGTTGCCAAACTTGAGCCAGAAAAATCTATTTCCTCTGAAGGATTCAGATTTTCTGCTGGACTCCTTTATGTCTGCAAACAGTGCGTCAGTTTTGTGATCTCAGTAAAATGAGAACAGCGGCATTGAGATTGTACTTTTGTTCTAGATAAGTGGGACCAATTAGAAATAATAAGCTGTGTGGGTTTTTCAGTGTACAGACCATGTAAACTATCCTGCAGAAATATTGGCTCTTAACCTGTTTATTTATGTTGCGTTGTCTATCCAGGTTATAATCATGTTTTTATAAACTAAATAAACTCCACTGGATGAACTTTGTATTTCAATGCTTACTTCTGATAGACCTAAACACGTGCTCTGGGAGCATTTTACTAAAAGATAATGACAGATCTTTACATTTCCCTTTGGAACTGTTTATTTATTCATCTATTTTTTAAATCAGGACCTTCCTGTGGTGATGCTTTGCCAAATTTCTTTTTGTCCGACAAAAAAAAAATCATAAAAGTTGTTCAATTCTCCGCTAAACTCAAGTTTTGGCAAATTCAGAAGATTGAGTCCCTTTGGCCTGCTGACACCTTTCTTCAAGTCAGGGGGTCTCAGGGCTTGAAACACTTTTTTTTTGCCCACTGATTCTTTGGGTGCAATGACGGGTACCAAAAGTCTGATGTAGTCTAGAGGTCGAAGGCATTGAATGTGGTCCTTTTAGATCCCATGTTCCCAACCTCCCTGCAGGAAAATTCTCCCCTAGCACTCCTACTCAGTCGCATAAGACCGGCCTCTCATTCTCCGGGAGAAACTCCAACAGAGTGGTGCTCAGCAGGGAGCTGAGGCTGAGCTGTGAGCTGTTATCAGTGAACAAGTGCGTAACTCAAGTCTGGACATTGTCTGACAGCGAGAGAAACAATAATAAACCCATCTGACACGCTCTTTGTGGACTGTCGACTTTAACAGAGACTTTGGCAATGACCAGGTCAATGGATGATGTTTTTAAGAGCTAGAACAGACCTGAATTTTTGAAAGCTGTATGTTTAGGATCTTTTCTTTTTTAAATTTATATTTTTAAGCTGTTCTGCCTTTATTGATAGGACAGCTGAAGGGAGACAGGAAATGTGGGGAGTAGAGAGTGGGGGAAGACATGCAGAAAATGGTCCACAGGCCGGGAGTTGAACCTTCGACCTCTGCGACGAGGACTATAGCCTCTATACATGGTGCACTTAGACCGCTAGGCCACCAGTGCCCCATGTTTAGGATCATTTCTATCAGAATAACAGCCAGATCAGAATAAAAGGGCTTCATGTAACCTCATTTGTAATAGGCTGGTCCCATCTGGCCCATTCTGTAAGAAATTCAGTGTGATCAAGAGGGATGGGTTATATTCAGCTGATTATACAATAATTAACCATAGTTATGAATATTATATTCCATTTGTACCAAGTGTGTCCGGCTGAATGCTGCTAAATTCTACACCCTGCACCTTTAAAGCATGGCATGGCATGAACAGGAATGCATTGAATGTTTCAAGTGACATCTTGCAGATTGATTTAACCTTACAATTCACTCTTTATTTTATTTGTGAGAACAGACCATAGACTGTAAAAAAATGGACAGCGTTGCTCCGCCTTTTCCCGTTGTACGGTTTTGAAGCCAAAACAAACAGTTCGAATGTGCAGCCATTGTGCAGCCAGAGTCTGCGCAGTAGAGAATTTCTGTGTTGCCACCATGGTTGCCACGGTAATTTCTGTGTTGCGGTAATGAGCTCCACCCTACAGTGTACCGTCACGAGGTCCTACGGAGTTTCTCTCTTCGCCAGCTGTCAATCAAAGTGAATCAGGACGTAAAACCCCGTTTTTTAACCTCTGATAACTAACGAAAAAAAAACTTTTCAGAAAGAAGAGGCCTTGAACACAAACAGTCAAATAATAACTACATATCACCAAAGCATACGAATGTGAGAAACACTTGTACCACGTGTATTTCTTTTTTAAAGTTTGACCGCAGTCCCATTCAAATGAATGGGGGAGACGGAGTTTTTGACCTATACTGCAGCCAGCCACCAGGGGGTGGAGTTTTTGTGGAAGCCTCTCTTCTAGCCGAGTGAGCTTCACCTCTGGAACAGACACATGAACACATATAGCTGAATAGAGTATTACTATGGCGTCTTGGTGAACTACCTAACGTTGAAACTGATCTTAAAAATTCTTGGCATTGTTATATTTTTTTGTAAATTGACAATCTTTTGAGGAAGATCGGCTTACACCAGTTGAGATACTATTTGTCAAAAACCTTTCCTTTTTTCAGTTTTGCATTTTTGGTCAACAAAGTCGCTTAAGTTGTTTTAAAGAAGTTGAATGCTGAGTTGGATTAAAAAGTAAAGATTATATGTTTAAAGCTGCTATGAGGCGTATTTAGTTGGTTGTGAAGCAGTCTGACATTGATTCTAATACCCCTATATGATCAACAAAAATAAACGTGACCATCATTGACAAAATGTTGTATTTTTGCACGTTTATTATTGGTGCCTGAAAGCACTGCTGTGGGGTAGTTTGTGCACTGCACGCTGCCAAAACAGTCATTTTTAACATATTACACTGTTAAGATTTTTGATTGAGACATTTTGCTGCTGAAAGAAAGCAGCATGAGATTTTAGTTCACAGATGCAACTTACACATGTAAAGGACAAAATCGGCAAAGAGATAAGAGGTACTGCTTTGTCCACAGGGGGCGCCAAATAAATAAAAAGCAAAAGAACCTCACAGGAGCTTTAAGGGAATATATTTAAATTTATTTTTTAATATATATGTAAATGTGTGTATTTTCTCAAGGTTGCAGCTACAGTTTTGCAACATTAACTTTGAAGAATGCTATCTAAGTTGCAAACACTGTAAGGACTTAAGCTCTTTAAGAAGTCTCACCGCTGAGTTATGCAGCTAGATTAATTATAAGGGCTTAATTAAGGCATTGAGGAGCGGGAGGGTGGCTGCAGAGCGGTTGAGAGGAACAGCAGAAGAGGACTGAGATAACCTCCGACCCCACTCTCCAGTCTCCACAGAAGCGTCCACCTAGCCGACCCTTTATAGCAACTGGGGAGGACAAACGCTCGGTCTGAAAAGTTACTGCCTTCAGTGTGACCATTCAGTGCTTCATACTACATGTACTTTCTTTTCACAGTGTTTTAGTTCTGATGATTGAAATAGTCTTTAAATGGTACACTATAACCAAAAATATAACACACCTGGTCCTTGTGAAGCCGCTGTCACGCTTTCTACATCACTTTATTTTGGCTCCCACTGTTGTCCCATGGGCAGCAGAGGCAGCAGAGGTCTGCTAACAGTATTACCAAGGAGGAAATGAAGTGCTTTCTCTCGGAGCAACAGTGATGATGACTCAGTTGTTTAAGATTTGTAATGTTTTTGGAGAGAAAAAACTTAACAACCAAGACTCTAACACATGATCTCATCAGGAATGATGTCTGTTTGGAGAATAAATTGCAAAAGCTGATGAAGAAGACCGAGAAGAGCTCTGGGCAGGCGTTTCTGTCAGTGATATTCATTCCTGATGAATCACTGACATTGCACAGTACAGAAGCTTTCTGTGAAACCTTTCTACACTGTTTGTTTGCAGCTTACTTTTATGGCTTTTTGACAGTTTGATATGTGAAAATAGCCATTACATAAAAGAAAGTGGAGCTTTCCTTTAAAGTTGCATAATAGTTGCCTTTTTGTCCTGCCTCTTTGGCTGTCTGGATTGTTATGTGGCTAAACATGCTGACAGGAGCTGGTCTGGCTGCAGCAGCTGGCCTGTGCAGGTGAATTTTTTTCACTTGTATTAATCTTTCTGAATACCAAAGCAGAGACACTGTGAAAATCAGCAGAGACGAAGTAGATGGCACACATGCATTTTGCCCATGCACATGTGTTTTTGCATTCCCGATTGTGCAGATGGACATGTGTAGGGATGTATGTGTTTGTGGGTGTTTGTGGTCCAGGGTTTAGACTGTGGAAGCATCTGGCAATGCCAGCCTGGCTGTGTGCTCCTGCTGTGGGTCAGTCAGGCTGTTTGGACATGAAGCGTCTGTGAGAGTGTGTGCAGCTCGCCGGCCTGGGAGTGTTTTATGTCTGTAATAGGCACTTAAACACACAAACCCAGCAGGCAGCAAAAGAAAAGTGCCAGAGGAGACACTCAGTGGTGTTAACAGCAAGTTCTTTAAGTTGTCTGCTTTACTGTGATAGTTTGTTTTAATGTTGGAGAGTGCACTTGACGGGGGGAGTGTAGTCTGTCATTTACACACAGAGCATTGGATGGATGAGCAAAGAGAGAGACATGGAGTGGATGTGTGGTTAAAAAGAGTGAGTAGAGCAAATTCATGCTGTTTGTGTTTATTACTGGATGAAAAAAAAAGTCAGTGTGATGGGGGGTTTGTGTACATGGTGTTAGAGAAATGCTTATCCATCATTTGGTGAACTGGAGCAGACGGGTGGGGGAGAGAGAGCAGTATTATGGTTGGTGTCTGTGCTGTAGTGGTGGCTTAATCTGGAACATGGGGCAGCCACGCTGCTTTGACAGGCAGAAAAAGTTGGAGAATCCTGCGGAAAAAGGAGATTCTGATGGAAAAACCCTTGAAAAAAAGCAACAGTAGAGAAGAGGAAAAACAAATTTGAGTGTTGCTGTGGACCAAACGAGATACAGAGAGGGACAGGGTTGGAAAAGAGGAAGAAGGAGAGAGGGGAGGGGGACTAAGTGGGAGAGCGGCAGAGGGACTCAGGGAAGGAGAGGGAGGTGAAGAGAGCGGAAGAGGGAGGGAGAAAGGAGGTGTGATAGTGGGTGGGAGAGGAGGAGACAGTCTGTTGGATGGGCAAAAAGACAAAGGAAAGAGAGAAGAGTGAAAGGGATATGTCAATGGGCTGGTTAGGGATGAAAAAACTAACAGATGCATAGAGATAAGACAGCCAAGGTCTCAGGAGAGGGATACTAGGGTGCAACATGGAGTAAGACAGTGGTTTAGTGAGGGGTAAAGGCAAGGAGAGGGGAGAAGGGGGAGGAAGAGATTAAGGAAAAAGGCAGAGTGATAGACTGGCAGAGAAGAGGGAGGAGAGAAGAGCTGGATGAGAGAGAGGAGGGAGGCCGTCTCGTAGAGCGCACACAGCACGCGTGGAGCTGGTGTTAGAGCGAAAGAGAGACAGAGAGAGGGAGGGAGGGAGGGAGGGTGGGAGGAGAGAGGGAAACAGAAGGAGGGGGTGAAGTATTTAAACGCTGGAGCAGGACAGCACTGGCGAAGCTCTGAACTCCCCGAGAGTGAAGGTAGGACAGGGAGAAGAAGAAGAAGAGCAGAGCTCCACAGTTTTCCTTACGACCAAGCCCACACACTCACACACGTAAATATTGCACATACAAACACACTCAGACGAACCCACTCTCGCGCACGCACTTTTGGACTTTCAACTCATTCCCGGACTCAAAAAGCTGTCCTCTGGAACTCTACCTGTGCCTTCTTTGCTCCCACTCATCACCCTCCTCACTTCGTCACCCACCTACACTCCCTCAGTCCCTCGCTCGGTGAGGGCAGATGGCCATGCCGCGGGCCTCTCTCGGGGGTGCCTTAGGATGTGCCCTGCTGGCCCTAGTCTTGGGGAGCAGCAGCATGGATTTTGGGGCACCCCCAGCAAGCTTCTACCCCCGTTTCAACCCCTTCTTCTTCCTGTGCACCCATCACGGAGAGCTGGAGGGAGCCGGGATTGCAGAGGGTGGGGGAGAGGTGCTACTTACCCTACAAATTGCCGGCAGCCCCACTGCCTACACCCCTGGACAGGAGTACCAAGGTGAGAACACCCCCCTACAGTGTTCACTTTTTCGTGCTGCATGTTGAGGCAGTTTTTTGAGTAGTATTGGTTGTTCCAAAAGAGAAGCATGAATTGATCTTATTTACTGGTTGTGAAAATGAATGCTGTTTGCAGTGCTTCTATAAAGAAGTTTTTGTTTTGTCAAAGATTAGCTCTCGATTCCTTGAGGTCTTCTGATGAATAAATCTGCACAGCTTTTTTAATCAGAAACAGTTTGGATTAACGATATCACAATAACAAAAAAAACACAGCAAAGAATTCCACACACGTGTGTCGAGTGGCAACATTTCCTTGCAGATGTTTTCCCTCACACTGCTGTGGGGTGTGCGTATAGGAGTTTGCAGTTTGTGTGGGGTGGTTGTTGATGGAGACCAGCATTTATGTAACTGTTATAAGTAGTGATGCTGAGTGGGACTCCTGTTCAGAGCTGTGAGCAGCTTTGGTGTTTTACAGCGCTGTGATCCTGATGCTCTATGTGTAGGTGGCTTCTCCACAGGACTAACAGTGAGATCCTTGCAACTGAATGAGAGAGAAAAACTGCAGGTGCTAACAGACAAACCATACAAAGACATGTTCTGACTGTTAGGAATCAGGATGCACAAAACAGCTTTCCCACACTGATGTTCTGGCACCCGGTCTTGGAAAAAGGATCCCCTGACCTCCCAAACTCGGTCATCATCACTCAGTCACTCACTCCCGCCACTCACTTAACACTGGGGACAGTGACCCGCACAGGCCACCAGTGAAGGGGTAGGTCACATTCCCATGCAGTTATCTACTCCAATAAGAGCTGGTTGTTTACATTTTACACACAAAACTGATTTTATCTAACTTCCTAAATATACACAATTTGTGTGCATTGCCCTTCTCTCTTCTGAACCCTGTCCTTCTAATATTACACCTTCTTTGTTATGGCAAACAGTAGATTTATTACACTGTTCCTGCACCGTCAACAACTGTGTTTCATTATCAGGGCAAATAAACCTCTTGATTTCAATAAGGACATGCGCAGACTTTGTGTAACTGTATACAGAAGGAAATATGGAAAGGCTGGGCAAACGGAGCCGCTGTATTATCCTCTGTCTAAAATAACAGCCCTGATCAACCCTTCAGTCAAGCACCTTTTAACTGGGGCCGGGCTTGTAGGGAGAGCGGGTGGGGAGAGATTTGAATAACTAGCTGGTGGATGGGAGGGATAGAGCGCATGGAGAGGTTTAAATAATTAGCATCAGAAATGTGGTGGACTGGGAGGAGGGAGAGATTTAAATAGGGCCACGGCTGGGATCGGATGGAATAGGGGGAGATTTAAATGACGATGAGAGGATTGAGCAGATAAGATACCAGCAGCGAGGCTTGTACAGAAAAATGACAGGGTTCCAAGCTGCTCACTTTTTTCTCCGTCCCATGTTTTGGCACACGATGACAGCTCATTGTTACATTTCTGGGGTTTGACTGAGTTTGGACGGGGAAGGAAGGATAAATGGCAAGTGAGCAAGTGCAACGTGGCTGACTGTGCTTAGTTGTGCAATCATGAGCAATCCCTGTCTCTATTTTCCACCTCCCGACCATCTTTGCAAACCTTGATGGTTACATCCATCCTTACAAGTTGTTGCCACAGTCTCCGCCAGGCTCATTGTGGCGGAAATTGAATGGTCTGAGGGCTACATATAAAAGTGTTGGGCTGAAGGTGGACGTGTATCTGCCTGCTCTGCTGAAAGCAGAACGAGAGAAAAAGAGAGAAGAACAGTAAATCACATCCTTTGGTGATGTGAAGGCGAGGGCAATGGAAGTGTTTGAATGAGCTTCTGTAGTTTTCTTTTATTTGGTTTGGTCTCAGATGATTGTTCTCATTGCGTTTTATTTTCTCTCTGGGCTTTTGATTTGGATTACATTTGTTTTAATCTTCTAAAAGCAACGTGTGATCTAACCACCGACAGAGCTGCATGTGGAAATGGTGGGTGGAAAGCAATAGAGATGCTGGCCGTGTGGTTGTTGAAGAGCCGTAGAAAAGAAACCTGAAGATGGAGCGCAAAGGGAGAGTTGTTTCTGGAGGGAGGGAAAGCAAGAAAAATAAAAGAGACAGATGACCCCTTTTAAAAGGGACAGAAGGTGAGTGTCTCAAAGAACCACCTCTGTATTCAGTGCTGAGGAATTGGAAGAGTCTGCGTGGCCGATTTCCTGTACAGTAATTGAGTTTCTGACCTTTTGCTTCTCTGTTGCTTTTGAGCGATAAGACCGTGTGTGGGCAGCGGACTATGTGTATGTAGTAGATGAGATAACTGTATTTAGCTATCAAAATGAAATGACCAAGTGAGGCTGGGTTACTGTGTGTGTGAAATGCTTGAGAGGCTGCGTGTGTTGGCACGGTCACTGTGGACTAAAGGGAAACAGAATTGCTGTCAAGAAACTCTGAACTTCTGGGAAACAGAACGATTTGTGAAGATTTGTGTGCTTACGTTCAGACTCTAGGGTCAGTCCTTCTGCCAGACAAGCAGAGAGCAAGTGTCACTCATACACACACTCACATACTGCCCACATACGGCCTTATCTTTCAGAGGAGAGAAAGCAAAAGAAGAAAGGTCACACTGGGATTTGAGCCTGTCCTCTAAATAATCAAACGACCCTTTTGAGCCACTTTTACAGGAACACTCAGGAAGCAGTTCTTTATTTCTGCCATGTCAAAGCATTTTTTTAAAACTTTGTCTCTGACCTCTTTCAACACTGCTGTGGGAACGCAAGATGTTCTCCGTACAGCCACCGCATGTTTATAGGAAGCAACATCAGAATACAAAACCCAGAGCCCTGTTTCTAAACAAAGTCAATCAGAGCACGCTTGCTTTTTTATTCCTGCTGGTTCTCGTCCCTCCGCTCTGGAAGTATTACAAATTTATTTTAGCAGATGATAAACAGCATTTAAAAAACAGGGACAGTGGGAGAACAGGGGGAGGCAAAATTCCTCATAACAGACTGTCTTCGTAACAGAAAAAACATGGCCTTTCCATTGAAGAAGATTTGATTTAAATCTTGAGAAGCTGGGACACCATTCAGCTGTGTTGTGCAGTGTGATTAGAAAGCACAATGGGAAAGATTGGTGAGGGAATTCAGTGGTTATGTGCTGTCCTCTGGAAATCAGTAGAGAATAGCAAGAAAAATGGAGGTGCATGAGCAGAAATGGGGCCAGCCAGATTGATTGAATGCCTTTGTGTGTTGAGAATTTTGTGCCATTTTCCTGTTGATTTCACCCTCGTCTTCATAATGATGCACGTGCGCCCTTTAGGCTGCAGTTATTTCATACGATCAGAGGTACAAGCACAGGTTCTGTTTACGGTATTTCAAAAGTTTAAGTGAGTGCTTGTATTCCTAGTAAGCGTATTTGCATATAGCACAGTGTTGTGGTGTGTGTTTCTATAAGTAGGGTTATGGATGTCAATGAAGAGAACTGAACGAGCCATTCACAAAAGCCTCTGCTGAGGCATGTATACTCAGGTATGCAGCCTCGCTCTCCCTCTTACTATTTTCATTGTTTCCACTCACTATTGAAAACCAAACAATATTCAATGGGATTCAGCAGCACATGTCTCTACAACGATGGCACAATAGAAAACCAGGAGGAGGAACGGTGGTGAGAGGGAAAGAGAGAGAGAGAGAGGCTAAAACAAGAGAGCTGCATGGAGAACCAGTTGACAGTACATGCTGAAATGACCATTCCTAATCTGTCAATGGACTCCACAAACGTCCCTGTTCCATGGATCTTTTTATGTGCAAATGATTGAAGAGGCCTGAGAAACAATCAACATTTCAAGGAGATTTGGACTTCGCCACTAAATGACATCCTTATTGGGAACTTGGAGATAAATTCATCGCCACAAAATGCCATCAGCTCTCCCATGATAACCTATCAGATTTGAATTACTTCGGCATCTCTCCTGACAACCGACAGAGACAACTCAATGTGTCACGCGATTGGAAAAGAGCCCATTATCTATCTGCAAAGTTGATTACTTTGCATGGTCGGGAGAATTTTTTTTTCTGTGAGTGTGCAGCTGACTTATATCTGTAGAACAACAAGTCAGTCATGTTGAAGTGAAGGTCACACAAACAAGGCTCCAGAAAAGCAGATATTATCTCACCAGGTCATATCAGCAAAGCTGCAGCAAGACATGCTAGAGACACATGGGCCATTTTTATCTCTCTCAAAGATTGACTCCCTGTTTTAGTCTTGTGATTGAAAACCAAAAAAGAAACTGTGACTTGTGCAAACCATCATGGCCTTCTGCAGCACTTGACCTCTGTGGGGACAGTTTGGGTCTACTCACTAACCTTTGACCACATCGTGTCAGTGCTTCCTTTCCTGGAGGTGCGTTCCTACAGAGTGATTAGATTTGGCTGGTGTCGCTGGTCCTCCTGTCCACCAGTCTAGTGCTTCTTACATCTGTGTAAACTTCACTGTAGCTTTTAATGTATCTACTTAAAAAACCAAGAAATCTCTAAAGTGTGTTTTTCACGGTGCAGAAAGCATTGGTCAGTGAACCATCAAAAGGGTGGCCTAGTTTAAATGCAGACATACAGTTTAGGGGATCGGGGACACTGAAAAAAAAATGGGATAAGAGTGAGGAAAGAGTGGGTCTAATGGTTTAATAGGGTTCTCTTGTGAGAATAGGAAAAACAACATGCAGATAGCACTTTCAAGTGGTCCAAACCCATGCATTCATTAGCTTCCTGGCTCTTCAGCCCTCTGCCTCCTGCTGCTTTTGTCTGAATAGGTCACTTCACTGAGTACAGAGAAGTGTGTCAAGTGTATAACTGTTTGTATGGGCACTGGGTGTGTTTGGGTGTTCCGTTGTTGCGGACATTGAATGATGAACCATTTAAAGAGCATTGTATTCACCAGATATGCCACTTTCCTCTATATGAAGGAGCAGATGGGCGAGAAATGAGAATGGATATTCATTGGGAATCTTCCCTTTGTCACACATGCACGCTCGGCCATGCACACAGCACTCAGCTCTTGGTGGGTGATCCATCATGACATGGAGACAGGTCAGATGTTCCGCTGGCTAAACACAAATGTCCTGATCAACGGGCTATTACAAGTCTTTGTGTGGATGTTACAACAGGCTATGACATGATAACGTGAACAGGAGGTTACTAGTTTCCTCCTGTCAGGTGCTAAATGGCTGTGTCAAGTTCTTGTCACTAGAGCAAGCTCTGGATGTTGTAACATACCCTTCAAACTTTTGATAATCAAATGATGCCACAGTAAACTTGTGACAGACATATTTTCTCTGTCTTTGTCCTTGTGTTTCCGCTCAAAGGAGCAGTGAGCTGCAGCAGCTCTGGAGAATTTTGATCTGTGATAGTTGAGATGGCCCCAGATGTCACCTATATGCAGCATTTCTGAAAATTGATTTTCTGCATCAGAGCATGGAGAATCGCCTCGGATAACAGTGGCATTGTTAGCCTTTGCCAGGCTGGTGCAGGAATGATGCCAGCATGGTGCCAGGTGTGGTAGGGAATGCTAAAAATGAAAGCATGAGTGGATTCCTGCCAGGCAGAGGTGTGTGTCTGTTCCAGTCTTATCTGGGTAAGCTGCAAGAAGCTCTTACATTTTTTATTTTCTATTTCCTCAACGCATTCATTTTCCAGCCAAAACAAGAAAGCACTTAACAAGCAAATGTGAGTTGTGTTTTCAGTAACTTTCATGAGTGGGCAGATGAGTGGGCGTAAGTATTTTCAGGATGTTGGAGTGTGTGCTTGCCTTTTGGGGGTTTGCCTGATTTGGAGTGCCTCTCTGTTGATAATACAAGCAGAGATTTGCAGATGCTAGGCTCACAATGTCCTAGTATTTTTCTAGCTTGTTGTCTTTCCCTTGCATCCTTTTCTGGTGTCCGGGGTTTTTGACTGCACAAAACAGCAACAGAGATTCCACTCCTATCACAGCTTAGGCAACGTGTAAACCAACAAAATATGCTGTCATCATATTTTCCACTCCTGAAGCACAAAGCATTTGGTTGCGTTGTGTCATGTTGTTGAGTTTACATTCCTGTAATGGTCCAGGATTATGTGTGACGTGGCTTACTGTATTATAGCCATTGTAAATACACCAGTCCCCACGGTAGACCATAGAAAAAAAACAACACCAGCTCACAGAGCCCACACAAAATACTTAAGACCCTGAGGGTGTGAGGGTGAATCTCAACCACACGCTATTTACTGCCTAAGTTTTTAAATAGCAAACACAAGCGACCCACCCTTCTGCAGTCTATTGAAATTATTTTTTATTAGCACATAACTGTTTCCCCCCTCTCCTCTGCTTCTTTGATGTTTACTTTCAACTTACAGACAGGTTGTAAACATAATTACAGAGTTTTTTTTCTCTCTTAAAGCCCATAACCAGGTCTGCATATGACATTAAGTGCTCCATTTGTCTATGCAAACTCATGCTAATGTCCCCATCCCAATCTACCTCACAAACAATGGGCCAGTGTTCATTCTCCTTAAGGAGTACCAAGTGGCTCTAAGCCGGATTTGAAAAGTGATGGATCCTATTTAAACCTTTCTTCCCTCCTCCCCATCCCTCTTGCTGGACGTGTTGTTCTCATGGGGTGGTTTCCCAGCCGCTGTTGATTAGCGTGTCAGCTTTGCCGATGGCCTCTTCCTTTTAGAGAATGGAGCTCCTGTTGGAGGACTGTGTACCTCCTCCTCCTCTCCTCTCCTCCTCTTGCTCTGGATCCTCCTCCTGGCTGCTTCATTGAGAGAGCTGTAATCCCTGCTTGGGGGGCAGTGTGTCGTCTGTGCTGATAGCATTCAGAGGGCCTTGTAGCGCTCCAATGGACCCACTACAGAGGAGGCGGCATGGTGCAACTGGCTGGGTGCTGGGCACATGGCGCGTGGCGCTGCCGGATTAGCCCCAGCTCTACCCCCCATTCAGCGCCAGCCTCCTTCAAACAACCAGGTCCACCTTACCCCACAGAGACTCTGCAGGCTGGCAGAGGCAGATTACACATCTGCGAACATGCACAAGCTCACGCATACTCCTTTCGATTGTGACAGTGTGGGTGAAAGGGTTTCTGTTTACAGGGTCCCTAAAGAAACTTCATTGCCCTAATGCTCGGTTGTTATGTCTCACATTCAAACATTATACCTCCAGCCCCCACAGGTCTGTGTCATCAGTGAGCTCTGACTCAGGAAACGAATATCCTTAGAGATCTCCCAATGCACCACAATACAGATTAGTACATTTAGATTTGTATGTTTATAACAGGTCTAAAGTTTAAGACTGTTAATGGATCATCAGTTTATTTTTATAGTCTTAAAGAATCCTGAATACTATCTCTTAAAGATCGCTCTCCTGGGACAGAAGAGTCATTTGGAAACGTGATATCAATGGATACATTTTTTGGAATATATCTCTCTTTTCCAAGGATTGTCTGTAGGAGCAGCATGTCTCACACCTCTGTGGATCAGTTGAATGTCTTGCTTGTTGGAGAGGCTGATATTCTGATGATAAAGAGAACGAATAAATGAAAATAAGGTTTGGATTGTGCTTTAATGCACAATGCAAATGTTTGTCAAGACTACACACATTTTAAGTGTGTAGGTATTGTTTTACATAGTGTACTTATTTTGAAAGAAAGAAACATGCAAAAAAGATGTGAGATCTCAGACTGATGACTCAGACTACAGCAGACTTACTCTGTGGTTCCAGTATGTAATAAGAAACCCTCAAACCAGTATATCCCTATAAAAGCACAGACAAGTTTGTGGCCTGTTTCAGGCTACTGTTTACTTGAGGCTGGGAATGTAGCCAAGCCAAACAAATGTGTAAACAAGTGGACTTTCGTATTTGGTGATCAGATTTAAAATAGCTTCAAACATCCCTGAGTGTACGCAGGCATACACATTGGCTACATCTGATTTATAAATCTCTTCTTGGCTTGGTCCCAATGTATTTGTGTGTGTATCTACAAAGATCAAAAAGCCACTATGCCCTGCGCTCCTGCAACACTTTACAAGTGTGTTCCCAGTGTTCGGACAGAGTTCGGTAAGAGAGCATTTAGTTTTGCTGCTCCTAATGCTTGGTATACACTCCAGAAGGACTTTAAATTGTCAGATCTTATCTCACTTGACACCTTTGGCTCCATCTTAAATGAAAGGCAGACCCCAGAACAGTGCCTGTGCTTTTAAATGCTGTTTTTGTGTTCACAAATTGCAAATTAGTTTTTAAATTATTGATTGTTTCTAAATACTGTCTGTATATATGTTCCATGCTGTTGAGTTGTGCTATTTATTTTGACGTGTGCTGCCGACCTCTTGGCCAGGTCGCCCTTGTAAATGAGGTCTTGATCTCAATGGGTCTCATCTGGTTAAATAAAGGTTAAATAAAATAAAATACCAATACAAACCTAAAAGACCTCAGTGCAGACTGCTCTGTCTAAACTTGATTTTGTCAGTGACTCAACACATTTGTGAATGTGCTGACCTAACTTTGTTTTGACAGCAGAGGATACAGAGTGATAGAGTCATTCAGGGATCCTCACTATCAAGTGAAAACAAAGGTCTGAGGAGGAGGTTAAGACAGAGAAGATGTGGGGACAAGAGACGGGAGAAGTTAGGAGCATGACAGCATTAATTACAGCAATGAGTGCATTCTTACCGAGCTGATCCACTGTGATTAAGACTGGATGTCAGGGGAAATGCTCCCCATTGATCCACAGCCAGTAGAGACCATCTAGTCTTTCATTACTGCAACCAGCTTGTTAATTAGAAATCAATCTTTACCCTCTGCTCTATGAAAGCACTCCCATCCCCTCCCCATACCACTATGCCACTCTCCTTCCTCACAAACATTCATACCCAAAAGCTATGAAGGCACGTCAGACTTTGACTAATGTCTGTGCTTTTTACTTAGTTGGCCACAATCTGTAATATTCACGCCAAAAAAGAGCAGGGAGCGGAGAGCAAAGTAGTGAGGCAAAATATCCTGCCGTCCTTTCCAGCTCCCAGGACGTCTTTGAGAGTTCTTTAAAAGAACATGCCAAACTTAAAGATTGCTTTAGGATTGAGAAATGAATTCAGATTTACTTGCTGGGGGTCGGTTATCATGTTTTTCTCATACATGCTTCTGTGTGCAGTTGTGTAGTCGTAGGATAAATGAGAAACCCAAAGATGTTTCCTGTGTTAACTTAATGAGACCAGATGACATTGTCCACGGCTCAGTTATTGATAAAGGAGATTAATTCAATATTTGTCAAATTGTGTTGAATCCATAATAAGTATGTATGAGCTGATTCATTGACGTGTTCTTATTTAGTAATTAGGGCTGCCACAAATGATTATTTTGATAATCGACTAGTCACAGATTATTTTTGTGATCAGTCGACTAATCGGATCATACGTAAATTGCAGCTTATCGCACCAGCATCGGCAACCATGGACAGGGGTCTCATGTCGGACACACATGCTTCAGTCAGGACATTTGCTTGCCGAGGTGTGCATGTTGTTGGCTTGGTAACAACGTTGTCTATTGAAGAGGAACATATTTTTTTAGCACTGTAACGTAGCATTATAAAATATTAGCATCATCACATTTCCTATTCAAACATGACATCGCTGTTAAGTAAATAGCTCACTGTTGACGTTAATGTTAGCAGCTAACTAGCCAATTAGCTTACCAAGACGACTGTCCCTCTTCATCAGAAATTTAATCAGCCACGACATGCTTCCTTTTCCAATGCTTGTGCATCGCTGTCGTACTGCCATGGAAGGCAAGTTCTTTGCATTGCACATTCTTCTCTTTTATTTTGGGAAAAATGCTCCCAAACTCTTGAGCTCCTTAGCCGGCTAGCCATGATACTGTTTGAGCATACCTTTTTCAGGTGACATCACGGCTGACCCCGATTACGACTACTGCGCATGTGTGTCAAGGACAGAAAGACAGACAAGACAGCGGAAGGTACAGCGGCAGTTTCAAGAGAAAAACAAAGCTTCAAAAAATAAAGGATGAAGTTGATTATTAAATAAGTCGCCGACGATTTTGATCGTCAACGTCATCGTGACTAGTCGATTAATTTGGCAGCCCTATAAGTAATGTTGAACACTTTAATTTGATTACGATAACCAGTGTATTTTAGTGACCTGCTGTTTTTTCTGATTGGTAAGTCCTCTTTCTAAACTATGTAGATCTAACAAAGTGCTGTAGTGATTAAACACTGTGTAGGTATGAAAGAGAGAACAGTGTGTAGGAGATGCTGAAAAGGACTGACAGAGTGGGGATGTAAAGTGAGTCTCTGTGTAAAATGACAGTTCCATTATTCATATTAGAGCTATTATATCTGCGATAGTAAAAACCTGATTTGGTCCACTGTTAGTCTGGCGCTGACTAAAGGGTTGTGCTGAGAGCTCTGTGTGTATATGCGCTATTAGTGTGCACATGAATGTGTGTGTGTGTGTGTGTGTGCATACAGTAGTTGGTGCTGATAGACTGAGCAGCTGTAGCGTTTTGCAAAGGGAGATGTGTCCAGATGTTACTTGGTAGTGGGGGCATTCAGTACTAGGCACAGATGTTACTGTGTCACAGGCACACGAAGATGGGCTCATTTACAGACTAATTTTGCCAAATGTGTGTGTAAGCTTGAATAAGATTAAAATATTTTATTTAAAATGCAAATTTCCCTCCTTTTAGGGATAATTGACTCAAATAAAACCATAAAATTGCCCCTCATTGTTTTTACTACGGATGCACCAAAATGAAAATTCTTGGCCAAAAACCGAGACACCGAAAGAAATGATTATGCCAATTATTAGTACCATTGCACTAATGACTGTTTACTAGGGAGGTCAACAATTAATCGATTATCCATTAATTGATTAAGAACTTACTCGACAATTTTTTTTCTTTCGATTTTATATCAAGTGGAACAAAAATCATGTGGTCTTATATTTCGATCCTATCAGGGAGGTGTTTTACGTTTAAAGCATGTTTCGATGTGAATCAGCTGACTAAAGGTGTTGCTCACAGCGGAGATGCTCAGCTGGGGGCTGTGGCTGAGTGACAGGTCTCCACGTGCACTTTTTTTCTCCGGCTGCGGACTGATTATGACCAGGTTGCGCTCCCGGCTGCATCCCTACTTTGTACTAACCTTAGTAAAATCAAGGCAAGCAGGTTCTCCGCATCCATCTCGGCCTAGATCATTTCTCGTGCGCGCTGCTTTATTCTCACATCCAAGTAATGATCTTTATAACGTGGATCAAGTACAGTCACGATGAAGTGCAGAGGATCCGAATAGATCTCAGTGAAACGTGTGCTGACAGACTCTAAGAGTGTACTTTTCATTGTTTTCACTCCGTGGTCCGTCTCAACCTCTTTGCTTAGAAGACGCTTTAGTGCTGCAATTAAAGGAATAACAGATGCAAACATTATTGCCCTTATCCAGACAAGCGTGTACTGCCCGCTATTTTTGCTTGCGTCATCACAAAATTCTGTCTCGGACGTGTTGTTTCGGTAATAGAAGTATTTCGGCCGAATGACAAAAATGCACCTTCTGGCCATTTTCGACCAAAAATGGCCTTACACTTGAGGCAATGCCACTGTGAACACAGTGTGAAGTCTCATGAGACAGCACGTGATTCATTTTTTATTATTTAAAAATCCAGATTACAGTATCAACTGACCTGGATCACCTTTGACTTGAATCAATCGAGTGCACAACATTGGGACAAATGTCACAAACTCCAAATGTCTGTTGTTAAAGTAGTAGCAATCATGTTTTAAATTGCCGTATACAGTATGTTGTTAAGACCTATGCTGTAAAGCTCAGTAAGGCAGTGTGTGAAATGAATAAATGTCAGGAAGAGAGGACATAGTGTGTATCAAGTACCACCCTGCTCTCTTGAGGGTATTATCCTTCCTTTCAGTCCAAAGTGTGTTGCTTTGGTGGAGCAGCCTCCTCCTCATGTTTTTAGTTTTTAGACGTGATAGGGTGCCGTAAAGCGGTTGTTGTTGCTGTAATGTGTCTGGCTGTGCACATGTATGTTCTCCAATAAAGGTTTAGCCATTTGAAATTGGGATCAGGACATCCCTATGAATAACTACAGCCAGGTCATTCTCAGCCTCCATTCCTCTGTATACTTCAGCAAAACATCTGCAGTAGTGTAAGTCTCATGCGTCACGCTAGTTTTTGCATGCAGGAAAACATTTTCCATTCATTGTCAATACAATGGGCTGTGAAGTCCAACTCTCTCTGCAGGGGCGGCTGTCGCTCAGTGGTAGGTTTGGTCGTCGATCAATAGGGGGTTCAATCCCAGGTCCTGCTGTTCACATGCGGTAGTGTCCTCCTTGGGCAAGACCCTTAAACCCGTAACAGTTCCACTGGCTGTGCATAGGGTGTGTGAATGGGATTAGTGAATACTGATGGGCACTTAACAGAGCAGCCTCTGCCATCAGTGTATGAATGTGGTGTGAATGAGTGAATGTGGCATGTAATGTTAAAAGTGCTTTGAGTGGTCACAAGACTAGAGAAAGCGCTGTCCATTTACTATTTACTCAAGTGCATCCTCCATCTTTTCTCGTCTCAGGATCACGAGCTGGGGTAGCTTTTCTTTCTTCATTCTGCTTTTTAAAGTAGGTAGCACATCTCTGAACTTCTTTTCACTGCTGTCCTCCAATATCCCATCATCATCTTCTGTTAATAACTTCTTCTTCAATTCACTTCTGTTCATGTTACTCTCATTTGTGTTGCTTGCACCACCAGTGTCATGAAGTAGTGATGCAGTGAGTCAAACAGGCCGGGAAACCTGTGCGTCATATTTTTATTTGAAATATCAATATTTAGTGTCAGCAAATCGATAATTGTATCACACAAGTCAGGGCGACGATATGCCGCTGTATTGATATTTGGTCCCAACCCCATGTAAGAATGTTTTTTTAAAAGCTATGCTCTCTCTAAGAAAAGATGACTTGTTTTCGGTTCACCAATTACAGTTACTGTCCAATATAAAGTGAGTACCAGGTCTTTTACTATTCATGAGGCTCAAACTGTTCAAAAGTCCAGGTTGATACTCTGATAAAAACTGCAGTTTGAAGTGTCAGCCCGTGAGGATGGCTAAGAGGAGGGCAGGTTCACCTGGTGCTAACTCCCTCTCTTATTCTCTTTCATCTTGTATGCCTTAGTGAGCCTGGAATATGCAATGTTGGAAATATGGGGATGAAAATTTAGCTGAGAATTTTACAAAGACTGTTTTTAAAAATGAATGAGTTCAATGAAAAGTAAAGTCTATGTCAGCCCTGTTGGAAATGATTTCATAAAACACCATGGGTCTTTTTAATAAAGCATGATTGGGTGGCTTCAAGATATTGACATTTACAAACTTTAACCATTTGTCTCTTTGTATGTGAGGATTGTTGTATGTTGAAGGTCATTCAATTAGATTTATTGTGCTGACATACAAACATTGGAAGCAGTTCAAATGATGGATGGCTGTTGAAGTATTTTTTTCTGTGTAGATAGAGATGCTGGTTTCATTAGGTAATCATATAGAGATTTTGGAATGAAAAACATCATATCACCAAAAAGCTTGATTTAATTCCATGACAGTGTAACTTCTTTCTTTTTTTAAAAATTGATGATATCCCGCGGAACAAGTTTCCACATCAGTGCATGGAGATTTGGTTTTGTTTACTTGTTTTACCCTGATAATTGTGCGTCAGACCTCCAGTGATCAGCGTGGATGGTGTTGGCCAGTTAAGATATCTGTTCACAATAAACAGCACTGTTGTTGGTGGTTTTTGTGCAACTGATTTTATCACCTTCTTTACATAAACACATTTCATTAAAGAAAATCTTACTTGATAATGGTTCTTAGACTGGCTTGAGGTGAAGAAGAGTTGATGCACCTAATGGGACATGGAAACACCCTTTTCTTGTCATGAACTTTTTACTGATGTGCTGAGCCTCGCTGGATACGTAGAATATGATGGAGGTTTTTTTCTTTTTGGCTTTTACACGATTTTACATGAGCATTTTACCATTCCAACTAATGGGAGAGCCAGGAAAAAAACTCTTCCTGAGGTGGACTCTCCATTTTCTTTTAGATGACCACAGTGACCACAGTGACCAGTCAAAACAGCCAACAAAAACAGACAAAAAAGAAAAAGAAGACACCAGGGTTTCACTTTGGAGTACATGAGTTTCTGTCCCTCAGTGTCGATTCAAAGCGCTGCTCTGCCTTGGCGGAAGTCTCAAAGCCTTGCTTTGACAGATGCCTTAGGGTCATGGCTCGCTCGGTGGTGAGGCATTTTTGGGTGGCCTGTTGGGGGCTCTGGGAGGCGGGATGTGGAGGACAGACCAGCTGCGATGAGGGGATGAGGGTCACTTAGGCTAAGTAGCCTGGTGTCCCTCTGAGGGACACGGCAGACAGTGAGGTTATATAGACTGTGGTTGACAGCTTGGCCCTCATTACCTCCTTCCTGTTTCCTATTAAAGCTGTTCCCAATGGAGCAGGTGAGACGGAAAGGGACTTATGCAACAGTGTTGATCATTGTCCAATGTCTGCAATTTGTCTTTGTGTACTTTCACAGCTGGCTTTGTGGTTGCTCTGTAAGTGTGTCTTCAGGGTTCTGTAAAAGCAGGTTAGCTTGTTACGATGACGAGAGGTCTCTGCTGATGCATGCATGGATGACTTGAGCTTGCCATATGTTTTCATATACATTTATGTGTAGTGTTACAGTGTGAGTTTGGATAAGGAGTTGTGGTTTGGATCTTACCCCAGCGTTTGAGGCTGACCGGGCTGTTAGTGTTTTCCTACATTCCTTGGATTTTTGTCCTAAGCACACTTGGCTGTCAGCAGTAACAACTTTCTTCAATAACCTGTGTTTGTTTACATTAAGATTGTTTACAACTAGCTTGAAAATGTGTATTCTCATGTTCATCATGGCTTTGATAAGTCAAAGGACGATAGTTTGCTCATCAGGTCTGGATGACTGAAGCCGCTCCTCTGTCAGCACAACACATGGTGTTGATCATAAGGACAGCTCACTCTCCAGTCCTGGCAGTCAGAGAGAGAGACAGAGGGAAAGAATCACAGTGTTTCTGAACCCTGTTACCAAATAACCTTTTCAGCAACTATTAATAATGCATTGTATGCCAAACAATATACCCTTTATAATGGAGGTTTAGGGAGGGAAATACAACTGTACTGTATAAGACGTCTTTAATGGGTAAACATGAAAGACACCATTGCTTGCTGCCTCAGATCTCTGATGTTTTCTGATCTAAGTGTCTTGGTGCTTCCTCCTTTCTCCTCTTATTCTGTCCAGATTTCATCAGGACTCATGAAGGGGAGGTCTTCACAAGAGAACAGTCACTTATCACACTCATTTAACTTCTCACAGCAGAGATTAATACTTAGATGGGATCTGTGAGCTGTTTGAGGCTTCTCTACAATGAATCAATGAATAATGTTTAAAGCCCAGAGAGGTGATTTGCTATCAAAGCCAATGTCGGGTCAAAAGAATAGCCTTTGAGTGGTCACAGTGTGATGTACGTCTTCTGAACATGCTACGTTCAGATAGAAGCTGTGAAAAAAAATCATCTGTCATAACATATTTGGCATTGTTGATTAAAGCATTTGACTTCTAAGTAAGATGGTGTCTTCATTTTACGTCAGATGTCCGGATTTTGATACATGATTAAGACTGAAATGATTACTGAACATCTAAGAGCGAATAGTCCCTCTCCAGAAATACATACACTTTGGCAATTTAGGCAGATTTCAAGTGTTGGTCTGTCAGATGAAGTTCAGGCATATTTGAAATTTTAGTTTGCCAACTGCATCCTCTCACAGTGAAATCAGGACTATGAGTTTATTCCCCGCCTTCATTAGGGGTGGAAATTGATAAGATTTTATCAATGTCAATGCCATTGTCGATTCTGCTTATCAATCCAATTTCTTATCAATTCTCCTAACGATTCCTGAGTATTTTTTTGAGGAAAAAAAAAGGAACCATTTTGTTTTTCTCCAAAATTATGTCTGCACAAGACTGAACATGAACATATTCAAGTTGAACATACTGAACAATAGGTTGACCTCATTTTTGTCCGCGTGAGTCTGCATGTGGCTCCTCGAGTCTGGATGAAAAGACTTTGAATTTGGAGAGGAAAAACACTTTCCCCCCGGGTGTCACCGCAGAGGTATTTTACCCGGTCTCGGTGCCTCATTTTCGGCTGTGTGAGTCTGGACTTTGCCCCTCAAGCCTGAGGGAAAGCGTCCCTACTCCGAAAGGGGTAAGGTGGGGGTTCACCTCCCCGACGCGAACATATTCACAGGAACCCTTCTCCACTTCGGCCCGACGTGAACCCCAAGCTTCGAGGTCGAGTCGACAAATGCTTCAGCGTATTTGAGGTATTTGCACCTAGGAGTTCTGCTTCGCAGAGTGTGACGTAATGCAATGTACCGTAACGTGACGTGACATGACCTGGGAAATTAATCGTTAGGAAGAACTGATACATTTTGAGGTGTGCAATTCTGATGGAATTGATCAATTGGAACTGGTTCTAAGTCGGATCCAGTTTTCGATTCCCACCCCTAGCCTTCATGGCTTTTCTTTGTGCCATATATAAATAAGTATACACTGATCATCCACAACATTATGACTACCTCTGCAATCTAGTGAAATGTAACACAACAGCTCCTCTATTAATTATGCCTTAAGTAGTTTATACATTTTCATTTTTGTAGTCATGTCAGAATGGAGAGTTTTGTACTTAATGATTAATTTACAATCATTGTTGAAGTCATTGTCATCCTCTGTAACATCAACAGTCAGGTCCTGGTTGACAGTGGGACCCTACAGTGTGAGTGCATAAATCATGAACTATGGTTGTACATCGCATACGACTCACTTTCCACCATAACACTAATGCAATCATATAGTGTATGGGAAGATATTTACACTGGCAACCATATATTAGAATAAGCTATACACCTGTGCCTGCTTTTGCTAAAGCATGTGACCTACCAGCTCATATGGATGGGAACAGAGACGCATATATTGCATGGTATGAGAGCGGCACAATGAAGTGTGATTCTGAGGCAGATTATGTGTGAGGAACAGGATGTTGGTGACAGAACTGCCTCTTCGCTCCTGTTTTTCTCCACGGCTGTTGCAGGGGTGAAGCCAAGTCAGGCAGGCAGGAAGGCTTCAGCTCCCCTCCTCGGTAAACAGACAAGGACCTCCACAGTGCAAGCTGGACAGGGAACAAGACTAAGCTGCACTTAATAATCTCTGGCAAAGATCATGAAAGGACCTGTAAACTTGTCACAGGAGATTCATCGCTTTCATCCAGCTTTTGCAAAAAAAAAAAAATGCTTGGAGATGTTTTAGTTAAGCAGACCTGTAGAAGCTCAGTGGCTGAGGTCGTCGTCTCTGATCTAGTGTTTCACAGCAGCAGATGGCAGTGCCGGCAGGCCAGGATGATGCCAGAAGGTTACGCAATGGAATGATGCCTCTAAGACCTGACTCGAACACCGCATGACACATATATGTGCAGAAACACACTTCCCACACAATCTTCTAGAGCTGTAGGGAGACATTAACACCTAAACGATTCAGTTTGTGTGCATTCTTGTACTTTTGGTCACTTTAAAGAACAGGATTTTCTCTTTCTTATCAGTGGAAAAAGTGGCCTTTCCTCCTTTTGTGTAACGCTCAGGTGACTGACAGTTTGAACCATTTCGGGAAGCTTAGGGTGAAGTGGCACCCCGACACTAGCAGGGCGACGGAAACAGATGGATCCATAGCCTCCCTATGGTCTGGCCTCCATTTCCTGGTCCTCTCTGGGGCACGTGCGTGTCTGCCAGTGGGATATGGGTCAGATGGTCGGCTATCTTTATCCAGATTGATGCCAGGAAAACCTCCATCCATTTGGAACAGAAAAGGGCGTCCTCCTGGTTCACTCAGAAAAAAAATGGGGATTTCATTGATAATTTATGTTGCAGCAGCTCTTTCTTAATGTCCTGCAATAATTTTAAGTAACTTGCCCCAATATGTTGCTCCTTCTATTTTACTCTGTGACTGTTTATAAGAACAAAAACCATATTTTCTTTCCATGATTAGAAAGTGGGTTACAGAAAATAACATCAGGACCTTGTGGCGTTGTTGTGGCCTTCCATGCTTGGGCGTTTTCTGAATGTTTTTCCGAGACTCGTTGAATAAAGTGAAGGATGTGAGTGTGGGTGTGGTGAAGACTGGTGGGTGTGTTTGTACACAAAGAGCTGAAAGGAGCTGTTCAGGGCGTGCCAACCACACCAGTACTTCAATGCAAATGGTCTAGGTTGCGACGTAAATCAGGTCTTCTCTCAGAGCTCGCAGACTTCCTGTCCAGCTCCAGCAGAGTCCCTTGCCATGCTGTTTTCTAAGAATGAGCTCATGCCACCCAGCTTTGCCGGCCTCTGCGCCCAACATGTTGTGCTGCAAGGAGCCATTAATGTTGCCTTTTAGGATGCCATTGGGCCCAATTTTTTATGTCCTTAATAACATTGCTGATCCAGGATACAGTGAGCAGCATTTTGGTCTGCTTTTCACTCCTTAACAGACCTGCTTCTGGTTCAAGGAATCAATCATGGCGATTCCCTCGCTGCTTGTACTATAAATAAAGAAAGAAACAACAGATTCTTTTTCTGCTTCAGGTGCATTCATTTCTAAGGCAACCGCACTCCTCTTTGGGACTGGAGTAAACCGTACTTATCAAATTTTAAACATCCGTTCACTGTCTCCCTTCAGTTTGTTTCAGTACAGTCAGTTCTTCAAGGCTTGTGGTAATGCGGTTTACAGTATTCATGGTAGGATCATTTTCTCTGTAGCTATCTCAACTAATCTTGATTGCAAGGTGGTCAAATTTGGAAAGCCCAGCTGAAACAAAAATAACAATCAAGCAGTCAGTGACGTGATGCTGTGAAAAAACCTCAATCTACTTCAATCATTTGTGATATAATTATTGCTGAATGGATTGGTGCAATTAATTTTCCATTACTGATTAGTCTTTAGTGTTTGCGATCTGTGTGTCTGCTCAAGCTCTGAAAACTTTGAAGCAAAGCCAGTATTATTTTTTTTGAAAGGTGTGTGTGTGGTTGCTTGGTGCAGTTTGGTGTGCTAGTACTTTATGTCTTAACATTACTCCTGGTGGATACAGAGAGGTGAAAAAAGCCCCAGGCCCATCAATAGTTGAGTAGGAGCATGGTTGTGTGTGTCTGTAATGAGGCATACCACATCGCATCATCAATATTACATGTTGGCTAAGGGCCAAGGGATGTGCTCTATGTGTGTAGAGATGGGCGCGTGCATGTTGGTGTGAGTGCTGTGCATACAGTGTAATCAGTGTTTTGCAAGATTTAGGTTCAGTGCACCTTGAACTACACACCCAGATTGTCCAGGAACGTGTAGATCCTGATGTGGATGGGAAGTGAAAGGAAGGGATCATGAGCAAAGGGTGCCTGTAGGTCATAAGCCAATGTGCACCTGACTGTTTAACATATCATGAACAGCTGCATCCGCCACATGTTACTCTGTGACAGCCCAAGCCATATCCCAATACTGACCAACTCACCTATAAAAACTAACACAGTTAACACTGTTATATCTTAGCGTTGAGTATTTCTGCATTCTATCCAGAACACTCATTTAAGAGTTGGGTTTTATTGTAAAGCTATTAGTCCTTTTCATGCAGTATGAAAGCAATCCAGATGTTTGAATGAACTCCTGCTGTGTTGACACATTCAAATATGACACAAAAATCACACACCCTTTTTGACACACACTACTCCTGCCTGTTTTTGATGAGAGTGTTGCCAATAAAGTTCAACCTAATACCCGCCTCATGGCTTCTCATTCCCCTCGGCTAAGTGAACAGTACTCAGAAATGAAGTATGGACAAGAATTTTAACAGCTATCATCAAAGGCCCTCAGCCTCCTCCTTTAGATCGGTGTGTGTGTGTCTGTGTGTATGTGTGTGTGTATGTGTGTGTATGTCAGTGTGTGTGTATGTGTGTGTATGTGTGTGTGTGTGTGTGTGTGAAGTTCCCCCACAGGTGATTGGATCTGATCTTATCTCATCTCATCTGATTGGCTCATCCGTCTGTTGCGTTCCACGGGGCGAGTGAGAGAGAGAGAGAGGTGTAAGAGGCCTGTCTAAATAATTTAGATCATGCATTTGTATTGATCAGGTAGCGCTGCTCTCCCTGGGCCACTCCTCTGCTACCTAACCCCCCCCTCCTCACCCTCGTTCTTGTTTTTCGATTGTAACCTTGTGGCCCCCAGCTTTGCTTCCCCTTCACTCCTTCTCCCTCAACATCCACATCAAACAGTGCGTGCACTCTGCTGCGAGGGAGCAGAAAATTCATGAGAAGGGAGTAGATGGGGAAAGTGCAGGAGAGTGCATTTTTTTTTACCATGGTTCCTCAAATGGGGGTGAAGCTGAGGGAGATATGCTGGAAGAAAGGTGTAAGCAGTGGATAAAGAGAGAAAAAGCATGTTTGTGTGTGTGTATGTGTGTGTGTAGTCCATATCCAAGTGTCTGTGAGTAATGGAGTGTGTGCAGCCTTGTCAGTGGAAATATAGAAATACAGAGTGTTTTGTGTGTTTACAGTCTGTTGAAGCTTGGTCCAACCCAGTGCATTAAACCCTGTCCATTACTCCATTAAATACTGCATCATGGCAAGGCCTTGGATCAATACAACATAATATAAACACTTATAACCTGTCTCACCTCACAGCAGTGGCTTCATTGAATAGGTAATGTATTCTAGGCAAGCAAAAATAGCATAAAAGAGAAGCCCATGTATGCTGAATATGGACATTATAATTGCTTGTTTGAATGAGAGGACCTTTTCCCTGCATTCTGTTGGTATCGCAGTGTTAGAGGTGCACTGAGCAACATGGACTGAATATGATAATGCCTCCGTTGCCAAGCAAAATATCAGTCTATCTCACAATACAGCTTCTTGTACACGCTGTACATGCTGATAGAATTTGGCAACGCTTACAGCTGACAAGAAAATGGAATTTAGAGAATTACTTGTTTCACACACAATATTATCAAAGCCAATTACACAATAAGGAACAAGGCAAAAAGCATCTATTATGATAATCAAAGAATCTATTGGTTAAATAAATAAATAATTTGGATTATGCTCTTTTCTTAGCTGTCTGCTTTGAGGGCTTGAAGCTGCTTTTAACATGCTACCTCTCAGTCAAGTATTCAACTGAAGTCAAGTCCTGTCACATGTGCATGGACAGGAGTTGTAGATTTTTCTGTGATTTTAAAAAGCATACATTCCTCCATCGTTCTCTAAATGTGTGCACACAGCGGCCAAATATTCTCAAGTAAGAAACACCATGACAATCTCTGAGGGTGTGAACATCATGCTTGTGTTTACTCCAGTTGGGTTGTCACCAAGGATATGCAGGTTTAGTCAACGGATTGATTGAATGTCATAATGCCTGCTTGTTAACACTTGTCAGTTGAATCTGTCACGTATGGAGAAGAGTAGGAAGAAGAGGACCCAAAAATAAATAATTTAATAACAAAACTTACTTTTAGAACAAAAACACACAGAGGACACAGGCACATGCAGCTGGGTAGACATACAATGATCTGACAAGAGACAGGGGAAACAGAGGAACTAAATACACAGAGTAATTAACACAGGTGTGGAGCACAGGACACAGGTGAAACTAATGAGGTTAACCAACAAGGAGGGAAACACAAGGGCAGAAAGTAACTAACCTGGAAACAGGGGATTCAGAACTACAAAACCGAGAACACAAGACAAGACTAAGAAACACCAGAAAGTACAAAAAGAGACATGGATCACAAAATACACAAGGGACACAAAGGATAACTGGTACAGAACAAACACAGGAGAAACCAAGGTATGAAACACATGAAAAACTCAACTAAACATCAACTCATGACAGAATTGATCGTTAATATTTTTTTATTGCTGGCCTGAATGCCAGTCATATGTTGTGTCTAAGCTATAGCGCAGCCTCCTGCCACTAGTAGAGGCTTGGCTACTATCATAATGCTATGATGCTCTACTACTCGGATGTAGAGAGTCAGAAATAACACAAGACATCTCGTACTACAGCGCAGTTTGTGTCTGGTTAAACTGGCGTACAATAATAATAATAGTAATCTTTATTTAAAGAGCACTTTTCAAAAACTATGTTACACTGTGCTTTACAATGCCTCTAAGGACATGTGCAAAATAAAGAGCATTTAAAAGGCCATACAGTCAGTGCAAATGTCATAACCATTAAAAGAACATGATATCATAAAAACAAATTAAAAACAAATTAAAAATAAAATAAAAACAAAATTGAACAATAAAAACAAAATAGAACAAAATAAAAACAATAAAAGCAGGACCCTGTGCAAGACACCTTGATTAAACAAAATCAGGAAATGCTCTCTGTTAAAACAACGTTTTGAGCAATGACTTAAAAGAGAGCACAGAGTCCGCAAACCTAATTTCCTCTGGCAGTTCATTCCACAGCTGTGGGGCCCGGACTGAAAACGACTTGTCCTCCCTAGTTTTCAGACAAGATTTTGGGACTGAAAGTAACTCTGGTTGGAACGGTCTTTTACCAGCACAGTTATGTGGACTTAAACCTGTAAGGAGGACCGAAGGCTGGTGGTGCTAGCTCTGCTAATGTTATCTCAACCTGAGAAAAATCTACTAAAGAATCACAAAAATCTAATCTTACAGTAAAGACCTGCTTCCTGTTAGCACCATCAGAAATGATGGATTCAAGAAGCTTATCAGAAAACTAAATCCAGATACACGCTAACAAACTGTCTGATGTCTTCAACTTTCACTCAGGACCGAAAATCTGCCTTTAAATGTAAATAAATTATGATTTGATGATGATTATCGATATCGACTGATATGGAATATTTTATCGTGATAACATCATTTTCAATATCGCCCAGCTCTAACTTAATATCTTACAGGAAATGTATCCTATTTATCTTATTTACCATGTTTTTTTGTGCTTTTGAAGTTTGCATGATTTGAATTGGTTATTAAAACAAAAATGATGATGTAGTATTCTTGAAGCACGCATCATTTGTATTCTTGGATCTCATCCTTGGGTGGGATTTTTTTTATAAAAGATTAAAGCAGAATGTTATTTACAGTTGTATACTATAGTGCAGCAGAGAGCATGTTTGATACAGTATCAGTGCTATAGCTGTATTTCTGGCTATAAACCACAAAAGAGACGAGAGGAGGAAATGTCTGGATATAATAAAGTGAGTCGGGGGATGAATTATTGAGGCTTTTATATGGAGAAAGGACACGAAGGGGAGAGATGTGCTGAACTGTGCTCTACTCTGAAGACAGGGTGTAGCACGTCCAATATACTCAGACAGATGCAGAACACACACAGTCACACACACACACGCGCAAACACGCTGGGCGCCTTGTGTGAGGACTAGTTAATGGAGCACTCCAGACAAACACAGGGCCACACAGGAGTCTGCTCAGTCCAGATGCGTTATTGAAACACACCAAAACCCCCCAAAAAGTGAACGCCCGAGACCAAACTGACATGTTACTATTCTTACTAAAAACACACCAGTGCCTCGGGTGTCGCCTCTTTTTCTGATTCCCCTTTCCCCCTGAATGCCTGGGGATTTCTGGGTCAGGAAATAAGAGCGCCTCCATCTTTCTCCTCTGTTAGATTTCATTCCTCATCGTGTAAAAGTGTATTTTTTGGGAGTTCCTTTGAGCTGAAGACTGTTCCCTTGAGCTCTGATCTGTCTGGCTGGAAGCAGTCCAGTGGCTGAGCTCTTTCCCTCCAGTGATGTAGCTGGCTCTGTGGTCCCGTCAATCAGGGCCTTTGTTTACAGGGTAGATCGATAGTTAACTAGAGCCTGGATACACTAAGCTGTAGATCTGTACAAGCAGATAACAGACCTCTGGCAGGCTTTCTGCTCTGCTGCTGTTTGTGGTGACCTGTGATGACTAGAGGATTAGCAAGGCTATCAGGGTTACAGTGAATTAGCTCATCAGTCTCTTTTAATATGGTTATCAATAGGAACAGGCTTTGATCAAAGCAGTGTGGTGTGTTCAGGATGAGTTGGATTACTTTCATGAGGGATTTGCTGTGAGTCAGAGAGGAAGGTCATGTTACCTTTTTGTTGTTTTTACTACTTTAACACTCACTGGAACCTACATGTAGCAGACTCTCATGTGTGTCTGTGTGGGGGCATGTGCGTATGCATGTGTGTGTTTGTGTCTGAGGCATTGTTGCTTTTGCACCTGCTCATACGTCTGTGCACTCTCCTCTCCTGCAGGGTGTTTGAGCTCACCGGCCTTCCAGATAATGGTCACTTTACATGTCTCTTGTTAACACCTGAGCCCTGTGCTCATTAGCAGCATAATGTTATGGAGCTGTAGTGTTTACACGCTCCCAGAGCTCCCTGTCCACGCATATGTAACACACTGACTAATAATCTGTGTAGTTTGCTAACAAAGTGTGAACATTACTTGTACTTGTGATCTCTGACGCATTACCAGCAGTACATACAGTTTAACTTTTAGGGCCTCTGCTATTCAACATCTACATGCTCCCCTTAGGTCAGATAATAAGAAACTACAAAATAAAATACCATAGCTATGCAGATGACACACACATTTACATCACCATATCACCAGGGGATTATAGTCCCATAAAAACGCTGAGTAAATGCATTGAACAAATCAATGAGTGGACGAGCCAGAACAAAGAAAAAAATGAAATGATTGTTTTTGGAGCCAAGGAAGAAAGGTTAAAGGTTACTGCTCAGATCCAATCTGCACAGATGAAATGTTCAAACAAAGCCAGAAGCCTTGGTGTAATCATAGACTCAGACCTTAATTTCAGCAGCCACATTAAGACAATTACAAAGTCAGCCTACTATCACCTTAAGAATATATCAAGGATTAAAGGACTTATGTCTCAGCAGGATGCAGGCAAACTCGTCCATGCATTTATCTTTAGCAGACTAGACTACTGTAACGGGGTCTTTACTGGACTCCCTAAAAAGTCCATCAGACACCTGCAGCTCATACAGAATGCTGCTGCTCGAGTCCTAACAAGGACCAAAAAAGTAGATCACATCACTCCAGTTCTTAGATCTCCACACTGGCTTCCTGTCTGTCAGAGAATAGACTTTAAAATCCTGCTGATATATATATAAAGCACTGAATGATTTAGATCCAAAATACTTTTCTGATCTGCTGCTACTTTATGAACCACCTCGACCTCTGAGGTCATCAGGTACTGGTCTGCTTTCAGTCCAGAGAGTCAGAATGAAACATGGTGAAGCAGCGTTTAGTCATTATGCACCACATATCTGGAACAAACTCCCTGAAAGCTGCAGGTCCGCTCCAACTCTCACCTCTTTAAAATCAAAGACTAAGACTTTTTTATTTGCCACTGCCTTCCTATCTTAGCTTATTTTAACTTGCTTTAAATGCAAATCTTAATTTTATTTTTTAATATATTCTAATTTTCCTTTTCTTTTCAATGTTTTATTATATTTGTCATTTTAATTGTGTGCTTTTATGCTTGTCTGAATGTTTCCAATGCTTTTAATGTTTTAATGTAAAGCACATTGAGTTGCCCTCGTGTATGAAATGCGCTGTACAAATAAAATTGCCTCGCCTTGCCTTGTGTGATTATTCATTAAGGTCACCATTTTTTCATTTTCATCTCAGAAATGGTTTCTGTTTTACTTAGTCAGTTGGATTGAGCTCAAGAACATCTGTATCAACCATCTTCTGTTTCTCTGTCTCTACAGTAACCATATCTACCAGTGTATCCTTTGATGGTCTGCTGGTGACCGGTCTCTACACCTCCACACCAGTCCAGTCGGCTCCCATTCCTGCTCCAGCTGCCTTTGGCTTTGGTAAGTCCTCACAAGATATCTCTGTAGGCTGTTTAGAGTGGCTTCCTCACCCATACTCCACATGCCAACAAAAGCCCCACAATAAATGCTCAACTTAACTTCACCTTTTTAACAAAAACAAACTCTCAGTTACCCTCATAACTAAGTGCTGGAACTATGGAGTAACACTGCGAGCATGGTCCAGCACAGTCAACTACATCCGTTCCCAGAATGAGCGCAAGACCACTTCCCTGCCCCTGTTGTGACAAGACATGATGGATGAGGGGTGGAAATGATGTGACCATGGTTTCGGTCAGATTCGTTTCATTTATGCCTGAGAAGAAACAAGTTAAACAGAAAACTGAATATTTGATGAGTAAAGGAAATTGGAGAACAAAGCAGAAAAAATAAATGAGCCCTCTGAGAGACAAAACCAAACTTCCAAAAACAAAGGAGAACATTTTTTCAATCATCAGGAGAGCTGGTCAAATGTTGAATTTCAAACAAAGTTGCAGTGGGCGTAACGAAATGCATTTGGATTTTATTAACTCTGCTCTTCAAGATATCTTCAACATCTTTATTAAATCTTATTCTGTTTTTTTAACATCATAAGCATTTTTAAAGTGTGTCTAAAGCGAGATTTACTCACCTCTGTTTAAAGGAGCTTCAGCTTTATTCAAAATCATGCAAAGATCTGAATTGAAGTTAAGTCTTTAAATAGTTTTTAAAGGGCAATCTAATTACAAAGTACAGAAGCGAATAAATCAGAGTTAAGTGTGACCGATTTCCTGTTTCACACTGAGAATTTTGAGACTCAGATGAAGTGTGTGTGGATGGAGTCCCTGTGTGCAGGGGTGGGGGCTTTCTCTGGGTGATGGACTGGCCATAAAGAACTCCTCAGAGAACAGGGCTACTGGCCCAGAACTGCTGCCCAGTGGGCTCACTTATCCTGACTAACTCCACTGTTCTTCAGACGCTGACTTCACCCTGGCCAGGGCCGCTCTTCACTCTTGGCAGCCATGTTTACTGGGGAGGCATCCAAGCAAGGATTGCGTCACCTTTGCTTCACTCTCATTAAATTGAGAAGTTTTAAGAGACGGGCTGCACAGACTGATAGGCAGCAGCTTGTTGGGCTGTGAATTTCCGCATGGTGTGGGTTTAAATAAGTCTACAAAGCCGTCCTATTACAGTATGTGTAATCTTCTGAGCAGTTATGCTGTCCAGTTTTCACAGTGTTAGTCACTCAGTGTGTCCTCAGCTGAGGAGCTCTCTGCACTGTGTCTCTCTGCTCTGTTTCTCCTGCATCGACTCCCAGTGTGAGCCTCAGCACTTCATGTGGTTTCACAGAATCAAGGGTGTCACACCGGAAACAGATCGGGAGATTGGCGTTGTTATTTTTTTTCTTTTACCTAATTTGTATACACATTTCTTTTACCTGAAATGGGATTTTGAAGCGAAACCCTCTGTACCTTATGTTGCAACCATAGATGGTATAAAATATGGACGTAGTATCTGTGACGTCACCCATCTGTTCCTGAGCGCTGTTTTGAAGCCAATCGATGGAGGCGGCCATATTTGAAATGCGGAACTCAACCAGACATAGTGTGACGTAAAGGGGCGGAGTTTGAGCCTCCTAGCCAACAGCTATGTGTTCCCGTCCGGGAGTCAAGTCAGTCATGTCCCTATTTGGGCAAAAACTTGTAATCTTAATATCTTCTGAACCATCGCATTAGAAAAAAATTTGCCCCCCGTACAGTGTGTGCCGATAGAGAGATTAGCAACGTAGAGCCAAGCCGTTTTTTGTATCAGGCTGTAAACATGTTTATTAATAATGCAAAGATCGTTTTTTTTGGATTGGTGTCTATGTGGTTTCTGGTGTTTCTGCAGCCAGCCTCAAGCGGATTCTTGATGAACTGCAGTTTATAACAATTCCGCATGGGCTTCATAGTTTGAGACCGGAGGTTGCCGCTTGGTTGCAACAGCCTTGATTGACTGTGAACCTCAATTCATGGCAAGAATATGATAAGTGGAGAGAAGGATCTTTGGCCTTGGGAGGGCTGAAGAAAGATGCTCCCAGAGAGAAATTGCTCCATCAATGAGCTCATTCAAACCCTGTGACATTGCTGTACATAAGAGAGCGAGGAAGCTTTGAAGATAATGCCATAGAACAACATGGAATGAGGTACTGATTGATTCCCACTGTTGCTGTGATAAACACAAAGGAATCTGTGAGGACAACCGGGTCACAGAACTCCACAAGGGATTTTTATGAGCCCAGTGTTTAGTGTGAAGCTTCTCTGACAGGGTGTGGCTCTAATCCCCTTAAATGAAAGCATGTAGGGGACACATGACACACATGGACAGCTACATGCATTCACTCAATAGAATCCAATAAACACCAACCCACTCTCACTGAAAAGCACTTACTTCAGCTGTGTACAGCTGTTCAAGAACGGCGGCTGGCTGAGGGAAACATGTGGCTGACAGATGTATCAATGCGGGAACAAACTTAAACCCCAGCACAGTAATATTGAATCCTCACTGCACAGCCTCCAAATGATGGCACACGCAAGGAGAAGACAAGCAGAGAATGTTTTTTTTCCCCTCAGATTTCAAATCACAAGTTAGTGCCAGGCAAGAAGAGGGGGAAGGTTTTTTGTAAGTAGATCTTCTAAAGTCAGTGGAGAAAAAAGGGTAATTAAAAGAGAGACAAAAATGGGCATAAAGTGAGCATGAGTGGTTTGAACCAGATACAACTGCAGACGGAATAAACAGATAAAGGCAGGGAGACAGAGAGGTTAGTGTTTGTACACTCAGTGTGGGGATGTCTTGTGGTTGATGTGGTCAGAGCTGATGTGGCGAGCAGACAGGATGACTGCACGCTGGCCTCCACAGAGAGAGTTCCCCTCGGCCCTCTGTGTCACCCTTCGCCGCCGCTCTTCACAGAATGCTCCTAAAACCAGTGCATCTGCATGTGCACGTCCGCACTGCATGCAAATACACTATGTATCACGGCTCCTCTTCCTTTCATGTCTTTTGTGTTTTCCTTTATTTTGTCTGTCGAATGCCCAGATGTAGATACACGTACACACAGGCAGACACCACAACAGGGAGACAAAGAAGTGAGTACTTTATTGGCCTCCACTCCTTCTAAATAACAACGCACTTTACACTACATATATAATAAAGTGTGAAGTATAGAGGGACATACTTTTTACTACGCCGTCACAACTTAACACCCACTCATTGTCGAATTAGCCGAAGTGAGATGGAGCCATTGGGGTGGCAGTAAGCCTCGTCTGAGGAATGTCATATTTTCTTTTTTTTTTCTGGGGCTGAGCTGCTTCCCTCTGCGGCTCAAAGGAAGGAGATCTCCCACCAGCCGCCGGGTGGCTTACCACAGACCTTTATGAAGCTGTAATTGCTTTGCAGAGACTGGTGCAGAATCAGACAAACTGGAGCTCAAAACAATGTTGACAGAAGAAGAAGGGTATAAAGTGACTGTGGTTTTTATAAATGGGCCCACAAGAGGTCTGATAAACTAGTCTGGCTGAGGCACAGTAGCAGCAGCAGCAATAACTCCAGTCCAAGGTGCGAGGACTGGCGGCGCAGACTCAACATGTCATTGAGGGATGCATGTAACATTTCACAGGTTATGTAGAAGGTAGAGTGAGAAAAGTAATAAATCTCCTTTCATTGTGTAGTTTAGCTTGACAGCCTAATTGCTCATTAGAGACCTTTGCAACAACTTTCACTGTGAAACTTTTAGACCCTGTGTGTGTAACATAAACAGAGGGGATGTCTACACAGACTGCCAGAAAGGCAACTTGAGTCCTGACTGACTCAGCTCCTGGAGAATTCCAACTGCTCTGTGTTTTTTTTTCCTTCCTTTGACTTTTATTCCATTAGCAGATCTTTCTTTCCATTCCACTTTCTTGGCTTTTTGAAAGGAACTCACACAGATTTCAAATTCATGTCGACAAAAAAATGTATGACCAGAACAATGACACATGCATGTTGCTATAATTTAGATTTATGTGGTTTGGTTTTACATGAAAACAGATCACTGTTGTGTGTCGCACAGAAATTATGAGGTGATGTATTGGACCCCACACGCCAGGCTCTGCATGGAAAGAAATGTCACATGGGCTGATTTATAAAGCTTCCCTAATGGCAAAATGTTCCCCTCAAGTCATCATCTATCCAAACAGAGAAACAGAACAAGTATCCATTCACATGACCCCAGATGATTCTTAATGACGATGATGAACAAAAGGCACTTGAAGAGAGGAGAGAGCTTTGGAAAATAGACAGGAGAGGGGGAATGATGGGCGAAGATGACAACAAGGAGCTGACAAAGTGTTTGAGATTTAGTGAATGAGTGCAAGTGAAGAGTGAGAGGAGAAAATTGGAAAAGGTGTGCATGAAAAATAGCAAAGAGGAACTGATGAAAGGGGGACAGAACGTGGATGATATAAGGAGGGGGAAGGAGTAACGAAAGATGAGTGGATGGCGTTTCATCACTCCCTCTGACGGAGTGGCTGATTGGTGTTGCCGTGCCAATGCTGAGCTACTGAGAAACTGGTCATTGATGGATGGCTCGTTTGCAGGGTGATGTTTATTTTGTCGTTAATTTGCATATTTGTATGTATTTGGGGGGCGGTTGGCATCCGCTGGCGAGGATCAGTCCCCATCTCACTGTGATGGATCTGGCTGTCTGACAAAAAGGACAGCTCAGTGACAGGGACATCCAGCCGACACTCTGTCCCCATGACGGATGGGCTCGTGTTAACACACAGCCCGATCAGAGATGAAATCCTGCTGCACCTTGACCTGTGGAGGAGGGGCCTGAGAGGGTGTGCAGAAAAAAGTCTAATCATGCTATTCACATATTTAATGTAAACTAGAAACATACAGAAAAACACAATCTTGAACGATCCTTCCTTCTGATTATATTTAATTATGCATTCAAGTCCTGGTATCCATGCACTCATCCATCTCAAGGCTGAAGGTCGCCTGTCTGTGCCCTCTTGCCACCAAGCCAGATTGAATGTCAGCCAGAATGTCAGACAATGAGAGATGGCAGCTCATCATGTCAGTATTTACAGAGACACATTCCTAGGCGTGTTTGCTGCTGAACAGAGCCGCCTTATTTTGGAGGTACTAACAGTCCCAAGAGAGCGCAAGTGTGCTTCCGCATACCCCCTCCATCAATGGGATGAGGCGAAACCCTGAGTAGGAGAAGCTGTGTGTAGGGAAAAGATGGAGGATAAAGAGGAATGATATGGAGAAAAGGGTAAAGCAGAGAGGAGAGAAGGGGCGAGGGAAGGGGATCCCATGGGGAGAGAAGCTGTCAGTCCCTGGGAGACTTCAAACGTACAGCAGCCCTGTGATCAGCCTGCTCCCTGGCTCTCTGCTGACAGCTCCCTGACTGCGCCGCTTAGACTCCCTCATACAGACACACACAGATACACACATATACACTTGCTTGCTACCGTAAGAGCTCCTACACTCAGTGAGTTATCCACTCGTACCACAACACATTCAAATTCCATTGACATTCGCATACTCATGCTGATTCTCACACTCAGGCTGTGCATCTGTGACACTCCGATATGCATCCTTATAACAACCTTGAATGCTGCTAAAGTTTCCCTGTTGCAACTTTGTCAAGGACGCCACACACTCACAAACTGTTGCTCCTGATCTGAAAAAAAAGGCAAGGTGTTGCAAGTGTGCTGGTGATGATGTTGATGATGATGACTTATCTAAGCCATTACTCCTTCTCTGCTCAGGGCTGAGGCATCCTAAGGCAGATCCCTCCTGATGATGAATTCATTAGTACAGAAGATGAAATGAGTTGTCAGTGGCAGCGTTATGTATGGGAGGTGATTTGTGTTGTCTGTGGCATTGCGTTAGATCAGTCTTGACACCGGCTAGGTCGGCTTGTTGTAAATCTCTGCGCTTTGCTGGCACAGGTTTCGCACACCCCTCGTGCCCAGACTGAGCCTCTGTTCTGTCCCTCCCGTTTGCCCGGCACGTCCTCCCCCACCAATCTCACAATGCTGGGAAGCTGCTAACAGGTGGCTCAACATTTGGGTCCTCTCAGAGTCCAGAGGAACGCTTGGGTGATTATGCAGCACAAGTCATGTCGCTTCTCTCCATGCTCAAAGCCTCCTTTGAAGCAAAAAAGCAAACCTACCTCCAAAGAATTCAAACAGAATACAACATAATCCATTATTTATGTAAGGTAGACTCACAGCAGACTCTAGAAATAGTGCATTAGTGATGACCACACAGCACAGGTCTCAGCATAGGTCTTGCCCCTCAGGTGCGGTGCTACAGTACAGTAGACCTGCTGGAGCACTGCTGCTGGGAATTCATTGGTTCACTTAGTGTACACCAGCTCTCTTGGAAAACATAGACCCTTCTTTGAACTCCCACAGCTTCCCTAGGTGTGCTTGTGTTTTGTGGTGTTCTATATGTATGTCTTTACTCTTGAATAAGTGCATCTATTTGTGCCTGTGCATCAAGGTGTGCATATGTATGTATGTGTGTGTCTATCTGTGTTTTTGTGAGAGCAAACATCAGGCCGAGCATTCCAGTGTTTTTCCTGTCTTTGCTGTATTATTGGAAGAAAAAGGTCCAGGGTGACCAAGAGAGCAGAAATAGGAGAGGAGCTGGACTGACTGTGATAGAGATTTCAAAGTGGTGTGTGAGATGTTGGCTAGTTTTTTTTTATTATTTTTATTTTTTATCCTGAAGGAGAGAGCAGCAGGCGTAGGCTGTTTCTCCCATGTGTGGTCTCTCTTGAGCAGAGCAATGTTATTTTCTGCCACGCAGAGAGGTTGGTTACAAGCCAGAGAGAATGAGAGAAAAATAAAGATAGAGAGAGCTTTGACTCAGAGACTGCTCAGTTTGACACATTTCTGTGAACACTAGTGGGTTTGCATCATTTCAACAAAGAGGCAAGCTGACTTTGAAATGTACCTTTTGTTGTTGTGATACAAAACTCCTTATGCTCCATACCTCCACATGCACCTTGCAAGTGTGTGGGCATCTGTGGGTTTGGTGTGCAAACTGAGAGACAGTGATTTCACAAAGTCTTCACCACAAAGTGCACGCTATCCAGCCTGCACTCTGAGGTCTATTCATTTTTAAAGTTCCCTTGCAGAGCGTATTAGAAAAAGTGGAAGTGCTCTCTGACTGTGTGAGATGATGAAGCCTGGTGGTTTTCCTGGTTTCTCCCTGTAGGGCCTCGACTGGATCTGCCTCTCCAACCTCTAAAAAGCCTCCGAGAAGAAATGCTCCATTGCCTGGCCCATTTTTTTTCCCACAATACATACAAGTTATCTGTGAGCAACTCACCCAGATCCAATCTGACCCATATTTTGGCAGCGAAAATAGTTGGTGACCTTCTCTATGTTTCGCCCTCCTTTCAAGAGGCAGGCTGTTGTCGTGATTAGTTCACTGCCTCCCAGCATTCCTCTGTCAGACCAGGCTCAGATCCAGCATCCTCCATAAACACATCAAGGTGCACACACAAACTGGTTGTACACACACATGCAAAAGCAACACTAGTAACACCATGCCTTGCTTTCTCTGGGCTTCCACTGGCTCCATATCTGTCGCCTCAGGACTCTATCTCTCATACTCAACATGTGTGTCAGGACAGAGCCTGCGAGATCACGGCCTCACCAGTTTGTTTGTTTGCTGCATCGACGGGTGAGAAGCGGGGCAAAAAATTAGCACAAGTCAAATCAGATTAATTAATCCCCAGCTCAAACTATTAGCCGAGGAGTCGTGTTGAATTAAAAATCAAATTATCCCTGGCGCCTGCCGCTGAAGCTGTGGTGTGTGCCTGCCAAGCTACAATGACACACACCCACAGAAGGCAGCCGCTCATGGGCTTCACTGATGGATGGACCTATGGATGGATGGAAGGGCAGGAGAGAAAATGGGTGCTCAACGACCACAGGCATGGGGGAGGGGAGTTTAGTGACTTTGCCACCCAGTGTGGTAAGCTTTTCCTGGGGCACAAAGCTGGCTTTCCTCCACCGGGTGCTGCTCCAAAGGCCACACACTACTCGCACTGAGCAGGCCTGGCTATGCCTTTCCAATTAGGCCTCTCAGCAACATTTCACCCTGATGGTTTACGTAACATACACACATCATGGGCCTCTGACTGAACCTGGTTTTCAAGAGGCCCCTGTTCCTCAGTTTGCTTCTTTCTCAAACATGAAGGGAAATGGAAATATTTGATACAGCTTGGATCAGATTTTCATGGTTTGGCCTGTCTGTCTTTAATACAACAACTCTGTTTAACAAGTTAACTGCTGAGTTCTGAGATAAAGGAAGGAGGACCAACACGGCTCGCAAATCTGTAAGCTAATCACAAGTCGGATGAAATATATTTATATATTTATATATTCAATTCTAAGCATTGTCCAAAGTGAATGGAAGATGAAAAGAAGAGGATTAGTAGGAGAAAGACAGAGAACGAGTGGTACAATTTTAACCTGGATTACCACAAAATGTTCATCCCTGTGTGCAGACTAACTATACTAAGAATTGTCAGATTTTTCCTCATGGTGAGGATTTATGCCAATATTATTGTGGGCTCATTTTCAGCTGCACTTCTAAACAATGCTAATTTTGTTAACGAAATTATGACGATAAATGTTCATCAACGACTCACTTTTTCAAGATGAAAATGAGACTTTGACGATCTAAAGTGCATCACTGATGATAAAAACTCTGAAGAACATATGTTTACATTTTTTTGACAAGACGATGACGAGACAAAAACTTTAGTAGTGGACCAGGGGACATTAAGAATCCATATTTTCCCTCACTGTGCGTCTAATCTTTGAAGATAAAAGTGATGACTTCCTGTGACAGGCTGAGTTATTATCTGAGGGGCGTTAGCTTGGTCTCTACCTGCTGCAGGTGTGTTTTATGAACCAGCTCCCCCGCCTCCATGCATCTGTCTCAGTTTCATTGATGATTTTTACCCCCGGCGTGCTATAGTGACCAAGACACAACCGGGGGATATCTGTTTAATATTTGATGTTTGCCGTTGTTGCCGCTATTACCGTAAAAAGCTCTGCATCTACAGCTTGATTTATTCCAGTTTGGTGATACATCAGACACATTTAGTAAGTTTTGATCAACTCCTTTTTGAAAGATGCATAAGCAATTCAGAGTGCCGTGAACTGACTGACTGTCCAGTGCGCCTGTCACTGCAGGTGCACTGCAAATACAGTCACAGTGGTCACATCAAGAATGCTTTCTTTAGACTTTTTAGCAGGGCCAGGCGGAATTATTTAACTTAAGATGTTACACAAGCAAAAGTGTTAAAGGAGTGAAATGTTGCCGATTTTAACACTTGGTATAACCCTGTTACCAATATGTGATCGACTACTTTTCGTCAAAAATCAAAGACCAAAATGTTTTGAGTTTCCGTCGACTAAAACTAGACTAAAACTATAAAGGGCTGAAAAGACTAAAATGTGGACTAAAAGGACTTTTCGTCTAAAGACTAAGACTAAGACTAAATCTAAAATAGCCACCAAAATTAATACTGCTTCTAAACAAAATCATTTTAATACTATTGCTAAATGCCTGGTTTAGTCACAAATATCTGACTGTCTGGCCGATCTTGTTTCTAGAGACAGTGTGGTTTTCTCAGGATAGAATCAAAGTACCAAAGTGTGACCTAGACTGATAAAAACGATGACAAAGCGATATAACTAGAATATAAGTGAGGACATGTTGTGCGTGCGGTGTCATACAACTGTTTATGTATCCAGCAAAGTAAGTGTCAGGGTGCATACACATGAGAACATGTATTTGGTTATACTTGATATCTGGTTGTGAGTGTGTGAGAGCGTGCCTTTGAGATGGATTGCACGGCTCTGCAGAGGTGTAGAAGTCTCATCTATCACACAGGGTGGAGCTCCAAAACACACAACACTTGTTTGATTCAGTACAACATTCATTTCAATTATGACACATTAGTTCAGGGGGGTATATTATGCTCCAGCAGGTTTCCTGTACTCTATTTATCATTCATGCTTGTACGGCTTGTAGCTCTTGATCATTGATAGGAAGTCGTACACAGCCTCAAGCCATAAGCTTTGTTTATTTTCTTCATAAACATAAAGCTCGGCCGCAGTTATTGGTTTTGATAGTTGCAACATGTATGTGGCACATTACGAAACAAGAAATGATTACAGCAGTGGAGTAATTTATTGAACATTGTATTTATTCACATGTGACCGTATATTAAGTGTTGGATGTGTACAGTTCTTTCGCTCTTTCAGCTGGTAACAACCATACTGGCAGCTCCAACAATAGGCTTTGCTTTGTGTTTGTGTGTGGGTGTGTGGGTGTGTGTGGCCTTGCCTTCAGGAGTTTATGGATGATGGATGCTGTGAGATACAATGGAAGCCTAAATGAAAGAGCAATTGTTCTGTGGATGTGTGCATATGGGCAAAAATTGGTTTGGCTCTCAGAGCCCGGGCATGAATACACTTTATTTATACACAAGTGGAGTCTTTCACTGAACATTCAATTAAATGCACGGTGCACACATGGAAAAACATAATAGTGTAAACATGTACATATGCACAATACGTCTTTCATACATGTTCTTGTGCATGCTCACCTACACACACGTAGAGCTCTGCAGACCTCCAGGTGTCCTCTACTACCAGCTCAACTCTCTTTCATTCATGTAGCAAACACACACCCCCCCTCCTCACATTTTCCCACAGAGTCTCTTACCCTCTTTTCCCCTGACCGCTGGCATCTTTCACCACCCATATTAACACACAGCTTCCTCCTGGCAACACTGTGCCGAACCCCTGCCATCACCACAACGCTGCCAACCCATCTCCATGGTAGTATGATTGGCAGGTGCTGAGATGGACGCCTGTTTAAGCCAATGGCAGATCAGAGCCTGGTTGTCACTTGCCGACCCTGCAGTGGTCCGACCGACCGGCTGAGGATGGGATTGGGATGAAGGGGTGAATGCAACACAACAGGCGCACACAAACACGCACACACACATATATAGCGATGGATCATTCAGCAGCACAAAGCGTATGGGGTCCCTACTCAGGCTGTCAGTACTGTTGTGATGTATCATTTATGTCTCCATTGTGTGGCCTTCTCTTGGAACATGTTGACAGAGGCATTATTCTGGCTTTTGACAGATTCCCATACATTCACAGGCTTTTAATAACACATGTTAATGCTTCAATAGGTTTATGACAGCTTTAAGAATTACCACATGAAATATGAGGCGTTAATGGGCCTTCTCTCCAAATAATCTGGGGTGTAATACATTGCATTTTTTAGTGCAGGCAAGTAGGAGAATGATCACTGCTTCTTATAAGCCATTATCTGTTGGGGTACACACTCACACACACATACACACACAAGAGGCCTGTGCGACAAAAGATATGCATTTTAAACATTAATCTGAGCTTTGTAAATGAGACCCACTTTTCTGTATTTAATGAAAGAGTATGTAGTGAGTGGTGACTAATATAAATTCCTAAGACAGAAATCAAATAACCTAATCTCCTTACAGCACATTACGCTACTTCATAAGGCTTTCATTAAGGCTCCGAGCAAACTGCTGCACACACACATGCATTTTAATATTCTGTCGGCGGCTTCCTTTGCATGTGTATTTGCCGTGTGCAGGGTCCTGACAGTGTGTATGTGCCTGTGGTTGTGTGCCTGTGGTTGTTTGTGTGTGCTCTTGAATAAACAGTGTAGGAATGTATTAATAACAATTGCTCCAGTGAAGGAAATGTTGGAGTTTTTTTACATTTACACTAGGGCTGTCAATCGGTTAAAATATTTATTGGCGATTAATTGTGATGATGTCTGTAGTTAACTGGCAATTAATCTCAAATTGATCGCATATTTTTTTATCTGTTCTAAATGTACCTTAAAGGGATAATTTTCAAGTTTTTAATACCCTTATCAACATGGGAGTGGACAAATATGCTTGCTTTATGCAAATGCATGTTTATTATTATTGCAGCAATCCAAAACAATGACAAATACTCTCCAGAACCATCGCCACACAACATCGAAGGTACTGCATGCTCAACAAATATGCTGAAAGGGCATTTTGACCTAAATGTAACATTACTTAGTAATACTACTGTAAGATGAGATTTATTTTGGTCTAAGTATTTGTATCATTGAGGTCTTTAATGAAGTTCGAAATACTTTTATTTCATATATTGTACTGCCTCTTTAAGGTTGCTCAGGGTGATATGGTTTTGAGTTGAAGTGAAGGTGTCACATGTGTTGGATGTGCTGTTGTCCTATGTTGAGGAAGAGTCATTAAAGGCATCAAGACACACAGCAGAAGTTGTCCCGTGCTCTTTCTTCCCCACAGCCCTTAAGTATAATTAATTGAGTTTCTAGTTAACGCTGTTAAAGATTAACAGTTCCGAAGATATTAAACAAGTCATGGCGTTACACTACCACCATGTAATATCCAACTAACTAAACATCCTGAGCTCATGCATCACAACAACAGACGCATTGTCCATGCGTCTCCGTCACATCGACAGTAAATGCAGATAACTTTGGTCTTGTCCAGAGAACCATCTGGCAGTGCTTTAACGCTGAACTTGCCATTCAAAACACCCTCTTTATTCATTTCTTCTTGTCATCCACAATGTTATGTTACTGCTGTATCGATTACTGATTTCCCAAACTACGGGGGGGGGGCATTAAGGAGAATTTTAATTAACGCGTTATTATCACGTCAATTTCGACAGTCCTAATTTACACCTTTAAATTAACAGCCAAGATGCTTCTTCCCACTGCCGTCCTCTAAGTTCAGAAAACTAGCATGAAAAAATGTGTTTCACTGTCTTGTAATGAACTCTGAAAATACATCAGGACTGAAGGCAGTCCAATCAAACCCAGACACATCACTCAAACGAATAGTTTTCTGTTGCTCCCTGAGCCAGCATTTGCTGAAGGACAGTTGTGAAATGAGAGCAAAATCCAGTAGCTGTTTGGTACTGACCAGATGTCAAATGGTTTGTATTAAGTCTGAATGATTTGGGTAAATGTGCAAATCAATTTCAGTGGTGCCTCTCGAATCCTCGCAACTCTGCCACAAAGCCTAACTATCAGTTCTAATGCCAGTTCGTCAGGCTCCTGCTGGTCCTACAGTGTGAAGTCGCTGCCAGGCTGAGCCACCGATTGCCCATCTGCTCCATCGGGGAGAATTCTCACTCCATCTATTTGACTTGTTTTGAGCTTGGCTGTGAAAAGCTCATTAGCTTTGCAAAGTGAGATATGAAGACTGATAAAAAAGGCAGCGTCCAAACAGAACGATGTTAAAGAGGACACAGACAGATGTGAATGGAAGTGTTCACATATTTTAAGGACACAAGACCAGACGGAGGGGAAAAATGTGGAGAAGCCTTTGTTATTGCAGACATGGGCGGACTGAATATGAATACATAAGAGGCGGTCAACTTCCCACTTCCTTTTTTATGGGATGCTTTGAAAATTCACTCCAATTACCAGCAGAGATTGATGTGGGGGTGACGATCATACAACCAACACATGACCCTTAAAATTCTGACACACCCATTTCCTGTGTTTCTGTGTCTCTGTGAGTTTGTGTGTGGGCATGCTTTGAGGTCTATGCGTTTGTGTGTGCGTGTATATATGTGTGTGTGGGTTTTTTATTTATGAAACATGCTCTGCCCAGTCATACCGTGGGAGTTAGCAGGTCATCTTCCCTTGCCATTAATCACTGCCGACAGCTCATAAGTGCTCAATCTGCATGTGAAAGAACTGCATGTGTTTGCGTGTGTGAGTGCGAGCGTGCACGTCTGCGCATGTGTGCCGTTCAACCACGGATGTGTGGTTGCAACAGTCCTCCAAGATCCCCCTGCGGCTGCTTATTGAATTAGAAATGGCCTCTGCTGATACTTATCTAACTTGCAGCATGAATGCATCACCGGTGGCATTTGTGCTGCAGCTACGATTCCTGCCACTGTCATCTCATTAGGTGATTGTGATAACGAGTTTACAGTGTGTGAAGGGAAAATCTACTGCAAAATAAAACCAACAGTCATTTCATTTTTGTAGAAAGAGTCTCTTATGGGCAAGTTTTTACTGTCTGTCCTTTGAGAACTCTTTCAATAGAAGTGCAACAGGTAGTGTGATCAGAGTTTGAAAACATGTGGGGTCATGTGGGCAAACAAATAAGAACAGATTTAGGCGAGGCAAGGCAAGGCAACTTTATTTGTATAGCGCATTTCATACACAAGTGCAGCTCAATGTGCTTTACATTAAAACATTAAAAGCATTGGAAACATTCAGAGAACCATAAAATAGCACACAATTAAAATGACAAATATAATGAAACATAGAAAAGGAAAAGAAAATTAGAAATATATTAAAAGTAATTTTAAAATTAGCATTTAAAGCGAGTTAAAATCAGCTAAGATAGGAAGGCAGTGGCAAATAAAAAGGTCTTAGTCTTTGATTTTAAAGAGGTGATAGTTGGAGCGGACCTGCAGCTTTCAGGGAGTGTGTTCCAGATATGTGGTGCATAATGACTAAACGCTGCTTCACCATGTTTCGTTCTGACTCTCTGGACTGAAAGCAGACCAGTACCTGATGACCTCAGAGGTCGAGGTGGTTCATAAAGTAGCAGCAGATCAGCAATGTATTTTGGGCCTAAATCATTCAGTGCTTTATAAACCATTAGCAGGATTTTAAAGTCTATTCTCTGACAGACAGGAAGCCAGTGTAGGGATCTAAGAACTGGAGTGATGTGATCTACTTTTTTGGTCCTTGTTAGGACTCAATCAGCAGCATTCTGTATGAGCTGCAGGTGTCTGATGGACTTTTTAGGGAGTCCTGTAAAGACCCCGTTACAGTAGTCTAGTCTGCTAAAGATAAATGCATAGAGGAGTTTTCCTGCATCCTGCTGAGACATAAGTCCTTTAATCCTTGATATATTCTTAAGGTGGTAGTAGGCTGACTTTGTAATGGTCTTAATGTGGCTGCTGAAATTAAGGTCTGAGTCTATAACTACACAAGGTTGTCTATAACAAACTACAAGGTTTCTGGCTTGGTTTGAACATTTCAACTGTGCAGATTGGAGCTGAGCAGTAACCTTTAACCTTTCTTCCTTGGCTCCAAAAACAATAATTTCAGTTCACATTTACATAAAAAACAAAACAAAGATAACATCCATCACATCTGAAGGAACCAGGGATGACCAGGGTAAGGAGTATATCAGTTCACAGTCCCTCCTTTGGCATTGACCCGGCAGATAAGGACATGAAAGGCTTTGTTCTACATTTTCATCTCACAATGACGAAAGAGCACATCCTTGTATTTCTCTACTCAGCCAACACACTCAGTCCTTTCTTTTTTCCCCTCCATCCAGGTTCACTACAGCTTGTTGCTTAACCAGAACATTTGGGATTTGGTTTTCATTGAATAATAGTGATTTTTCTCTCCCTCTCTCCCTCTCTCTCTTCACACCCGCACATGAAAGGGACTAGTTTCGTTATTTGCATTTTTACGCCTGAGTGTATTTTTCAAGTGGGAATAGAAATTCTGTGAGCAGTGTCGAGTCCCAGCGCTGCTGTGTCCTGAAGTGCATCAGTCTGCCTTTTCATCTTCACTCTACTCTAACAGCGCACTGCCTTTTATTTCACCATACCCATAGCTCTTCTCTTACTCTGCCTCTTGCTCAGTCGATTGATTTTTTCTTCTTCCAATTTTCCTAATTTCATCACGGTGTAATGCCAAATTTTGTTTCAAACGTTGAACTCTTCGTTTGTTTTCCCGTCATGGAATCATTTCCCTATTCATGTGAGACTTAACTTGCGGTTTGTTATCAGTGTGAATGAAAACCCACCTGTTCTAACACTTGAGTTGTTGTTGTCGTCCTGCCCAGCCGTCTTCGGTAACTAAGTGAGCTACAGCACTGTTAAAGACAACATCCTTTTGAATGAGCGAGTTAAACTGGCTGCTCAGTGTCTGTCCTTATGTCTGCACTGGCCACAGCCCTGTTTACTTTCTCCTTCTGCTATCTCCTCTGCTCAGTCCGCTTCTCAACATCATCAAAACACTCCTCTGCTTCTGTTTTGATTTTGCAGCTTTCCAGACAGTGTTTCCATTGCCACAAGAGCTGAGCTTGTATAATCCACATCTGCAGGGATTCTCAAATTGCAGCATGGCAATGCTGCGAAAAAGATTCGCAGCACTTCTTCATCTCCTTTCTTGCCACAAAAATTGGACAATTAGTGCCAAAACTCTTGCCTTAGCTGCTTTGGTTGTGGTGGAAAATGCTCAGCGTGTACAAATTGTGGCAAAAATGGCACTACTTTGTGTCAGGGGTGTTACAAAGAAAGAGAGATGTATGGTTATGTGAAAGCGTGTTGCTCTGAGTGCTGTGTAAGAACAGCACAGAAAGCATTCATGTGTTTCTGTATGTCGGCGGTAAAGATAGGGTACTGTGGAGATTTTTCCCAGGCAAACAAGACTGCAATAACCCTCGACAGTAATGTGTGTTTATGTGCGTTTCCCTGTGTGAGTGTGTGTGTGTTTGCCTTAGACTAAATTGTGGCCATTACGCAGAGAGGCTGTAGCTGAGGTGATTAGAGAACAGCAGTACTATTAGCGGGTGATTACATCTCAGTCTGTTATTACACACCAGCAGCTCCTTCGAAATGTTTAAGGCTGCTCCGCCTCGACATCTCGTAAATCTGACACACGAGGCCCACACGCCGCTTGCACAAACATGACACAATATGTTGTTGTCATGTAAGACCTCTTAAATCAAGTAGCTTATATGAATATTCAGTTTGAACGCCAGCTAAAGAGTTTGATAATTCCCTACATAATTGGCAAATGTAAAAGTCCTTTGTTGAATCAAAACTTAACAAACCCCACAGGGGGATCAAGTAAGAAATGCGTGTGGCTCAATTTAAAAACAAGCTTGTTTTAATAGTTTTTTAACTCTGACAGCAATGATAACTAGGCTTGTTTGTACCGCTGCACACATACATTTTAACATAAATTTGCACAAACAAACTCTCGCACACACACACACACACACACACACAGCTGGCCGGCTCAAACAGAAACATTTTATGATGCTGTCGACATTGTGTGTATTTATGGATGCAATCTGTGAGGTCAAATTTATTACTGTCAGAGATGGGCGGAATTATTTCTCTTTAAATAATTAGTCTGGACCCCACACACAGACACACACAGACACGCACGATTTCTGCATATTGATTTGCACATTGATTCAGGGGATATTAAAGCTCCGATGTTATTAATCATTGCTGATTATGTTTTCAGCAAGTTGAGTTATGATTGAGGAGGAGAAGGGAGGGGAGGACTGCGTTTGCACATTGAAAAGAGCCGATGCCAGCCACCAGAGCACTGCAGCTCAGCGCACATCTTCATACACAGATGGGACACAACATACATTTTTAAACTGCCTAAATGTGTTTGCTTAGTGTGCACTGGACCTGACCATGTTGCCCTTGTGTTGCAGAAACCTCAAGTTATCTGTCTGGGCATACTTGTCTGTGCAAATGAGTCCTGTTTGCATCTGTGACAGTAATCACACAGTTCAGGAGCTTCTTTCAGCAGCACTACAAAGCCATTCTGTTGCAGTAAATTATTAAAATGTTCTGCATGTCAGCGCACTGATTGATGAGTCTGCCGGTGTCCTGCACTTGCCCTCTGCTATGTGGTAGAAAGATTGTGTGACATGATGTCATTCCATCGCTGCAATCATAGCCGGACACAGACCCTCATTAATACAAGCAATGTTATGTAGCGTCAGCTCACAGGAGCACAGAAAAGAAGTGTAAGGGGAAAATAAATGATGAAAGTATAGAGAGAGAAAAAACAGCCAAAAAAGAAGCATCAGATTATAGTTTGTGTCAGAAAGCCATGAAGAAGAGTGCAGGATGGTAGTGGATGGAAAGAATAACAGTAAAATCACATTAGATGACGTGAGTGGGCTTAAAAATCAAATGGAAAGACGGGTGGAAGGGATAAGGTGGATATAAGTGCAAAGTTAGACACATTGGTAAATCTAGTCATTCATATAACACACGTCTTTTAGGATCTTTCCTAGTGCATCTGGTGAAATTCAACACCCATTTGCTGTATGCATTAGATTCAGACTTGTTGATCCGTCTGTCGTCTGTGAGAATGTGTTACTTTATACAATATTACAGATCGCTCTTTTAGGGCACTCTGTCCTTCCTAACTTTATTTTTTGTGTGTTTAATTTCCAGGAAAGTACTCCAATGTGAGCAGCAGTGTAATAGAGTATTGGTTCAGTTTTGAAGTCTGCTCTTTTTTAAAGAGTTAAGAGACGGCAACACAAAACTTTGTTTTCAATTGAGGGGACTATAAATTAAATATAATGCTCTGCACCACATCTATGTTTTAGTAAATGTTTGTCTTTGGGTGGGGTTTTCTGACAGCGCCGTTTGGGACGCCCTTGGGAGCACTTCGCTAGCAGACTATAAAATAACTATCTTTTAAATGGGGTAGCCACAGAATGATAATGTCGCTTTTACAAATACACTGTAAAGTGAAACACAGAAGTTTTATGACTTTGAAAGTTGGCTTTTATGCTGCAGTTAAATAAATGGAAACCAGCTGCTACCTGGAAGTTAGGGCAAACACTAAAAAGACTTCATCAGGCCTGAGAGGAAGTTGTGGCTAAACAGCAGGATTACACACATTATAAATCAAAGTGAAAATGGACAACTGTCTCCATCTCTCTTAATCATCCTTGTTAGATTCCTGCTCATTCTCTTTTCTCTCTCCTCCAGGTGTGATTCCAGAGCGTCAGTTTGCTGGGACTCAGTTTGTTTGCAGTGTGGTCGCCTCGCATGTCAGCCACCAGCCGTCCTCCAGCTTCAGCTTTGTCTGGATCGCCCCGCCACCTGGCACCGGCTGCGTCAACTTCCTGTAAGTCATGCATGAGCCTATGTGGCCGGGAGGGAATAAGAAAGATGAGGAGTCGCGGTTCAGCCTGGGACATTCACAGCTGCCAAAAGTCAAACCCAGACTGTAATGATAATATCCGCTATTGTTATTTGGCTGCACGCTGACCTAGAAAGCCTGAATGAGATTCATCAGCTGACACCATAGGCAGTGTTTTCTGTGTCGGAGCAACAGAGAGGATGTTAGGAGGCCATCCTGTCAACGAAAGTATGCATAATGACCGGGAAGGGGTTAAACTTGGGACAGAGATAGTGTGTGCGTGTGGTTATTATCTCCTCATTACCTTGCTTGACATAGCCTTTGCTCTGGTAGGTGTGAAAGTATGTCATTGTGTGTGCGTGTGTGTGTTTATCTCGTGGAGTGTTTGCAGAAATATCTCCATCCTCTCATTGAAAGGGCTCGGTAACTCTTGTCATTGGAAATGTGTGAACAGATCCACCCGTCCCTGGAGGATGGGTGTGATACAGACACATACACACGGACTCTTCTGATTCACATGATGCTTCTTTTCTGTGCAGAGCTGTGATCAAATCTATCTAGTACAAACTGCTTCTAAGAAAAGCTTAATTGGGTTTCCAACCAGTTGTAGAAATATTTTGAGTCACTAACCAGCTGAGTCTGATCCATTCTTCTATCTATCTCTGTTTGCATGTTACTTAGTGTTTCCCTGAAGCTTACTTTTTCTTTGATCAGCCCTGTCGGAAAAGATCCAGATTTACACTTTCTGTGTCATCATCATTAACCTTTATTTAAAGCTAGGGTAGGTAGTCACGGAAACCTAGCATGACTTTGAATGTAGCATGTCCTCAGGGCTCCATCTAACTTCTCCCCTCGGACGGAGCTCCTTCAAAACGACGCCCCCACTCACATGCACAAGTGCCGATGCATCGTGACCATATCATCGTGACTGATTCAAACCGGTCCTCAGCACATCGTTTGAGTTTTGCACTACATCAACTCATGTCTCACTCAGCGGTAAGAAAACACCAAAACATTATCATAGTGAAAGTTAAAAACACAAACAAACATGAAATGTATGCGCAGGAGGCGGGCAGAACGGCAGGACAGGATTTGATTGGGTTCATAATTTGGATCCTGATGGCAGGGATTGGTTGGTGTTTTCCCAGGTTTACTCCAGCTGTAGATAGCAGCTTTGTTTCACTCTTTTTTTAAGAACACATTATGTATTGATTGCCATTGGGACATAAAGATCCTTTTAACCAGTATAACAAAATGTGGATCTAAATCTGACTACCAACCCCAGCTTTAAGCAATGAACATAAATTATTGAGGTTTCCTTCAATTCAAATGACATCATGATCAATGAACCCAATTTAACCAAAAAGAGCAATACTCTGTGCACACTGGTCTGAGATAATTGGCTTGAACTGTCCAGGAGAAACAAGAGTGTCAACCTTCAGTCTGTTGTAAATAATAGGGGTGCAATGACTCATCGATGTAATCCAAAATTGATGACAAAATTAGTCGCTGACGCATTTAATAGTCGATGATTCGTTGGTGATATCATCCCACATGTTTTCATGCTCTGCAAAAATGTTATATCATTTACTTTACCTTATAGCACTTCATCTTTTTCTCTCCTTCTCATTTCTTTCTACACTAAAGAGTGGAGAATACTCTTACCATGTTACTACAGTTACCACACCACACATTAAATCAGCCGTCTCACATGAGTTCAGACTTTTAATGGTGTCTTTAAAAGAGTTTAAAACAGTAAATGTAACAGCGGATTGCTAAATAAGAATCATTAAGTAATTGTGCAGTTCATTATCCCATTAGTTTAATAATTGATTTGATAAATGATTCGACTATCAAATTTGTTGTTAGTTGCAGCCTTTGTAAATAACTCTTATGTTTGGAGCACAAAAACTAAAGGCAGGTTTTCCAAGTTCAGAGTGAACCAGTTGTACTTGACACCTTAGACAGTTAGCAGAACGAGTCTGATAAGGTCTTGTAGTCCAGTTTAGCATAGATTTTATATCGGGAGGTGAAAGTCCAGTAAGTGATCTATAGATACAGAGATACAAGAGCTTATCACGCATCTAGGTCAAAGAACATCAACCAACTTTGCTTGTTTTTTTGCCATAGTATTTTTTATTGAAGTTTATAACCACAAAAATACAGCTTTATCATTAATCATCTTCCACTTTCACAACTGTATGGCTGTATCTCAAGGTTTAACAAATGGACAAACAAGACAATAACAACTAAACAAAAAAGAAAGAAAAAGAATAATGATAATAATAATAAAAAGTAGAACGAACAAAGCTTCTCTAAATCAAACAAGGCTATTCCATTTGAAAGAAATAAAATCAAGGTCAGTTGGCATATATTAAGACAAAATGAAAGAATCTGCATTTTAGGACTGCAGTGTTGGATTGTCTTTTGACATAATCAATAAAGGGTTGCCACATTTTTTTCAAAAACATGTTCTTTGGCTCTCTGGATGTATGTTATTTTTTCTAATGGGAGGGTTGACAACATCTAGTTTAACCAATGGGTGTCGCTGGGTCTGTTAGTGTCTTTCCAGTTTTGTGCAATACATTTCTTTGCAGACAGCAGACCCAACCAACTTTGTTATACAGAGTACAGTGATGAGTGTTACAGGATGAGTAAAGTCTTCGTCTTTCCTCTCCCCTCTCCTTTGTCTTCTCTTTCCCTTCATCATTTTCTCCATCTCTATCTGTTGGAAACATCCTCTAACTCCCTGTAGTCCCCTTGTTGGTGATTTACACCCTCATGCTGATAATCAGTCAAAATGCAATTAGCAGCTGTTGCTGGATGAGCACAAAGGAAAAGGGAGAAAAAGGGAGGACTCCAGTAACCCTGCCCCATGAAAAGTCACAGCAACTTTTAGAAATTCATCCACAAGTATTGTTGTATTCATGAATTATACTCTGACTTATGTAATTCGGACACTTTCACATCAAGGGCAGCAAAGTGTGTTTTTATTGGAAGTCTCTAAATGAAAACACCATTACCATATTATGATGTTCTTGGCTGTAAGATATCAAACTGCAAACTAATCCTCAATTTTCTTTTTCTTTATATTACCAGTCATCCTCTTTCAAAACTTGAAAGACGTAACGAATTGCACATCAGTGTTTCATAAGAACCACAACTAAATTAAACATTTTGGCAGTGCTCACAAAAATCCCTCAATGAATTCCTGGAGGGACACAATAGACTGCGAGACAGAGACTTTTATGGACCAACTGACAGAAAAGGATTCAGCCGGGGAATTTGCTGAAGTGGAGCTGCCATCTAGACAGTATCCACGGAGCCAAACAGATTTACTGGCTCTTTTTTTGTCTGCCAGCAAACACATTTACTGTTGAGTGTGTGTCAGCTCACGACCAATGTGTGTTTCCTCAGTGTTTGTGTGTGCGTCCATGCATGTGCTTTGTGTTTTGCATTTGAGTGTAAACCATGGAGCGGCAGTGTGCCAGTGCTGATGACAGTGGGGCTGGCAGGGGGCCACCACTATATGACAATAGGGGCCCCCGCGGCTGACCTTATCAAAGTCAGCCAGTCACACTCAAGCTGGCTGGAGACTGCTACTTATACAAACACACACACACACAACACACACTCAACACACACTCTTACTGCACCCTGTTCCAGTTCACAGCTCCCATCTCCACCAGGATATATCTGGGTGACATGACTCTGGGTGGAATTCAACAGGCGAGGCCTCTGAGACCAAAGCTAGGGCCATCAAAAAGAAGATTTAAATGTTGAATTGTCACTCGTTTTTTTAGGATTAAGAGTTTCTTTTTTTTTCTTGAATCATCTCTTGTAATATTCTTCACGTTGGGAAATTCTCTTTTTTCTTTTCCATTTACTTTTCTATAAAATAACTCAAACAAAGTGCAGTAGTAGAAAATCTGCCAAACATCTAAAAAGTCAGACAAAGTAATAAACCATGGAAGTATAAGAGAGCTGATATTTGTCTTGGCATTTCAAAATGTAAATAACACAGTGTCATGCCCTTGCCCGTTGCACTTTGTCCCTGATTGATACAAGGACCATTTTCCACCAGCAGTGTCCATGAGTGTTTAAATTAAAAGCACAGACACGGGATGTCCTTCACAGGGCTGGAGCCGGCCCCATCGCTGCATTAATGTCAGGCCTGTGAGCAGTTTTATGGGCAATATTGTGGGAGTGTTCCTGGTAACAGATCACCAGCAGGAGTGTGATGGAGTGCAGTAACGTGGGCATCCAGAGGAACTCATTTCCTGGGTGGCTGTAAATTGCCACCTAAAGAGAAGAGGAGGCCTTGGGAGAGAAAAAGGAGAGGAGAAGAGGCAGAGAAGGTGGAAAAGTAGAAAAAATACACACTTACATAAGTAAACACGATTCAAATGTAGTGTAGCATTAATCAGAGACAGTTTTCAAATCAATGAGCAGTTTCTCTTTTTAATCACTGAACATAAATGTGCTTTTGGTTCTTGTCAAAGAAAATAGTTGCTATTGTCGTATCTTAACAGCCCGTGATGTGTTGATGTAGAAGGAAGCCTTGTGACACTGGCTTGCTTGGATAGTAATCAGATTTATCACTTTCAATATATTTATTCTTAAATAAAGATTTCACAATACACAAAAACCCCATAAAGAAAATAATGCTCCCACTGAAAATATTATCAAAACAAAGCAAAACAAGACAAAAAATAAAATAAAGGACAAATTTTTCTTTTACAGTGTTAGTACATGCAGCAATCACAACCTGAAACATGTACACATGTAACATTTTAGTGTGATACATTTGATACCCCTATACTTATTACTCGTACCCATTCTCCTTTCAGATAAGTTGCTATTGGTGACCATTCTGTTATAAAAACTTCAAGAGTGCCTCTGAGAACATGAGATAATCTCTCTAATGGTAAAATAGAAATGAGTTTTTCATACCATGTTTTAATGTCAGAAGGCTCTTCATCCAACCATTTCTGTAGAATAGTGAGCTGTGCCGCGTAAAGAGCAATTCTAAGAATGTATCTGTTTTTTTGTTGTTGGTTGAATCTAATCCCAATACAAAACTAAATGGGTTTAAAGGAACATACATTTTAAATATCTTCTTAATTTCCTTTTGGACAGATTGCCAAAAACCTTGAACTTTAGGACAAGAAGATTTATTACAACCAAACAGTATCAGTATCAGACAAGCATCTCGACTGCTGGGAGGACGACTGGGCCAGATGAAATCGCCTGCCTCTGTCTCCACGTAGTGACTTATATCAATCAATCAATCAATCAGTCAATCAGTCAATCAATCAATCAATCAATCAATCAATCAATCAATCAATCAATCAATCAATCAATCAATCAATCAATCAATCAATCAACCAAGCTTTATTTATATAGCACCTTTCATCAAATGCAACCAAAAGTCCATGAAGGTGCCCTCAAAATAGAATGAGGGAGTCCTCAAAACACACATATATGGACTCTTCAACCCAAGTTTAACATTAGCTGCTATTTGACTCCATTTCTGAAAACCTTGTTTTGACCATGTCAAAGACGTCAACTGTCACTGTCAATCACATTTATTATCAAGCTGTTATTCTTATAGACCTTCCTGAAGCCTCCTGAGCCATTCTACAAATTCCTGAAACTTTCTGAATTTATTCTAAACAGCATAGACTAACAATATATTCTTAATCGTATATGGTTAGATATCAGATACTACACTATCAATATGTCGGCTTCACACCTGAGTATTCTATATTTATATTTTTGTTTTATTAATTAAAGAAAATACCAATTAGATTAATCTTGAACAATCATCATTAGTTGTTCCCCCACTCAGAAATCATACCTCTAACTCTCATTTTGAAGTTTTACAAGTCACAGGTCAGGAGCAAACCTTCACATGAGCACAAATTGCAAACAAGCTCACAATGAATGAATGAATGAATGCTTAAAACGCTGTTGTGCCCCACTTTTTGTTCTTGTTGCTCAGACATGACAGTCCACACCGCTGCATAATGTACTGAATGCTTTGCTGCACTTAGCAGAGGTGAGAATGGTTAAAAGCTTCCTCTGGTGAATGCAAAGACGCTCTGGTGTGTCTCTGTCTTTCTTTTACTTTCTTCTGCTTCACTTAAAGCCCCCAGGCAGTGAGGACAGTGTGTGTGTGTGTGTGTGTGTGTGTGTGTGTGTGTGTGTGTGTGTGTGTGTGTGTGTGTGTGTGTGTGTGTGTGTGTGTGTGTGTGTTTGGGAGTGTGCAAGATGGGCCTGTGTGCATGGGGGAGGTTATGTAACTACTTCAGAGGAACATATTTAAACAACTTGAGTTGTGTGCATACTTTTGGCTTGTGTATGGGTGTCATATCAGCGTATTTGGGTTCTCTATACCCAAATGCAGTGCCCCCTTGCGTTCTTATGTTTGTGATGTGTTTTAGAGTTAGTGTTTAGTGTTTCTCTGGGTATCAGAAGGCTGCGTGGTGGGAGATTGCTCTAATTACTGCATGTGACATCCCCCTGTTCCCCTTCCTAAAGGGTTCCCTTGAGTAATGAATGTCTGCATTTGTAATGGTAAATAGTTCCTTTATGTCATGGCATGCCATATGTGTGTTTATGGTTTCACTTGTTTGCAATACACTACATTAGATAGACTTCTCTGTTTTCTGAACTCTTTGCCTCTTGTTTGGAGCAGTCAGGAGGAGAAAGAGGATTTGAATGATGGTGGCTAAACACTCTCTTGTCTTGTTAGCTGTAATTGAAAAGGAACGGTTCCTGTGTTATAATTATGCCAGGTATTGTTGTGCTGTAGAGAGTACCATCTGTTCAGAGCAGGGAGGTCTGTGGAACGTGCATTATGGTATGGTATGGCTGCGTAGTTGAATTCAGTCCATTGTTGTGTGAGCACAGACGGGTTTGGCTGTTTTCCTAGAGACAGCAGAGAACTCACAGTCTCTAAATCCACCTGATTAATAGAATGTCTATGGATCTTTATATGGTAGGAGCCTTGATATGGTTCCTTGTTTTTGGAAAATTCTGTTTATTCGTTTTTCTTCATTCTTATTCGGACAAACAGTTTACAAAACACCATAGAGTACAAAAACAATACAAAAACAAAGAACAAAACCATGCCATGACGAGGAGAGTTGCACCCACAATCTTCAATGTAACATACACATACATATCTACCCCTTACACCTTACTCACACATCTACAGGTGGCTGACATTTGAATACGGATGAAGTACGAGTATCAATAAGTTAAATATTGTATTGATTGGACTCTAGATAGGCCATCCAGGGGTCCCAGGTCTTGTGAAACAGCTGTGGGTTACCTCTGATAGAATAGGTTATTTTCTCCAAAGGAGCACATGAATTGACCTCGTTAATCCATTGAACAATGTTTGGAAGGTCTACATGATTCCACTTAGACATAATACATTTCTCGGCAGCTGCAATGGCTAGGCTCACAAAACCCTTTAAGCTTTGGGAGGGGAGCTTCAAGTCGGTCAAGTCCCCTAGCATTACTATCACAGGTGACAAGGAAATATTCTGCAATAATACTTTCTCAAGAAGATTCTCAATTGATATGGTTCCTTGTTGTTTGAGCAAAGAGAAATACATTAATGATTAAAGATCAGACATACAAACAAATGTTGCAATACTATATGGTTCCCTTTGCAGAAGTAGAGCTGCAGTTTTTTCCACTCCTCTCCCCTTTCATTGACCATTCTTGCTTGAATTAGGTTCATCAGTGTAATGACTTCTTATAGAAACTTTGATGTGCATAAGATAAACTGCAGGATAAGAAATGTAACAAAATGCTGTGTTTTTAGGCGCAATGCTAAGGAGTGCAAACCCAAAGATTACAGATCCTTCGGACCTTAAAAGAAAGAATACATATCTAATTGTATTACAAAACCTCCAGGTGCGTATGTTGCAACCTTTTGGCTTAGCAAGCTTAGATTAAAAATTCAAAACATAGAAATTGAGGTCAAATCCAGTTTTATCACAGAAATGTGCCATTAAGCTTATCTTGATTGGTGACTAAATTGCAGGATGATATACGGCTTGCTTTATTAATCAGAGGTCAAGGGTCAGAGTTCAGACATCAGTCTGACAGATGGCCTGTCCCCCCAGCTCCTGATTTCTTCCGTTAATAGTCTTTTCTATTGATTTCTTGTTATTCAAGTCAATATTTTCACCTGTTTTAAATTCAAATCACCAACAAATGAGCTCCTCTCATCGCTGAAGCTCCACACGAACCTTTGGCTGCATGAAAGATTCACTGTAGACATTCGGCTGGGTGGAATGAATGATTGGCTGTAGGTAATCTCATTTTGGCAGTGAAGATAGAGAAATACGGGGCAGAAATGTGAGGCATGACAGAACACATAAATCCTACCCACTTTTTTTTCCTCCACAAACCGACAAGAGCGGCAAATCAGACACAGTCCAAGCATATAATTCCAATTTTCATATATCACAAATTCACATGAGACAGCAACTCTTATATCTCTGGTATTCATGTGTTTAACCTTTCTTAAACTTTTAAATGTGCCCGTTTTTTAGAATTTAATACTAAATCACCGACCGTCCAAGGCTAATCCATTCCTGTGCTCCTCAACAGATCCTCACCTCTAACTCCTGTTGCTGTTAAAGGTCTCTGCATCCATGATTTTGTCTTATTTCCCAAGTGACAGCCCATGACCCCTGCAATTACATGCATACACCTGTGTACACAGAGACACACATGCACACACATGTACACACACATGCATGCATAATACACCTCGGTGCTCTGATCGATACTGCCACAAATTGTCCACATCACATCTGTGCTGCACCAACATCACACGCTCTCATGAGGAGGTCACCGTCCCACCTGCAGGGACGCTGACCTCCTCATCAATTTTAGATGAAATAGAGCGCAGAGATTGAAAAAACATAAAGCAGGATTTTAAATGCAGCAATATGAAGCATGCTCAGGGGAGAGCAGGTCTGCTCCCCCTCTGATGTTTTTGGAAAAACGATTGGTTCAGATTTTGTGCTGTCTGTTCCTGAAAATATGCTCGGATGTGACAGACGAGATGAAATGCAGACATGACTTGTTTTGGGGATTCATCGCTCTGTTGTTGACTTTGGGTCAATACGATACATTCTTTCTCTCCCTCTCATCCCAATCTGACAAAGCGAAAAAAGAGGGACAGGAACAATGGTTTTAAAAGTCTGATTTTCCTTTCCAGACTACAGCATGTTCCACACAGCTCTCTTCTTTTCCCTCATATATTTGCTCTTACTGCTGTTATTTTTCTAATGCACCTAATTATTACTAACTCAAGGTCAATTGCTCTTCTCCTGGCTGTATACTGAGTACTAGCTGCGTTTCTTCTGGCTGTATCTGCAGCCGTAACTCTGCGTGACCCTGTGCTAACAAGCAGGTAATTTGCCAAACAACTCCCAAATCCCTCCTCTGTGGAGCTTCATTAAATTTACATGTTCTCCAAGAGCCTTTTTCAATTAATTAATTTAGAGGAGGGAGGGAGTCGGAGGGGGAGTAATGTGATTCCACAAATCTAGCCACACCTTTTCAGGCTGTGATGGGCAGGATCAAGGCTGGGTTGATATCAAGGAACCCGTCTTTGTATTCTAACAAAGCTCCTGATAAGTGTTTCCTTTTTGTCAACGATTTAAAGATGTAATTCATGTTCCCTTTTTTTCTGGGCCTCTCTCATTGTCCTGAATTCACTTCTCCATCTTACTCTCTCTCTCTCTCCATTCTTGTACCCGTTGTCCCTGATTGTGGTGCCACGCACACAGCTGGTCCTCAACATGGAAGATAAATCAACCAATTAGGGAGTATTATTTTAAGGGCTAGGTCCAAAAGCACCAAATCAACTCTGGCGACTGGAACTACACCCCACCGAAACTCCTCGTATTAATCATGATTACCAACAGGCCGAGTGAGCTGGGAGAGAAAATTAGCTTTTAATTGGGATTTAAAAAGAGCAGGATGTGAGTGTTGTCTAACGAGGGAAAAAGACCTCTGCATTGTAAGTTCTCCACCCTCCGATGTAATAGTTTCTGTAAGGAGAGGAAATCGTTCTCTTACAGGCCTTGTGTAATATCTGTTACCAAAGTTTGTTTGTGGTCAGTAATCATACCATATTTCTATCTTTTGAGGAAGCTGCACCTATATTTAACTGTATGTATATGGCTTTAGGCTAAATCAGCCATAGTTTCCCCATCGTGTGTGTGTGTGGTTGTGTGTGGTTGTGTGTGGTTGTGTGTGTGTGTGTGTGTGTGTGTGTGTGTGTGTGTGTGTGTGTGTGTGTGTGTGTGTGTGTGTGTGTGTGTGTGTGTGTGTGTGTGTGTGTGTGTGTGGTTAGCAGGGAGCTGTCAAGCTGGTTCCTGGGGGATACTTATGGCCGACAGCAACATGTAATCTAACATGGAAGACATGCTTGGTAATTACCCACTCCAGGCCCTTTTGGGAGCTCTTTGAGTGACAGCCTGTCCATCTGCATACATGTTAAAGCTCATATGTGGCTTGGGGTCTGTGTGAGTGTGTGTGTCGCTATAAGTGTGTGTATGTGTGTGTGCTGACTGGATCTCTGCCCTCACCCGCATGCCTCGCTGTTTGACAGCAGATTGTGGACTTTGAAAGACAAGGCCATCCAACCCTCTTCTATATCCTCTGACCAAATCTCCCAACCCCCCCATCGCTCTTTCCCTGTCCACTTATCCATATCTCTCACTCAATCCTCTTCTTCGTCTTCCTCAATCCCTCTCTCTTTCCCATCTCTCAGATTTGCTCCTCCAGACTAATGAGAGAGGAGAAGATGACACGTAGTTTCACAAGATGAATGATCCCTTGTTTGAATCCGAGGAGGAGGGGAAAAAAAGGACCAACACGTTTAGGCCCTTAATTACTTTTTTCCCCCCAAAGAAAGTCAAATTAACATTTAGATGTTCAATAAATGTTTTGTGTGTATCTGCACTGTTCTTTGTGTGTGTATGTGTGTGTGACTCCCAGAGCTGAGACAGTAATGAGGAACACACGCCGAGTAGCCGCTGGAGTGTGACGGCAGGACAGACGCCGGCGTCGCGCTGTGCCGATCACACACTCCCCGGCTCAGACTAAATGCCCTCTCCTGGCTACTGCTTTAATGACATACACGTTATTAAGTCACACATAGACAGACCTCTCAAACACACACACTCACATTCAATACTCCTTTTCCCATTGCATGTATCTCTTCAGTCTGTGGTGGATACTTTTGTTTTATCCAAGGGAAAGAAAACAGCATCATTAGATATAGACGGCGTCAAAGAAAGTTCTGCATAACTGCATTTTAAAGCTCACAGCTTTCATAAAACCATCAGATGACGTCTAAAGTAACGAAGTGCTTCAATCCACTGTATTGTTATTAAGTTTGCATGCAGTAGGCACCTCTACTGTTCTAGATTTAAGACACATAAAGTTATCTTTTTGTTGTGAAGCAGACAAAGCTTTTATCAATAACATACAATACTTTATTGAATTTAATGCATATAATAATTCATATATTCAAATATAGAACACTATCAAAAAAAGATTAAACTACTTACATCCCAAATTAGTACTCCTCAAATTACCCATCAATGATGCAAGTTAACCTGAAGCCATTCTGCTTCAAAATACCTTTACGTTTTTACCTCAAAGTGCATTTTTGCCATGTTTTTTGTGTTTTAGATTTACATATGCAGCACCTCAAATCATATTAGAATTAGGGGAAATGGCCAAATCTGAATAAGACGTAGATCCAATTGAAATTTAAATCAGAATAAAAGGTGTGGTGGATTCCTCTTATTTTCCAATCAAACAGCCATATTACACACTCATTCCAATTTAATCCAGCTGGCAGAAATGTTGTGCATGCTAATTTCTCGTGTCTGATGACTAGAGTCTGAACACTTTAAAGACTGGTCATAGAATGAAGTAATGGTCCTTTTCGACAGTTTAAAAGAATTCAACCTCAACAGGCGAAAAAAAGAAAAAAAAAGAAACAAAGATCCCCCCATAGCTATAGACGCTAATTTATCTCTTTTTCATTGGGTTGCACCGTAATGTTTGAGGGCTAAACTGTGAGTCATACTGCTATGACGTCATTCTAATAAGGGTGTGATCGGTGCCTTGAGCATGTTAAAAAAAAGACTGGAAAAGATCACAACCCGTGTAAACAGATGACAGAATCTTCTTTAATCGGAATAGCTAAAAGTGGTCCTGTAAACCCCCCTCTTGATGTCAGATCAGTGTTAGTGGTAAAAAATAGTCCTGTGAAGAAAACCCACAGCCTTAGTTCGCTGCAATTCTTCCATTCTTTGACTGGCTAAAAAATTTATCAATATTTAAGTCCTAACTTTCTCTGCACCTATAATTTTGCATGGCAATTTTGCAATTTGTAGCTTTGTTTGGCATCAGGTTGTCAATTCAAGCATAGGAGGAGACTAGAAAAATCTGAATAAGTCTTAGCCCCCTAGTAGGGGAGAACGGGGTTGGTTGTTACAAGGGTTGGTTGGCACACTCGTTATATCTCGCCACCATGGGGCACAGTCTCTCAAATTGTGGTATGGAAATTTCCAGAATTAAGATCAGAGCTCACCTACATAGTCTTCTCTGGAGTAAGACAGCTGAACTTGAGGTGAGACAACTTTGTGTTTTTCATGTCAAATTGTAAATATTAAGCTCCTCAGTATTTTTCTTCTAGGCTTTTAATTGATGGGTACAAAACAAGTGTTACCCTTACAAAGTGTGAGGGGAAAACTATACTTATGATTTTTATTAGCTAGCTAAGTAGTTGTTAGTCTTGATGCTAGCAAAAAATTCCAGTTGGGGTTGCTCGTCACATTCTCTTTGGGGTTGGTTGTCACATGTAACAACCAACCCCTATGTTGGCAAAACCATGCATGGTGAAATTAGTTGGAGTGCACAGACCCTACATTTGCCATCACTGTAACTCAGACAGTGACTGCATGTAGGCTAGTTGAGTAGGCCATTATTGTTAGGCCTATTTGTTTTGTTCTGTATGTTGTTATATAGGCTGGCCTAAAGATGTGTTTCCTGTTCATGTTCCTTGCTCATTTTATGTTAAAATGTATTAAGTTATGTAGGCCTATCACTATCAGTGCAATTCAATTTTAAATTTAGTTCTGCCTTCTGTGGGACAACCGTCCCCATAGTGTGTGACAACCATCCCCGTGATGTTGTTGGTTGTCACAATGTGTCAGAGTGTCTTTGATAGTTAATTGCCTCTTTGTTGCAATGAGTTGGAAAATGAGAGGGATACACGTTTCAAGCCAACACCTTAAGCTTCAATTTAATGTAGGAATGACTATTGAAAGATGTTTTGATGATGAGCAATCATCAAAGCAGTAAAAAGTGTGACAACCAACCCCGTTCTCCCCTACATCATATCACGGGGATGTTAAAAATCTAAATGTCTATTAGGTAACTGAATGCTACAAAGCATTTTGACAGTATTGTACACCTATCTTAACCCAAGCAAAATACCTGAATTATTCCACTGCTGTCAGCTTTGCAGGTTTTTACTCCCACCTGGTTTTGTTAGGGTTACAAGGGTTACACACGTGTGTGAGGTCAAATGTACCTTTTTATGGAGCCTGCTGTACCCCTGGCACTTAACAGAATCTGTTTAGTGAGCTTGAGCTGAGACTTGTGATATTTAAGGGCCTTGTTCCTACATCTCGCTGTTCGTTACCACCATATTTTATTCATAAATACCAAACTCAAATTAGTTTTCACCTGATTCTGAAATATGAGTGTAATTAAGTATGTTTTCTCCCCAGCTCTGTAAAGGCACAAGAGATCTTTACTAATTGATGAGAAGCCTATTTATTATTGATGAACTCAGATGAACGAATAAATGCCTTGGCACCCATGAAAGGCCTGAGTCTGCACGGTGGGACAGGCTGGGGGTAGAGTTTGGGAGGTGCCGAGCAAAATCCACCTGGGAGTGTAGAGGGGGGGAAGAGGAATGGAGGAGAAAGTCTACAAAATGGATGTTGGACTCAGTGACTCAGGCACCATACATACTGTGTACACTCCATAAAGTTCAGCTTAGTTTTAATCCTCCATTTTTTTAGGCTGTGATGGAATCTACAGTTGACCATACACACACATCTGTCTGGTTTTGCTTTTTATACAGTAGTTACCCAGAGCCTTCCTTCATTGGTTTGGCATTGATGATATAGATCCTGTGATACCATGAATACAGATACAACAGTTTGAGTATCAGTCATTTCATCCTCATATCAGAGACCAAGAAAAGAGACCCCTTCTTTCCAGAAAGTGTTCCTTTAAGGGACAGTGTCCCTGAACGTGGGTGGCACAAACAGTTCTGTGTCAGTGTGTGTGTTCTGGCATGAAGTTGCTCAGATTTACAAGCTACAGATGATGTTAATAGTCTAATTACTATTACGACTTTGTCCATTACTGTCCTACTTTTCCTGTTGGAGAACCGTGATGTTGTAAGGAGATCATGAGAAACCACCTCACTGCTGTGATATTTATCCTCTTTAAGTTTCTGACCTCTCCTCACTGCAGTTATTTTTCTTCGGCGTATTACATGGGGGGAAAAGTTTGTCATGCAGATGGATTGGTGTAATACAGCTTTTACTTGCCATCTAAATCTGTAGTGTCGTGTCCCCTTGCACAGAACTTTTCTCCGTAGTACTTCTACACATCTCATTCGCTGCTGTCACTGACTGAAATGAGCTACAAAGAGCTTGAGGGGCTAAAACTTTACAATCTCTCTGTATCAACTTCTTTCAAGGACTCTTTACAAATTGCAACCTTTTATTCTCTCTCAGCCTCATTTTTCTCCTAGACCTGAGTTATGGGCTGTTGCTCATTTTATTTTTCCTCTGGATCTGATACAACAATAACAACATAACAACACATTACATTGTCTGTTGTAGGCAGTGCTTTTATTGGGCCGGTGTAGGTACCAGATGTGCTTGGGTGGTACACCAGGCTGTCAGGGGGTGGGACCCCAAGCTGATCTGACTACCAGAAATTCTGTACAAGAAATCCTGTACCTAGCAGTCAAAACTTTTGACACCAGTACAGCTCTTCTACACAGTACCGCTACCTCTGAATTAAGCCCCTCGGTGTACCAGGACTTTATTCAGCATACCGGGTCTCTTACTAGCTGGCAGTACCTTTTCCTCTTCACTCCATATCACAGTTTCTTATGGTGATTCATAATGGCAGGTAAAATACTAGGGGTGTAACAATTCTTTTTTTGCTGATATGATGAAAGGATGATATTGGTTAATTTATAACGATACAATCCGAAACAATTCAGTGACTTGAAATCGATTCAGTAACTTTTTAGCCAAGAATTCAACCAGTGTGACTGTGCAATAGATACTTTGATACTGGACAGTCCTAGATTCCTGTTCTTTTTTGTAAGGGAATCAGGTATAAATTAATTATGGATATAAACAAACAAGTAAACAACAGAGTTTTGGCCTAGTCACTGACTAAACACGCTGGCGAGGCCTGAGGCTTCTGCAGAGCTAATGTTACCATGCGTTGCTGCTGCAGCAGGAACGCTGCAAGAGGTGCCTGGATGGTCGGCGTTGTGTGAAATCCCATGGCGCCTTAGTAAGTGGTTGGATAGATTTGTCGTGTTGCCGTGGTACTTTACTTGACCTTTACATATCCTACAAACAGCGAGTGACTTATTTAGAACATCTCCGTCTTTGCAAAAGCCAAAGTGTTTCCACACGCTGGATCGTAATGGTGGCTTGATAATTTTTAGCTCGCCGGCTTCTCCTCTGCCATCCGCCATGCTATGTTTTGTTGTCTGCTGGCGCGTGGTGATGACGTCACAGATAGGCAGCCTGACTTGAGTAACGTTTAACATCTTTATCATTAAAAGTGTAAAAAAAGACACATCCATATAAAGTCTGCAGTGCTTAAATACAATGCTTTATTTCCTAGTATCGATACAATCAATTTATTACCTTTTGAAACGATGTTAGATCGATATATGTCGTCCAGAAGGCCAACCTGCCAAGCACAGATTGATGTAGTCGGATCATAGGAATATAAATCGATACATCGATATAGTAGATGAATTGTTACACCCCTATAAAATACATTACCCATGGCACACGATGTGATGCTCGCATCCATTCATGAGCGTTACATGATGCTCACTTGTCTGTTTATGCTGTGGAGAATAAGCTACAGTGACTGAGATTAACCGAAGCCCAATGGTTTATATAAACCTGATGGAAAGTTGGATAGGAGCATGGTGATGCAGAGATTTAGAGCTTTCTTGTTTATGTGACACTGAAGTAGTTTATTTAAAAAATATGTCGTGGAAATCAGCATTATCTTCTGGAAATTCAATATCTAATGCTGATGATTTACTGACACTGGCCAAAATATACAAATGCCATCAAGTAAAAAGGGAGGTACTGGCACTTATCTTTTTCTGGTTGTAAAAGTAATGATATTGTTGTTGCTGTATTCTTATTTGAGGAGATGACTGTTTATTTCCGCACAAAGGCACTGTCTCAGTGTGCATCTTCATCACTGTAACTCTCCTTTTGTTAACGACAGTAAACCTCTTTCCACAGAGTCAGGAATGCCGAGGTGTCTGTGAAAAAGATCCCACTGCACTTTGAGCCATTTCACCCCGTTGGATTTTTAAAGAAGTCTCAATCTTTCAAATAAATAATGCATTTTCTGGCCACTGGAAAGAAATTCATATCACATTCTGCTATACACATATAGCACTCCACGTACAGTTAGATTTACACTGGCTTGCAAGAGTGTGGTAGGTTATTGCAAGGATGAGATGATATCTGAAAAGCCTTACTCTATTTTTTATAACACATGAGCACAAATAGGTTGTATTTATAACGATGTGATTGTAGTTAATAGTAGTTTCGTAGAGGCTGTTTCACCCCTATGTCAGTGAAAATCATAGTATGCTTGAACAGCTGTAGGGTTAGTGGGAAATGATGCCTTCTATGTGGAATTGATCTCATATATTAAGGAGAGATGCATTAACTTTCTCCTCAGTGGTGCTGTTCTTTAATTAATTCTCTTTTCTCCTCCTCTCCTCTTTCTTTCTTTCTTTCTTCCTTTCTTTCTTTCTTTCTTTCTTTCTTTCTTTCTTTCTTTCTTTCTTTCTTTCTTTCTTTCTGTCTCTCAGAGCCACAGCAACCCAGCGTGGACAGATCCTCTTCAAGGATGCTCTGGCCCAGCAGCTGTGTGAGCAAGGAGGTGAGTAGCAGCAGCAGCACCTTCGACACACATGTCACCCTGGGAGAAATAATCACATGTAAAAATATACATGTATGTTAAAGCACACATGTGCAGCCACATATACACTCACGGTAGCAACTTCTCACTTCCCATTACTGTCCATCATATGCACACATTGTCACAATACAGACGACACAATATGGGTGATGTGCTGCTTCTTTATGACAGCGGCAGCTATATCCTGGCTCTTTTTCTGCCTAATGAAGCAGCCAGAGCCACAGATTTTTGGATGTCCTATATTGCCGGCTTAATTTCAGCTTATGCTAAACTCCGATTTTTTCCTCCATCTCTCTCTCTGCTGGAGATTTACGCTTTATGGCCGTCATTTCTTACATCCACTTTCTGTGACAGCCTTAAGTAGCTATTGACAGACAGTGCAGCCCCCCTCTGCATGCTGAGTGTGTGTAATTGCTTGTTTACAGGAAAGAAGCCTCCTCCTCGCTCAAGAACTCCTCCCTGTTGATCAAGTTTGACTTTAATGCTTAAAGTGGAGAAGTAGACTACTTTAACTTCAACTGCCGCTGACTGTTGTACAGGCAAAACAAAATTTTGGCCTTTAAAGAATCTTTATTTAGAGTAAATCAAACCTCTGTGGCGGGTCTCTGAGGACTCATCTTTACAGACAGGTCCCTCAGCAGGTCATTTCAGACACTACTGATGTTGCAGAACATACCAGGAAGAGAGTGCTCAACTTCATGGCTTCATGCCACTTGGAAAAGACAAACCAGAGAGCCCTCAGCCCAACCTGGAAGGCTGCCAGAGAGAGTTCAACAAGCCTTTTTTTTTCCTCTGTCTCCTTGCCTCCAGAGCTCGCCCTCTTACCACCACTGACACACTGCCCCAGTCTTCTCCCTCTGAAAATCTTTCCTATCTGCAGCCAACAACAGTCACTAAGTTACTTTGTGCCAAAGCCCCGCGGTATCGCACCACCACACATCTACTCACAGCAGACAAGCTGTAAAGCAGAGATTTAGACCTTACAGGGCCGTGGTGGAGGCAAGTTGTGAATGGCAGCAGACAGCGAAACAGCAGTGAGGTAAAGTTTAAGTGTGGTTTTCAGAAAGCATGACTTCTACAGACTATAGGAACACCAGTGAAGGTATGTCGAGCTCAGGAATTATACTTTCTCTCGCACTGGTCAAAGAGATGTTGGAGGACAGAAGGACAAAGATGTCAGGATGAAAAGAAAGTCGTAATGAGAAACTTTAAGGTCATAGATTGCAGGTGATTTGAGTGTTTGGTAAAGGTAATGGAGTGATTAAACATAATTTACAAAAAAGAGAGAGGAAAGAGTAGATGGCCGACCTTGTTGTAGGCTAAGTCCTTTAATTGCCATTAACGCAAAGTGACTGTCTGTTGATGAACTCTGCCAGGAAATCTGAATTACAAATGAGTACTGAACATGCCGTGGGCAACAGAAGGCGAAAGGCGACAGAGGAAAGACGAGAGGATGGAGGACACTGGGAGTGAAATGATCATTTTGGTTTCTTGTGGATCGTCCAAACAGACAGAAGCATGATTTTTCCCTGTATAAACTCACTCGAGTCAGTTCCTTTTCCTGTTTCTGATCCAAAAACTTCCACTTCAAAGAGCTGTCCAGATTAAATAGAAAAAAGAACCTTAAAGAAAAATAAATGGAACTTGAAAGGTCTTTGACATAGATGAGAACTTTTTTTGAAATCAAACAGTAACAGGCTCAGTATTTTTGACTATGTGAGGTTACAAAAAGTTATACATAAATCAGGTTTCTTGCCTTTGTTTCCTCAGCAATGTCAACCTCATCAGCAGGTGAGGAAGAGGCCTGTAGTCCTTTTACCTTCAAACAGGCTACCGTCCCGAATTCAGCAGCAGAGTGGCAAAGAGAGTGCAGACTGCTCTGAGCAAAGTTACTTCAAATCTAGGCATTAGCATTCAAAGTGGAATAAAAGATACGGGGCCAGCTCAAGCCACTTCAGAAGTTCATATGCTTAAGACTCAAGCTTTGAAGAGCTGGTGAAATGAAAGCTATCTAAAGCAGGGTTATGATCCATGGAGGAGAGGGAGGGAAGCAGGGAAAAAGTAGGGAAGGGATGGAGGAAGAGAAACAGGACTGGCTGCTCAAATACTGTAAGAAGGCAATCAGGGGTGATCAGCCAGGGTGAAGACTTTAAAGCAAATGGGCAGATTAGCAGGAGAGATTGGAAAAGAAGGTAACAATGGAGTGTGAATTAAAGCTTAGAATGATAAAAAAAAAAAGATGGAGATGAGAACTCTAATGTAAATAAGAGATTTAGGGATAAAGAAATAAGAGATTAAAGGATAGAGGAAATAAAGGGTAGGGAGAAATAAGCCCTTAACTCGTACATCTGACATGGAGCACTTTTGCTCCTCAGTAACAGAAAGTGTCCCTGTAAGTTCAGGCAGCTGGGTGCTGGTTTCATTTTTTTCTTTCCAGTGTGGCTGAAGGACTAATGAAACATAAGCAAAGGCTGGATTTGAGTGCATGTGTGTGGGTACATGTGTGTAAAATCATCCGTCTGTCTAGCTGTTTTCAGGGGATGTCTGGTCCCAGACTCTCACAGTAGTTTCTGCCGTGCCAGCATGCTGCCACAGCCCATTCCTTCATTCAACATCCAATTCATCCCTCCAACTTCCTCTCCAGCCTGCTTTGATCTGAAGCCCATTACTTTACTCGAATACCAGAAAAAAAAATCCCCAAACTTTGTTCTTGTTTGTTGAATCAGGAGACAAAACTAACAGGACTCTGACAAATACTACTGCAACCAAATGAAATGCATAATAGTAGAGCAGTTCATGGACCAATCAGCACATTGCCAAATAGTTCTGACAGTCTCCTAGAGATGCTTTAAAGCATGACGCAGCAAAATGCAAATTACCGCCACAGTTTTAAATGACTGTGAGTATATGAAGAGACAGGCAGGAGGCTGAAACAGAGGAACACTTCCTTTCCCGCTGAGAGACCATAAAAAGACTCATTAAGCCCAGATGAGAGAAGCCAAGTTAGGGGATGATGAGAGGCAGGGGTTTGGCTTGGAAAGGGTGCATTTTGCTAAAGGGTGGAGTGGCTGTGGGTGTTGCTGCAGGCCGTCCATCAGCTCTATCTCCCGACGACAGGGCCAGCAGTCCCTGCTTTCTGCCCAGCGTCGCCAGGTCCTCTCATTTCCAGCAAGGGAATAAATCAGCTCTTTATGGGCCTGGCCGAGCGCGCCGCACCCCAGATGGATTATTAAAGGGACATATAACTCAAAGAGGGCACTGCTCCCTGAGGGACTCCTGATCACAGCGCAGCAGAGGAGAGACGGGTGGCCTCCACTCTTCCACCTCCACGCCACCCACCCAGCCCGCCTGCCTGCCTGCCTGCCAGCCTCCCTGGCTCAACGCTGACTCACCTGCCATTTGTCATTGCTCACCAGCATTAAACCTTGAGACCTCACTATCTAGTTTATACATTCCTCTTGTATCCTGATTGTCTCCTCCAGCCCTTTCTTTTAATGTTTTTCCCCTTTTTCTTTATCCAGTCTTTTACGGTTTTGCTGCTAAAACCCAGTTTTTTCTATTCTGCCATTATTTCTTTGAGTAACCTGACTCCATGAAAGTCAAGTCACTCCTAACTTTCAGTAAGGAGAGACTCTGACAACTTTGCTTTGGTTCTCTCAAAGTCTTGAACACATTGACAACCATGAGATGTTTGCTAAGGAGATACACACACAAAAAGCATGCTAAGTAAGCCTGTCGTCATGTTTTAGACACTTTCTTTGACTACTTCTCACCTTGCCACAAAAATGTTTTCTTTCTTAACCTTGGATGCCACTTGAGCTTAAAAAACAGATTAAAGAGGTAACTAAGAAATCGGATAAACATTGTGAGTCTAGCTTTGTTGGCCCTCTATCCACTCACCTATGATTATTCTAATGATGCCAATTGAAACCAACACAAAGGCCCTGCTTTCAATCAACCGAGTGAAGTGGCTGCAATCGCACCTCAGAGAAGCACTTCTTTCTAATTGTAGAAGAAAAAAAAAATAACAGGAAACTGCATCCCGGTGAGTCTGTAATTGCAACCGCAAGTTAGTCGGTGGCAAAGCAACTTCAAACGGGGTTCACATTTTTCAGGATGCGAGTCAGACAGGGAAAAGAGCAAACCAGAGGAGAACAAGGGGAGATTGGAAGGGTGGGTGCAGTTTACAGGGTGGAGGGTACAAGAGGAGAGAGGAGATTAGAGCTGGAAGATGGAGAGAAGAGGGGGAGAAGATTTAACATGACTTGTGCCCTGCGCTCTTTGTGCTGAGATGTCTGAGTCTGCCGAATCTTAGGCTCATTTAGTCCCCCCATCGGATCACCGCAACCCTGCTCATCAGCACCCATCTGATTTCAGACCTGATGCAGTTTATTCAGCATCACCTTTTTTTTTGTTGCTCCTGTTTATAAGGGTGCACACCCGCAAAATAAGCACAGAGGGCTGGGTCAGCTGTGGAAGGCAAAGCTGTCTGTGTGCATGTGTGCGCCTTTTGTGTTTGTGTGTGTGTGCGTGTGTGTGTCCCACTGCATGCTTGCGAGAATATAAGCCCTGGCCAGGGAGATACAGGCATTAGCAGAGATGAGCCGCAAATAGAGGAGGCAGTAATTGAAGTCTTTAAGAAAGTGAGAGGGGATTAATCCAAGTGAAATGAGCGCCACTGTCTGCTCCCGATGAGCGGAGGGTTAGGCAGAGAGAGAGACAGAACGGGTGCGGATGGAGGGGTGGGCAAAAAGCGAGGGGATTGTGAACGAAGGCAAGTGAGAGAAGACAGCAGGAGAGTGTGATGAAGCATGGAGAAAGAAAACTGTAAATGAGGCCTTTTTGGAAGCTTGAAGGGATTATCCACCCAAAAAAATCTTTAGGCCATTCTCCAGCCAAATGGCCTCCCTAGAAAGACTGAGTGCGATTTAGACGAGTCTGTTTGAGGGAGAGAGGGGGGGGGGGTCGGAGAAAGCAGAATATCAACCAAGCATTTATTACTCTGTGTCAGTTTGAGACGATGGATTACCAGGAATTGGGTTTTAGTACATGCTCTTTTGAGGATGAATATGTAAGACATACACACTCATGTTAACAGAGCAATCAGCTGCATATTTATTTCATTTTTTATTAGAGTTTATTTGCAATCTGAATTGGAGAAAAGGAAACTTGTGAGAGCTACATATGCTAGGATTGATAGCTTTATTAAACGTGTTTTAAATCAGCAGACATTGGAGGATTAGAGGGTGGAGAAGAGAGATGCAAGACAGACGTAGAGGAAGGAAGAAGGCCCTTTGATCTGCCTTTAATGGGCTCCATTGTGGAGCCCGAGCTTCAGCCATGGAGCTCAGCGTAAGGGTCCACCGGAGCAGCAGCAACAGTCGCAGCCAGTGAACCGCCCAGCTCTGTCACACAGGCCACTAAGACTCCGACTTCTACCATCAGCACGAAACTTTACCACTGCTCTGTGAATTCTAAATCCATCTCTAAGTGCCCAGCATTTGGGTCCAATGGGAAGAAATGAGGGCAGCGAACAGAAGTGAAGCTTTAGCTCAAAGTAAAGACATTTGCACGGCCAGATAGTAAGAAAATATGTTTTATAATCCGTCCTCACTTGATTCAGGTTCTGTTGTTTATGAGGAGTTTTAGGTGGGCTTTCTCAAGCATAAGCCCCTCTCCATGAGGGAAGTTTTAGAGCTGCTGTTCGTTTTGAAAGAAAGTCTTAAAGTAACTTGAAATTAAACTTTGGAGTAAGTCCTGGCTGTGTTATCTTTGTTCATCTTATCAGGTGGGACGGCTCATCCTGGATGGAGAAGACTGGTAGATTAAACCTCTCTTATGTCTGGAATAAGACTGTCTTTGAGAAGACTCACCTAACAAAGCAGTGGGTAGAGGCTTAAAGGGATGAATGGTGGCACCCCAACTTAAAGGTTAAAGCCACTGTGTCACTAGTCCATGATAACCATGAAGTCTTTAAACTAAAATTCCCCAATGTAGACATGAAACCTAAATTTAGGTGCAACACAAATGAGGATGTGCAAATAACTTTATCTCTCAGTGGCAGAATCTTACATACACAACAGAGAAGTTCTCAAGTTTGATTATTACCTGCAGCTCTCATCTGTGGAGCAGGTTTGGATTACATAAACAACATCCTGTTTGCTGATCTGATGTGTGACACTCTTCCTCTACTAAACTTTGCTCTTGTTCTTCATTCAGCTTTGTCTATTTGCAGCTTAGAAAACACTTTCCCTCACAGTAAGCACTAAGAAATGTTTCAATTAGGTTAATTTAGTTTTAAACCGAGCTGTGTACTACCTCCTTCATCTCTCCTGGCACAAAGGTTTACACCCAAACTCTGCAACTTTATGGGATTTGGCTAAAATCTGAGTTCTACAGAGAGTGAGTTAGAGCCCTGTTTTTTTTTCTTTTCAAACCATGTTTGATTCATTAAGTCTCAACACTCACTAGTCCTCTATTCACCTCCCCTCTCTTCTCAGAGTTATGTTTCCCCTGAGAGAGATTGATGGTTGAGTGTGTTAGCAAGGCAGTGGCCACAGATTACAGCACACAGCGGCCCCAGGGGAGGATGGCGGTTAATTGGCATTGAACCGTTAATCATGGCCGCCTGGCCTTTCATTACTGAAAGGAATTAACATCAGCAGTCAGGAGACTGCAGACATGGCCGGCCAGTACACGGAGAAAGTTTGTTTCACTTAGAGATTATTTAAGGATGGGCCTGTTCCCCTGCCCTTACTGACTTTTACACACTTTACACTTGCAATTAAAAATGCAAAACTTTCAAGATAAGAAAAGTCTCTGTCGTCTGTACAATGACTTCTGTAAACGTGTGAACATGAAGGTTCATTAAAGCACATTTCTAGCCCTGAATCTACACATTAGATATGTTTGTAAGTGAAGTCCAGGACTGGAGTCACACAGACATGATCGGAGATGTTGTCTTTGTAAAACTCTGTTCTTCTTGTCTGTTTCAGCCCCGACAGAATCCCCATTGAGGCCTAGTCTTGGTGAGTCAGCACTCACTGCATGCCTTTCTCTTCCTTTGATAAAATAACTACACAGGTGATTACATCATGATAAGTCATGATATCATACAGGTTTTGTTAACTATGAGCATATGGTGTGTGTGTTTGTTTAGTGGAGCTCCATGGGAAACATGCTGTGCTGCGTGACGACTTTGACTCGAACCTCCAAGGAGAGCTTGACCCGAGCATCTGGTAGGTGAAAAGGTTACAACTCCTCTTGTAGTCAAAGGGTGCGGCCGTTGTCTGAATCTCGTGTGCTCTCCAATGAAACTTTGTGCTCTAATAATAACTCAGTCTTAACTCTTCTTCTCTCCTCGCAGGTCTGAGTGCAGTAACTGTGAGGTGGGAGAGCAGTGTGGTGTGCTGATGCATGGCAGGGCAGTCACTTTCTGTGAGCCCTTTGGAGAGAGAGAGCTGGTAGGTGCCATGTTCAACCACAATGTGACCGCTGTACATTTTATGGCCCATTGACCATACATTGAAACCAACCACTCAGTAGCCACAACCGCAACTACAGCATACTGGCTGTGACCACTATGGAGTCTCATGTTTAAACAGCTGTGTCTCTGAACAGCCTCTGAGACCTTTATGTAATGCTGTCATGCTAACAAAAGAGCAGTTTTCTGCACCCCTGGCCTTTGGGAAAAATTTCTTTTTTTGATGAAAGGACAAAACAAGCAGCACTTTTGGGAAATGTAGATTTTTGTGGTTACATTTAAGTGAGTGCTAAAACAATGGGAAATTCAAATCATTGAGAGGCATGGTTCACATTACTGTCTGTACACTCACTCACCTTAGGATTTGTCTGTAGTCAGTTAGTTAGTTAGTTAGTTAGTTAGTTAGTTAGTTAGTTAGTTAGTTAGTTAGTTCCCCCCCCCCCCCCCCCCCCCCCCCCCGAACAGATTCATACCATCCCTGCATTGTTTGTCGCACTTCATCATCTCATCCCGTACTGACTCTCTGACTGCTGATGACATTATAATGAATATTATATTATATCATATAATTATCTTTGCCATATTATATTATGTTACATTACATTATTATTGTTTACTACAACTCACGGTCATATTACATATCCATATTTATTTATTTATTGCTTAATCTGTCATTACCAACCATAATCTCATCATGTCAACCTGTCACTACTGGAACACTTTTAATACTGCCTGTAGTTACCTGCAATACAATCTAAATTCCATTTGTAACATTGTATATATCTAAATTTTATTCTATCTTTATTTATCTATTTTATTTATCTATTTTTATTTTTGCTTATTTTATTTTACTAATTGAAACTTTTTCTTAATTGTACTTATGTCTGGGTTGCTGTAACAATTGAATTCCCCCCCGGGGATCAATAAAGTAATATCTTATCTTATCTTATCTTATCATAGTTAGTTATTTAGTTAGTTAGAGTTTAATTTGTTCTTTTCACTTCCAAAAACTCTTAGTTTCTGAACCTAAGTTAGTTATCCTTTCTATTATAATTCTTAATTAATTTGTTAATTTGGTCCTTTCATTTGCATTTTGCCTCACTGTTACTATCACAGTCAATTTAACTTCTTTGTCTAATGAACAACTTTAATTGACTAACTACATCTGGTTTTATGATGCGCCCCTTGCAATCGTAAATAATCTGTTTGCATAAGTCAGGCTTTGCTTTGTTTCACAAAAATAATTAAAAGCAAACTGACCAATATCATGAATTGTTTCAATATTTTCCCATGTTTGAGGTTAAAACAAATTGCACTCTGACTGTTCAGCTAAAATAATGTCAAAATGGAAAACTTGCTTGGTAGATGTAGAGTTGTTAGAGGCACTGGATAAGGTCAGATACTGTTACATATTGTTTTAAGAGTGTAATAGCAAGTGGTAAGACATATTATTAGGAACCTGCTGGTAAAAATACAGTCGTTTCAGAGCTCTGCTGTATATCCAGTAGAAACTGACAATGCTCCTGGAACATTTACACGTAATTGTATGTGTCTTGTGTTTGGCTGTTTAATTTTCATCCTTTGTGTCATCATAGCATTCCCATAACATTGGTTGTTAGGTCATTTTCCAACTTTGAAAATATTGCTGCATCTATTCTGCATCTTTCGCTTGCTGTTGGAGCCAAAGCTAACCTTTCAAACCCTGCAAGACAGCTTTTAAGGTGTGGATGATGTTATTTCTGAAAGAGATATTATAAAGACATTATAAATATTTACAATAACACAAAGAAAAATCAGAACACCTCCCGCACACACTCTTACACTCATTATGTTTTATCAATCGTTTTCATGCCTTCATTCTGTCTCTGTAAAGTTGATTTCAGACTCTTTCTTCTTCTGCTGGAAGAGAATTAAGCCAGTCAACAGCAGAGAAGTGTTCAGCGTCTCATGATTCTATGTGCTCCTCTGATAAGCATTCGCTTTGTCTGTCACTCCTCCAAATGTTTGATGCAGCTGCCTGGCAGCTCTTCTGTCAAGTGCAACAAGCGTACACATCCAGAAACACAGAAAAACATTTACACACAGATGGTTGCCAATGCAACAAGGAGAGCATATATTCATACACACACAGCCAGTAACTTAGTTCTCTCATGTCTCTTTTCCTCTGTCACACAAACACAATCATAAACAAATCACACACATATATACTACACATAAAATACATGTTGCATATCTCATTTATTTAATAAGTTTATTTATTTTAAGCTTCTCTTGCAGTGATTGAAAATAAAAGTGTGGGAAACCCTTAAAATCGTTGTTAGATGTGGCCTCACACTCAACAGACTTTCAACATTCTTTGAAGAACAAAACAACATTTTTTAAGATCAACAAATAAAAATAAAATATGTCCACTTGAGTGGAATGTTGATACTATTTCAAAGTAACTAGATGTGATTATTTAATGGTGAATTCTTACATGTCTTGTGTTTCTCTACCAGACGACTGTACCTCTCAACACCAGCACTGCCTCAATTCTGCAGTTTGCCCTGGGTGAGTATAAAATCACCACACCCTCGTAGGGAGGGGATTTGTGTAACAGAATAATACCCGAGACCTTTTTGAAGCCTGTTTTTGATAAATCAGCCTAACATGCAAGAGTCTTTTCTAGACAGAGAAATAGATTCCTTTGTCATTCTCATGAAATAGGCATGTCTTTCCCTGATACATGCTCGTAAGCCTACTGGTGCACAGTGTATTTGTCTCTCTCTCTCTCTCTCTCTCTCTCTCTCTCTCTCTCTCTCTCTCTCTCCTCTCTCTCTCTCTCTCTCTCTCTCTCTCTCACTCTCTCACTCTCTCTCTCTTTGCTCTGCCTCTCCTATCACAATAATGAATGATTTACAATCTTCTGGAAAGACACCCAGAAGGCCATGGCAGAGTTTTTAGAGGTGTTGTATTTTTCATGTCCATTACATGCATCCGCCGGTTCTAAAGGGAACATGACAGGGAGGAAATAACAGTACATACTTTGCGACAACCCCTCCGACCCCCAGCCCTCCTGCATTTTGCTCTTTTGCTCTCTCTCTCTCTCTCTCTCTCTCTCTCTCTCTCTCTCTCTCTCTCTCTCTCTCTCTCTCTCTCTCTCTCTCTCCGTCCAGTCTGCTGTCTGGCCTCACTCTAGTTTGCAGGTCATTTATATGAGTTTTTGCTGCAGGAGTGCTGTGCATTGAGCAGTGTAGCGAAATGGTTGCAGGTTAATGCACAGCTTTACTTAGTTGAGATAGAGCGGCACAGCGGGACACTGACGGGACATGGAAGCTGCTCACCATGAGGCATGTGGGAGAAGGGGGAGAGCGAGGGATTGGGAGATGGGGGGGCATTGGATATAGAGGTTAACCTGCTTCCTCCATTAGCCAACTTTGACCCTGGCAAATCCCAAAGCACACACACTAACACAATTTGAAGGTGCACACAATTTTTTTTATCACACTGAACTTAAGTATTCAGCTGTAGTTAGCTGTGGAGTCTTTTTCCCAGCTTTTCTCTTCTGATCATCTCTGCCCAACCCCCTTCATACCGGCCTGATATCTCCGTCAGCCCTGTTAAGCTGCTGATCTCTCAGTTCCACCATGACACCATTTAAACATAATTTTCCACTCGGCTAAGTGAGGGAATGTGGGAGCAATCAGTCAGAAGAAGCCACCATGTCAGGCCTGGCTGCTCTCGGGGCATAACAAGGATCATTGCTCTGCTGACAAAATCCAACTGTTGTAAAAAGGAAACTAGCCGACACATTTTCCAGCTGTCCATCAACAGGAGTGTGTTAACATTACATGTATGTGTCTGCTTGTGGTGTGTGTTTCTATTCCCCAGGCTCAGGCTCCTGCAGGTTCAGTTACTCAGACCCCAGCATCACTGTGTCATACAGCCTAAGTGGTAACTCCAACACCTCAGATGACTGGATCACACTGGAGAAGATCAGGTCCTCTCTCCTCTCTTCCTCCCTCTTCCTCATTCAGTCCTTCCATCTGTTATGAACACCCGCTATCTCTTTTTTCCCTCAGTCACACCTCCCCCTCTCAATTTGTCATCCCTCTCCTGTTTGTGCCTCTATGATCCCCCTGTTTTTCATCCCTCTATCCCTCCCTCCTTCTGCTTGGTTAAACACAGGGCACAATGCAATGATAATTCTTTAAACTATCATATTGAAATGCAGTCAGTGCAAGCCTTTGTGGAAAACAAGTCATTTTTCAACTAATAAATCACTTGGTCTCATTCTAATTCCCTTTGTATCCTCCCTCCACCAGCATCACTTCACAAAGAGAGCATGCAGCATCTCCCTATATTTGAGGCATTTCAGCCTTACTTAATGACTAACAATTATTATTTAATACGTAAACATTCAACACATTGATATATATAACCGCCACACACACATTCACTAATGTATCTGTTCCTCTCCTTCAGAGCCCCCACCAACAGCAGCACTGTCATCCACCTGCTCCCGTTGCCATATAAATCCAGAGCTGATGGTGTTCGTCTCCGCTGGTCTCAGGAGGTCCCTCAAGGCCCTGAAGGCTACGAGTCCTGCTGGGGTCTGGACAATGTGCTGCTTGTCAATGCTGCTCACAAAGTTCCTCTCATGGAGGACAATCTCGACCCTCCAGATACTGCCAACTGGCTCTTCTTCCCTGGAGCTACCGTCAAGGTACATTGATAATCCATTAGACATTCATATTGATTCCCTTCATTACAAGTCAATTCATTCACTGAGGACTGAAGCCGTGTGCCGAGAAATATGACTAAGAGCCTAATGAACAATTGAAGTTGCTGTAGAGACAGACTTTCACAAATGATTCTGTGTTGTTTGTCAAAGTAGAGGAAATACCATTTTATGAAATGCCTTTTTCTTTGGTGACTAGTTGCATGTTTCACACCTGTGCTCTTATTGGCCAGCATGCCTGTCAGTCTGAGGGAAACGCTCTGTATTTCCACGGTGGCGAGGGAGTTGGACAGAGCTTCTCCTCCACCCGAGACATTGACCTACACCGTGAGGAGGGAAGGAGCTACTGGGAGGAAGACTTTGAAAGCCCGCCCTCAAAGTAAGTCAGTGATGATCCCATTTCATCCCCAGAGCCTTTATTGGATTGTTTCATTCAATTCCTTTCACTTACTTTTTATCGTTAATAACTTGGTTTGTAAACTTAATGGTGTACCACCTCTTAAAAACACAGTGACAAAGTGCTTTAGTAGTGCACTTACTGACACACACAATAAAATACAATTAAAGAATAACAGGGAAAGGGTCAAACTGGACTATTAAAACTAAATATAATACAAAAAGGAATAAAACATGCAAGTACTACTTATAAAAGGGACAGTCTCTGGATTTACAGGTTTCTAAAAGCTTTTTAAAGCTATTATTGACTCAGCAGACCTGGCACTGAAGGAGTGTTTGTTCCACAGAAAGAAAAGTATCATAACAAAACCAAATGAGGTTGCCAGACCCAGGACAAAATTCAGATATTGTTTTGAAAGAGCAAAATGTAACACAGAGCCAAATAAACAGGGACGCAATAAGCCAAAAGAATGATAGTATGACACTTAATAAATGTAGGATCAAATTTGATCTCAGCACCAGGCAAATACCGAGCTGGGAAAGGGGGAGATAGCAGTGGGGAGGGATTTTGGGAAGTTATAACAGCTACTTCACAGTATGCGTGTATGTGTGGTGTGTGTGTGTGTGTGTGTGTGTCTGTCTGTGTTTGGGTGCGTGCACGTGCTTTGACACCTGTCACTTGTCATATGTCAAGTGATGCGACACAGCATGTTGCACAAGTTTAAGTCAGGCATGCAGGCTGACACAGGTTAATGCCATACCTCTGACTGCTACAGAGACAGCACTCCATCTGTTTAGAGTGAGACAAACACACACACACACATACACACACACACACACATGAATGCATACAAACATACACAATGATCTACAGAGAGCAAGGCAACGCTGTCAGAGGCACTGCAAGAGGTAGAGAGATAAAAGTGGAGAGATGATAGTGTTACTGCCAGAGAGTCATTATCAGCTCTCGTGCACCGGGTCTGTCGATCCGTTTTTTACATTAATGGACCAGAACCAGGAGCATATTTCAACAGCCACCTTGCACCTTTATACCGACCCACTGCATGCCAACATGCTGTACCACACCTTTGCTTTCACTCAAGAGGCTTTATGGGTTAACACATGAGAGGGACAGTCAGGATGAGTTGTTGCTTGTTTTAATGCTACACTCTATTAAATGTAATTTAACTCAACGCTGGCTTTGACAGAGATGCTGAAGCTTATATTCTGCATGGCAAAAAAAAGGAGGCAGGGGGTGGAAAAGAGGGAGAGGAGGGTGAGGAGAGTGAGGAGGTAGAAGAATGCAGGAGAGGGCTGACATACTGAGTTAACTTCTGTCAGTGCTAATGAGGATCCTCTCTCCACTGTGCACAAATATGTGTCTGCACGTGTGAGTATGTGTGTGTGTATGTGTGCGTGTGTGTGTGAGATCATGATGATGTATGTGCAAGTTTTCTTCCAGGTGATTTATGCCATATTCCTGGCATAGTGAGTTTGTTTACTGGCAAGGTGTGAATAATGGCAAATGTTTACTGACTTCAGTAATACTCCAGAGGGAGTGCTGTTGACAAGAGACGATCTTTAAACACAACTCTGCTTTTTAAAAATAATATCTGTGATGTGTCTGTGTGCTGTAAGTGAGTAAGGTTTCATTTATTTTCTTTATTTCCTGTTAAATGTAAAATATTGTAAAGGCAACGTTTCAAATAATGAGGTAACGAAACATGAAGTATTTCCTATGAGCAAATAGCTCATGCCACAGGCTGCTCTCCATACTAAGTTATAATTGTTTTTGTAGTTCCATTGCCAGCTGACAGCTTGTCACAAAAGAGTTCTCCCTGAGCCAAAGCCGTTCTAACTCATGTGTTTATGGTAATTGTATGTACACAAACTCACATAACAGTCTACGCAAGTATAGTAGCGTGAATTTAATGTATTCCAGCATACAAATAACCAACAGTAGGTAGTAACATACAGTCATATGGGGATTTCTGGAACTTACAGTACTGGAGTCATTTTCAGTGACTACTATTTTTCTATCTACTTTGCCTTTGTAGCTTCCTGACAGCAGATCATCAGAGACATGCATTGTGCTCATGTTAATAATGTCTTCTGTTAATTTTCCTGATCTAAACATGAACAGGTGGAGCTGAGTGTGGTCTGCATTATCTATCAAGAACACAGAAATATGAAACTTAGCAACTCAACTCAACTCAACTTTATTGTCATTCATCTGAATAGCTTGTATACAGCTGAACGAAATTTTGTTTCTCAAGTGGCATGTGCAAAGTAGCGAAAGTGCAAATAAATGCCAGACAAACAATACACTGACAAAGACAGAATATAAAAACAAGACGAAACAACAACAACATGAGGACAGACTAGAAAGGGCTGACTATATGAATTAAACTAAACTAGACTAATTTTGGATAATTGAGGGAATAGATAACAGATAAAACAGTAAGTGAGGTAGTGCAGGGTGCAAATGTTGCAATATATATACTGTATATATATATTTAATAAATAGAGCAGCTAAACGATTGAATTGAAATAAATAGGCAGTAATAAATAGTTATTAAAATACAGAAGGCACAGTGGTGGTCATTGTAACTGAGTCAAGATTGTCGAGGGTCCATCCCAGTGTGTTGGGACAGGGGCTGGGGGGGAGGGCAGTCTGAGGTGGAGGTGAATGTGAAGCGTGTTCAGGAGTCTCAACAGCATGGGGGGAAAAAAGCTGTTGCAGAATCTTGTTGTTTTGGTCAGTATGCTGCGAAGCCTCCTAACAGCGGTGTGTAAACAAGAGTTAACTTTAGAAATCAGCAAGAAGAGGAAGTGGTGCACGCAGGATTCATAACACTTGTCAATCCTAATGGGTGGAGATATTCAAGAGACAGGAGATAGGACGAGATGAATAGCTTCATAAAGGCCAAGTACTGGACAGTTGTTTTATTTTTTTCTGGGATATATTCTTATGAATGAAAATATACAGCTGGTAACGAGTATGATTGGTCCTATTTGAAGTTTTCAGCTTCTAAGCTCCTAAAGTTTCAAACAAATGTAGCCTCTCTGTTTCTTTTTCTGTCAATATTATGAAAAATGATTGTCTTAATGTTTCGTTTAGCTGTTTTGTTCTTTATTTACTATAATAACTCTCAGAAAAATGGTTGTTAAATCTTATCTGACTGTTGAAAATATGATCCACTAATGAGTTGTTGGAGTTTTCCAAAAGTAGTGCATCAAAAATAATGATGGCTTGAATGGCTCCTTTATTTATTGAGTTTGAATTTCAGATACCACTTAATGTCTTGAAGCTTTTCAACATGAGCATTTCTTGTTGTGAAATCTTCATTCACTAATCCAGCCTCACTCATCTGTGTTTCATTACTCAGCTGGGACATAGAGGGAGCTGTCTATGGGACCCAGTGTGGAGAGATTGAGTCAGGCTCAGCACTGGTGTTCGAGAGGGAGGGCCGGAGGAGAGTGTGCACCCCCTACCTCGACACCACGTCTTACGGAAACCTTCGCTTCCACTTTACCATGGGTACGGGAAATTCTCCATCCATCATACACTCATCTGTCATTAATTTGAGAAACAATAGCTTTATTTACTACATTATTATGTGCATAGTGTCACTCTCTGGTTTCTTCATGATAACGCTTTCAATCTGTGTGTTCTATTGGATCTACATATGGATAATAGGTGTGTTTGTATTAAGGTGGTGCTGACTGTGATCCAGGAGAGTCCCATGAGAACAATGTGGTCGTATTTGGGAGGTCTGAAGGGCGGAGAGAGCACGTGGTTCTAGACACACTTCCGTACTCTTCTTACAGGGTGAGACAAACATGGCATACATGCACAAACACTCTTTCTGCTTCTGTCACAAACAAACTTAACTTATGTCATTACCAGACGTGATTGATACATTTCTATGAGAGACAAAAACAGTATGAGATGATTCATTTATTACTGATTAGCAGTCATTAAAAAGCAGATGAGTAATTTGGTGAATGTTATTTCACCTGATGTCATCTTTTAGGATTCACTGCTTGTCTTACATGCTTTTTGTAACTGCTAAGAGATCACTGTTCTTGGTTAGAACAAAAAGCAAATTGAAGATGTCATCCTGAGGCATTAGAGAATTGTGTTGTAAATCATTGGCAACCATTTTCTCAATTCTACCATCTCTGTATTAATTCTTTGTGTCTCCTGTCTCAGACTCCTGCTGTGGTATCTCTGGCACTGCCCACTGAGCTACAAACACCAGTTACCCAGTTCTGCCTGGAGCAGCGGTCACATGGAGGAGCCAACCGTCATGTATGGGCTGTGGACTTCATGCAGCTGCTCCCTGTGCTGCCTGGCACTCACACACATGTTGCTCAGTTTTCCATCAACTTAGGCTGTGGCTCTTACCAGCCTGCCAACAGGTGCGACATATTTTGAAACTAGGTTAGACAGTTCTTTATTCTTAAATGTTTCTACTTTTGAAGTCAAATCACGACATCAGGCTTCAACAAAAGAGACCTTCAAACCGGCTGAGGCACCCTAGATATTTGGTGTCAAGATAGGGAACTGGTGCACACAGAGAACATCCCATACTGCTGTGATGCTTTTAAAGAGTATCATCTGGAGAAAGCTGAACTCAGTCTGTGTCTTAAGGATAAGTAATGTAAGTTCAAAGAGGTCTTTTAGATCATGTTACCTTTCTTGTGGATATTTAGATCCTCAAGGTTCAAGCTGCTTCTGTTATTTGAAACTGCATATGTATCACATCACATAGTCCAGAAGGGATACAGATACAGTTGAGCATAAGATGAGAAAATTAGTCTTTCTGTTGAAGTTCAGAGCTCTTTTGTTTCTCTACAAGATTACATTCTGAATGCAAGAAAACAAACATCCTCTGTTTTTTTTTTTATCAGTGTGACTCTGGAGTTTTCCACCAACCAGGGTCGCTCCTGGTCTCTGCTCCACACTGAGTGTCTACCAGAGCTCTGCGCTGGACCCCATCTACCTCACAGCACCATCTACTCTTCTGACAACTACAGCGGGTACGGATGAATCAGCACATCTGTATGTCGCCCGTGTTTATATTTAGAGTATATCTTTGTGAGTAAATTTATCCTTCATTTTGTCTCCTTAGGTGGACCAGAATCTCTATCCCTCTGCCCAATGCTGCCCTGACTGAGACAACGAGGTTCCGCTGGAAACAGTCCGGCACTGGAGTTGGCAATATGTGGGCCATAGACAACGGTTAGTGAGCCTGAAAACCTCCATGTTTTTCTCCTGTTCTATAAAAAACTGTTTTACAAGCAAAGTTCTTGGTTAAATATGCAAAAGCTGCATGTTTTGCACCACAATATGACTAGATTTCCATTCCTGTGTTCTGCTTTAGTGTATATGGGTCCAGCCTGTCTCCGTTTCTGTTCTGGAAGAGGACATTGTTCTCGCACAGGCTGCAAGTAAGGATCATCTTTTTTATTAAACCAAATAAATCCAACTCCCTGTCTTTAAAAAGTCTGCTCATTATCCACCTTGTGCCTTACAGCACCATCACCATTCAGGATTAATCAAATTGTATTATGGTTATGATTTATTAATGGATTTTCATTATCTCCTTCTTCTTTTTCTCATTTATATTCTTCAATGTTTTTACTGTCTAATCCCCCCCCCCCCCCCCCCCCCCCCTTCTCCTCTGCTCTCCTCTCTTCTCCCAGATGTGATCCAGGCTTCAGCGGACCAGCATGTGAGCTTGCCTCTCAGACTTTCCCAGCTTTCCTGTCGGAGGGATTTTCCAGCCCACGTCTCTCTTCCTATCACAGCTTCTCCTCCCTTCGCGGGGCTGAGGTCAGCTTTGCCTGTGGGGTGCTGGCTAGTGGCAAGGCCTTGGTCTTCAACAGGGACAGCCGGAGACACTTGGTCACTGCTCCGCTAGACAGTTCCCAGGCCAGGTAATGAGAGTGCAGACAAGTAACTGATCAGAAATGTAAAATATATATGCATCACATTTCCACTCAAGCATCCAGACTAGCAGATTCTTATTTTGCTGATTTTTCCATCTCTGGATGAGTTTGTTGAACAGTCCTCTTTACTTCTGATTTATACCCCAAATGTTCCATCCAGCCATATATCCGTTCTCCTCCTTCATCAATAACTCTTTCAATCATACTCTGTGGTGGGAGATGGATTGTGATCACGAGGGTGACTGCAGATGAGAGGAGAGGATGAAAATGTGAGGGAGAAAGATAGAGAGGGCGAGATGAAGTTAGATATGGCATCTGTGTTAGATTGATTATGCCTGTTGTGGCTCTCTGTGTGCCACCTGATGGTCATATTTAATGCCAGTTTCCTGGCTGATGGAGTGAACAGCTGCCTGAGAGAGGAAACTGCAGCACAAATGGAAGCACAGATCAGGCAAGGACAGAGAGAGCTGGGGGGTGAGTTGCAGCCAAAGACAGATGATGGAAATCATAATGCATACTGCATTATCATTTATGATTGTTTGTCTGAACATAAATGAATTAGTTGGAGGATGCAAACTCATGCTATGTTTGAAGTATGTACAGTGAACATGAATACATGGAACTCTGACTCTCAGCCACTCTTTATTTCCCTCCACCTTCTCCCATCTAATTTTGTCCTCATTCATTTAATCATCTCATCCATCATCCTGCCACCTCCCTCCCACCTCTCTGCTCTGCATGACTGTCTGTTTATCTACCCTCTAACCCTCCTCTCTCTCTCTCCTCTGCTTCGTGAACATGTTCTTGGTCACCTTACTTTTTCTTCTCATTTATCAACCTGCCCTTTTCTCTCTATTTATGTCATTTCGCTTTTTCACACCTTGTCCTCACCAACTCCTACTTCCCTCACCCTATTTATTCTTGCTCTTACACTCTTTCATATGTTTGCTTTCATTATTTGTAGGTACCTTCAGTTTACCCTTCGCCTGGGCAGCCGTAGCACCCTGAGCTCATGTCCTGCCCCTGATCAACCAGGGGAGGGCGTCCTGCTGCATTTCTCCTCAGACAACGGAATCACGTGGACGCTGCTGCAGCATTACGCTTACCAGGGCTTCCACGAGCCAAGGTACCTCAGATGTTTGTAGCTTGTATGCATATGATTCCACAGAGACACTATAACTCCATTAACACACACATTTGCGCTGCTAATGGTGTGCTGGAGGTGTAAGCCACTGGGACCCATTGAGTCAGTTAGTGCCATCTATGTATGTAATGAAGACAAAGTGGGCTGGATTCCAGCTGTTCAGGCTGGGTCTCAAAGCTCTTCATCAGGACTGGGAAGGTCAACAAGAGCTGGTGAGTCAGGGACAAGTGTAACAAAACTCTTTGACCTGCAGGGGCAGGCACAAGTTGATACTGTATGGTTGGACAAAACAGCACAATTAAGGCATAATAAAGGTCAGTTTGACAGAAAAAAATGTGTGTGTTGATATCAGAGTGGGCCAAGTAACAATAGATGTTTTATTCATACATCTTTGTTATTTTGACCATCTGCATGGTGTAAGAATCTACTGACGATTGTCCAAGAATACAGTATTTATGAACAACAGACTGTGAATACGTGGGCTTTAGATTGGAGTCACAGTCTGAGTCACAGTTCAGCCGGCTTGTGTGATTAATTCTTACAAAACTGTTTGCTGTTATACCAGCCTTGGAACTGTGCAGTTATAATAGGGCACAGTGCATCCAAAGGATGCCAGTGAAATGATCTCTTTTCCCCAAACAGGATTGTGTCTGTTGAACTCCCAGCTGGTGCACGAAAGTTTGGTGTGCAGTTCCGCTGGTGGCAGCCATACCACTCAGGTCGTGGACACGATGTGTGGGCCCTGGATGAAATCAGCATGACCTCTGTGCTGTTCAACACCATAAGTCTCGACTTCAGCAACGTGCTGGACGTCACCCAGAGTCTCGGTTTCTATCTCGGCCATGTCCAGCCCTACTGCCAGCATGACTGGACCCTTAGGTAAGAGACATAAAGTAATGATCTGTATAATTACTCAAGATTTGGGAATGGCGATCAGTTCTGGGAAGCCTGTGTCCAGTTTTTCCATTTGTTTTTCTATGTAAAGGTACATTACACAGATTTTCAAAAATTCTACTTGCCTGTAGTTGACAGACAGGCACACAGATTGTGCATATGACTTGAATTATGATCTGCAACCTTCCTCCATGTTGTAATCTAGTTTCTCTGGCGAGCCCAGCCCTGGCTCCAGTATCCGTTATGTGGAAACTCAGTCGATGCAGATCGGAGCGTCCTACAGTCTCCAGTTCTCTCTGGTCATGGGCTGTGGACGTGAACCTTCCCCTCATATTGACACCCAGGTCCGTCTGGAGTTTTCCACCAACCATGGACTAACCTGGCACCTGGTCAAAGAGGTAAAGAGAGGGACATATTCTCAACTTTGTTCCCCATGTCAAAGTTAATTTAACGTCTAATCCCTTTACAATTCGAAGCCTGACTCACAGATTTTCTTATGACTAAAACTTTTGAGAGTCATCCTTGAGGGAGACAAGGAAACATATCACTTATTCATGATCATGAATATTGATTTACCAATTACAGCCTCAGTAATAATGTGTAAATAATGAGAGTCTTTAAATGTGACACTTTTTTTTTCAGATGAGGAATTATCGCAATTACCTTTTTTTATCATCCTGCTATTAGCGAATACATGGCAATACTTAAATCAGCAAGCAGATTATCTTCCCGTGATTCAACAAAGATTTTCTGTGATCATAACTGGCTCATAAATATTCATAAAGCATCAAAGTATCTGCCAAGATTTCATTGCTTTTGGAATTGAATAGGGCGTAATGATTCCTCCATCAGTGAATTTTCTCTAATTCTCCCATGTGCACCAAAATGCAGTCTTCTGGCAAACCCAGAATGTAACTCTCTAAATGTCCCATACTGTTAATCCTGTCTTCCAGTGCTCAAGGTCAGAGATAGCATAATCCTGCTTTGGCCTTTTCGGTGCCTATACTGTGGGGCTACTGCAGCCTCAGGGTGATTATGCAGAACATCATGAGTCTCTCTGAAGAACTTTTGCCACGAGAAAAATCCAAAATGATTTTTTTTTTTTAAAGTCCATGAATTGTTACCAAAATTAAGGGAAAATGGTTGGGTTTTTTTTCTTCTTTCTCATAGGCCTGCCTGCCTGGCATGCCAAGCTGCTCTGAGTTTACAGCTCCCAGTGTCTACCACCCATCTGAGTTCAAAGACTGGAGACGCATCACTCTGTCTCTGCCTCAGAAGACATGGTAAGTCACACATCAGTGAAACAAGTACAGAAGAAAAGATTTAACCCCCTGAGATAAGAGTTTTCTGTTTTTGGATCATGCTGCTTTTTCCATTAAAGAACAATAGACCCGAAACACAGTCAGAGGTTTGACATTCTGCAGAAAATGAAGAACGTAAAGTTTCCACGTCCAGACAGGATTTGGAAATTAGCAGCAACCAAACCCTGATGAAATACTCAAGCTTCTGGGAGATTTCAAACATAAACTGATGATTAACCCTTGAGTGCCTCATAAATTTGATCATATCGGGCGCTGGTGGTCTAGCGGTCTAAGCACCCCACATACAGAGGCCACAGTCCTTGTCCTAGGGATCCCCGGTTTGATTCCCGTCCGGTCGACCATTTCCTGCATGTCTTCCCCTGCTCTCTACTTCCCACATTTCCTGTCTCTCTTCAGCTGTCCTATCAAATAAAGGCAAAAAGGCCAAAAATATAACTTTAAAAAAGTAAATTAAAAAAATGTGGATCATATATTTGTCTGTTCACATTTTAATTTCCACTCTACTATAACTTTTATTAGCTGTATGTGCTCACAACGGTAAATATGACACACAACCCTCACACACATTCATACACAACTATAGAAACATTCACAATGTTCAACACTTTCTAAACGACAAATCAGATTCTGTTTGCCATCTCTGAGTACTTTCTAGTGCACTAATATTAATTTCTGTTGGATTCTTATTCAAAACACAGGAACACTCGGTCTCACCCTATAACACACAGATACCTATTGTGTCTTCAGTGCAGACAACGAAGCAGGAGATGACATTTGAGTGTTGCCCAAAATATGCATACTTAAAGGACAACACCTTTGTCATCACCTGAGCAATGTCAAATATTTATAGCCATTAAAACTCATGTTGTGGAGATAAGGGGTTGCAACTCAGCAATATTTTGAACAGATTCAGTTAAGGGGCCAACACAAATGAAATGCACACTCTCTCTTTAAGGCTGAATACACCCTAACCGGGAACTGAAAAATGTCAAATAATCATTCTACAAGTAAGTAAGTAAGTAAGTAAGTAAGTTTTAGTATAGCACCTTTCATAGAATAAAATCACAAAGTGCTTCATGGGAAAAATATTCAATTAAAAATTAAATCATAAAACATTAAAATAAACAATAGCATAATTAAATCATTAGTCTGTACAAGGTGAGTCGAAGGCCTGTTTAAATAAATGTGTCCTTAAGAGTGTTTTAAAATTGGCAACAGAGACAGCTGAGCGAATATTTACAGGAAGAGCGTTCCACAATGTTGGCGCCACCACTTCAAACGCACGGTCACCTTTTGTCCTCAGACAAGCTCGAGGGACAACCAGCAAGCCCTGGTCAGAAGACCTGAGTGACCTACTGGTGAGGTAGGGGTGGAGCAGGTTGGAGATATATTCAGGAGCCTGACCATGCAGAGCTCTATACACAAAAACAAGAACCTGAAAATGAATCCTAAATTTAACTGGAAGCCAATGTAGGGAAGATAGAATCGGGGTGATGTGGGTTGTCCGGCTAGACTTGGTCAACAGCCTTGCAGCAGCGTTCTGGACTAATTGAAGATGATGGAGGGATGACTTACTGAGGCAGGTGAAAAGTGAATTACAATAGTCCAGTTGGGATGAAACAAAAGCATGAATGATCATTTCCAGGTATATCGGAGGCCCCTCCAGCTGTAGCTTCTAGCTATCTGAGTTGTTCAAGCCACTCTTGGAGCTCAAATTATGTCACTAGACGTGTTAGAAAGTCAACCAAAAATGTAATGCAAAAATTTTAAAAGCTGCAGGATGTACTTGTTTACTTGTGGGAAGGGGTAACAAACTGAAGACTTATACCATATAGTCATCCCAAGCAGTTCATGAGAGGTACATGTACTGAACCAGACCTAGCTCAACCATTTATCAACTCAACTAATCACATAAACCTTCCTCACTGACCTCCACCTCCATTTCCTTCTTCTACCAGCTCCTAAATAAAGGTGGTCTAATCTCCTGCAGGCTGTTATGAGAGGTCACAGGGTCATGGCGGTAAATGATAATAAAACAGTCGTGGCTGGCTCTGTATGAACAGGAGGTGTCTCAGTTGAAATAAGTCACTAATGCAGCAGACCAGGAAACCTCCATGCTATATAATCCCCAATATACCTGACCATCTACACTGCTACAAACATTTATCATTGCTGCACATGCACCCAACAGCATGCAGCGATAGACATTCACATGCACAAACATGAGCTCACACTGCACACACATTCATATCTGCAGCTTACCTTTAACGGTGATGATATTGCCCTCTCTCTGACATTCATATCACACAATTGCATCACTCCTAGATGCTCTCACACACACACTCACACACACACTCACACACATACCACACACATAGAAAAATTGACATACACTGATGTGATAAGGTTAATCTTTAAACTAAATCCACAAGTCTCTATCCCCAGTGGAGAGGTAGATTAGTGAGAATAACACGAGGATGTGGTGACATACAGGAACCACACACTACATTGGTATAAACAGAAGTAGTCTGTTATTGTTATACAGCTTTAAACTGTTTTTCCTCCTGACTATGTTGATTTTTTCCAGCTTTAATACATTGAATCTAATAAGACTATGTTTGTAATGTGTGTGTCTTTGTGCCTGCTGTGTCCAGGTCTAGTGCCACACGTTTCCGCTGGATCCAGAACTACTATGGAGAACAGGATGAGTGGGCCCTTGATGACATCTACATCGGCCAGCAGTGTCCTAACATGTGCCACGGACACGGCTGGTGTGACCACGGGCATTGCAGGTCAGCTTTCACCGACATGTTGCCCCCTAACATGAAGTCCATGAAGATACATTTGTGGATTTATTATTTTCTTTCTTATATCCTCTGTTGTAGATGTGATGATGGTTTCTCTGGAACAGACTGCCAGCCCTCCTCCCCACTCTCCTCCAGTGTACTCTCTGACTTTGAGTCACAGGATGCACTGCTGGCCACATGGCAGGAGGTGATTGGTGGAGAGGTGGTCACACCTGACATGGGCTGTGGGGTGGTCTCATCTGGATCATCACTGTACTTTAGCAAGGTAAAACACTTCTTAAATTGCTCTTCAAGATTACAGTTATTAGTCCTTCATGTTTCAGTTGATAAACAAGGCATGAAACAAAGAAGTTTGAACTAACAGAATTAAGTAGTAACATTTTGATTAAATGTACACTGTGGAAAACAAGTGATTTAATGTCTGTGAAGGTTCTCAGTCATCCAGGTTATGGTAATCCAAAGCCTGATCCGTAAGGCAACTGGACTGGTAGAAATTCTTGAAGACGTTTCACTTCTCCTCTGAAAGGCTTCTTCAGTTCTGACCAGACTCGGGAAGAGCTAGAAAATATAAGCCTCTAACAGTCGTGGGTGTGTCCAGGTAGTCACAATAGGGTCCTAAGTACTGATTTAATGTATGGTGTAAGTCCAGATCAAGATGAAGCTCTAAAAACTTTCTCAACAATTTTTGATGACTTGAGATTTTGAACATTTCCATAATTTACTATGAACTAAAGCACCTACGTCTGAGATGGAAATCAGGCAAACTAATCCCATAATTGTGCCTAAGCACTGGTTTAAATCCAGACAAAAATATAAAATAAATTTGTTTCTTAAAATTTACTCATTTTGAGGAATGTGCAAACTTGGCCGAGGCCGTGAATGCAATCTTTGATTACTTTCTATTTTGTACTGCCAAAAACAGTTGACCTCTGGACCTCTTCCTTGAAAGATTTTCTGAATTACTACAATTGGCTTGAGGTTTACTTCTGCAGCTGTTACTAGGAAACAGACTTCCATTTTTTTTTTGCAGTAGCATTTCTTCCAAGGCTGAAGATATTGGCAAAACAGACAGTATTTATATTTTGATTGCTGGAAAGTCGCCATGCCACCGTGTAAATGGGACATCCCTTTACGTTGTCTACTTCATGTATGTGTTGTTGTCAGGCTGGGCTAAGGCAGCTGGTGAGCTGGGACCTGGACACTGAATGGGCGGAGTTTGTTCAGTTCTACCTGCGGGTGGGCGGAGATTGGGCAGAGTGTAACCAGGCGGACAGCAGGGAGGAGGGAGTGCTGTTGCAGTACAGCAACGATGGAGGCATCAGCTGGGGCCTCATCGCAGAGATGTACTTCACTGACTTCACCAAACCCCGGTGAGAAACCTTTGCATGAAAAGAGGAGAACAAATTCAACTTTTTATGTGATCTCACAGTTCCTTTTGATTTCCTCTTACATTATGTTTAATCATCAATTAACTGCCTTCTCTTTTTTGCCCAGTTTTGTCCACTATGAGCTTCCCTTGGTCTCTAAGACCCCCTCCACAAGGTTTCGATGGTGGCAGCCTCTTCACTCTGGGGACGGATATGACCAGTGGGCAATTGATGATGTCATAATTTTGTCAGAGAGGGAGAAACACAACATCCCTATGGCCAATCCAACTCTGCCACAGGTCAGGACTCACTGTGGGGAGTTTTTATTTTTGCTCTTACCTCGTGACGCAGCTTCAGCTTTTTCTTGGGCTTTCACTTCTTATGTTGTAATGGAAAATGTCAGCTAAACTGAGACAGAACAGCTATAAAATCCTTCCAAGAAGTGTATGTGTTTATCCAACGGAAAATCAGCTCTGCTGCAGAAGCTGTTACCTGTTAACCCTGCCCTCTACAATAAACTCGCCTGTCTTTTCTCTATACAGAACTTTTATGAGAAGCCAGCCTTCGACTACCCTCTGAACCAGATGAGTGTGTGGCTGATGCTGGGAAATGAAGGCATGGAGAGGGAAAGTAACAACAGCTTCTGTGCCCCCACACCCTCTGCCATGGTGTTTGGGCGCTCTGATGGAGATAGGGTGGCCGTCACCAGGGACTTGGCCCTGCGTCCTGGCTACACCCTTCAGTTTAAGGTACCTACATGAAAAATATGAAACCTATAAAACCAGAAGATATTACAAAGAGCTCATTCCAACAATCCAGTTCATCATCAGCACTGAAGTGTTCCCTGTGTTTTTCCTCCTCTAGTTGAACATAGGCTGCGAGTCAGACTTCAGCGCATCTGCTCCGGTCCTGCTGCAGTACTCCCATGATGCTGGTCGTACATGGGCCCTGGTGAGAGAGGGTTGTTACCCAGGAACCCCAGGGGCAGGTATCTGTGAAGGCAGTGGTCGTGAGCTTAGAGAGCCAACTGTCTACAACACTGGAGACTTCGAACAGTGGACCAGGGTCACTGTGGTCATACCACGCAATGTTGCAGCCAGGTAGCTATTGCTCCCTAAGTTGACTGATGATTCCCTTATATGACAGACAGTGAACTTTTTCATAAAACTTTACTGGTATAATTAAAATGGCCCCTTTGTCTTTTCAGTAAAACCAGGTTCCGTTGGTTCCAGGAGAGCAGTGTGTACAGAGATGCCCCTGCTTTTTCCTTGGATGGGGTCTACATCTCTGAGCCCTGCCCAAATCACTGTGGGGGACATGGGGATTGCATTTCTGGAGTCTGCTTCTGTGATATGGGATTCACAGGTACATGGACCAATACTGCAGAGAGAAACTGAATAAGAAAAAGTTGCATAGTTTACATCTCTCTATGTTTTCTCCCATAATGATCTCCTGTTTCTTTCCACAGTGGAGCAGGATAGTTGTGTCCCAGCAGTAGCCAGTCCCCCAGAGCTGACAGAGGGCTTTGAGGGTAAGCTGAGTCCACTCTGGCAGAGCCTGAGTGGGGGACACATTGGAGGCGGCTGTGGCATCATCGGTGAGGGCAAAGCACTTTACTTCAATAGTCCTGGGAGGAGAGAAGCACACACAGTTCCTCTAGATACAACTAACACAAGGTGAGCTGAGTTAATATGTATTTATATCTTTTCTGTTAGTTAAGAAAAAAAAGTTAAATCTATGGATGCTGAAACAGAAATGAAAATGTAATTGCTACTTTTTACATACAGGTTGGTCCAGTTCTACATAAGAATTGGCAGCAAGAGTTTGGGCCCAACCTGCACCAGGCCTCGCTCTCGCAATGAAGGTAACTATCACATAGTGTATTCAGGCCCTCTGCTGCATTCATGTGGCTGTTCTTTAACAGTGCAATCTTCTACAGCACCCTCTTCTGATTTGTTCCTCTCACTATTGGCTTGTTTCCATCTGTTCCTTTTTACGTTTTGCTTTTGATTCGCCCTGTGCTCCTCTTAAGGATATGTAGCTACAGATCTAGTCCTTGTTGTCACAGTTTTGGGTAATGGAGAATCAAAGTATAGTGTTTCCTGTTTTGTTCTGCACATCAGTCAGCTGATAGTGGATCTCTAGCCTGCGGCAGTGCTGAAGGCTCCGTCTGATTGATTCTGGTGCGACAGATAAAACACTGCCAGCCTCTTTAACAGTGTGTCTCAAATAATCAGGCTGCTGGACTGTTATCAATTCTGTTGCATTTCCTTTTTTACTTTTTCATTCTCCTCACATACTGCTAAAATTACTCACTCACTCTGTACATGTATCTATGCAAAATACTTCCCTGTTAAAGTTCTGCTTACTCTTCTTTTTCATTCCTGATCATAGGTGTCCTTGTCCAGTTCTCCACCAACAATGGTGTCCAGTGGCAGTTCCTGAGGGAGCTGGACTTCAGTTCCTTCTTGGAGCCCCAGGTAGTGACTATCGAGCTTCCGCCTGCAGCCAAGACCCCCTACACAGTATTTCGGTGGTGGCAGCCACAGCAAGGTTAGTTACATAAACATGGTTCTCAACCCAGCAGTGACAGAACAGCTGTACTTAAATATCAAAATGTAAATTATTTCCACTTCTTTCTGTTCATCCTTATAGGGAAACACTCTGCTCAGTGGGCTCTGGATGATGTGTTGATCGGTATGAACGACAGCTCCAGAACTGGTTTCCATGACAAGTTTGATGGCTCCACCCCTTTGAGGCACAACTGGTACCGCATTCAGGGCGGGGAGGTGACTGTGGACTGTTTGTCTCTGGACACAGCACTTACCTTCAACTCTGAGGCCATTGACAGTGAGTTATACAAATATACAAATATACAACTGTCAACACAAACAATACGAGCACACGGCTTCTGACTAGAGACTCGATAGATGTGCATAACTGCCTGCAAGGATAGGGAAGGAGTATTTTATTGTGAGTGTGTTACACTGAATGAATGCAATGAGAGGATGTTACTGTGAAACAGCTGGACTGCCTTGCTGACTTTTATAATAAAAAAAATATCAAAGATCAAAGTATGTACTCACATACATACAAGTACACATTTAGTATACCACTCTCACAAACATTTATACACACACAGTTACTCAACAAACCACATAAATAGCTGCACAGTGACATCACTGTATTAGGCACGCAGCATGCTGAAACTGAATAACCCATTTACTGTGGTGCCGTGGATCCTGAATAATTAATGAGAGCAAACCTGAATGAGCATCCTGCCTGTTATTTATGCTTGCATCAAGCTGTGAGCACATTTACTTTATGCAAATATTACATTACAACTGGGTCCTTTCATTTATCATGCACAGTAAGAGCATGTACAACAAGACTTATTTGGCAACACAAATATAAACATACAGCTCCCATGCCCCCTGTGTGAACACTGACTGTCACACTCCGAGTCTTTCTCACATGCCCTGAACATGCAAACATTTCAACATAACTCTAATACCTCTTATTTTTCAAATCTATCTGCAACAGGATTATATTGACTGTTTTGCACTGCTAGGGAAAACAGGGGGTTGATGGGGTTGTGCCTGCTCTGCCAGGGTGGACACATCAACTTAAGACAGGAACCGACTTGACCTCATGTTTCTAATAATACTGTTTTCAGTTGAAGGAAGTTAAAATGTTTAGTCATCCTACTGGAGTTAGCAGTCCTGTTTAATTTGATTACTATTACAGGTTTGATTCCTGAAGTGCTATTAACAAGCATGCATTTTGTTTAGGCTTCATTGTCAAGTATATACCAAAAGCTTAAGCTACTTTTTGAACTCTGTCTGCAGAGAAGCCAAGATATGCAGAGAGCTGGGACTTTGAGGTGTCAGGCTCATCATTCCTGCAGTTTGAGCTGAGTATGGGCTGTAGTAAGTCCACTTCCTTCTCCCATGGTGTACGACTGGAGTACTCCACAGACTGTGGCCACCACTGGTCCCTCATCACTCCAGAGTGTGTACCCCCAGCCATCGGGTGTGCTGGTTATACTCAGAGCTCTGTCTATACCTCCACCCAGTACAAACACTGGAGGAGAATCACTGTCTACCTGCCCAGTGCTGCCAAGTACGTGTTTTTATTTTTATATCCGAAATGAGTCAGCATTTCTAAATGTGCTCAAGGTTATTTAACTCATACCTTCCTGTTGAATCCTGTAGTTCCCCCAGAACTCGATTCCGTTGGATTCAGACTCACTTCACCCCAGGAGCAGAAGGGTGGGCTCTTGATAACGTGTTGCTTGCTCCTGGCTGTCCCTGGATGTGCTCCGGTCATGGTCTGTGTGACAACGGACGCTGTGTGTAAGTAAATCTCTGCACCGCTGGTTAATTTTAATCTTTGGTCATTGTCCTGCCTGAATGTAAATTTACATACCATTACTTTTACTTCCTCTCTGATCATAAAGATGTGACAAGGGTTATGGAGGTGCACACTGTGTGCCTATGGTCCCTCTGCCATCTGTACTGAGAGAGGACTTTAATGAGAACCTGCAACAGGAGACATGGCCTGAGGTGTATGGAGCAGAGAGGGGAACTCTGAGTGGAGAGCCTCTTAAATCTGGCATGGCTCTCATCTTCAAAGGGGTAGGTGTCCTAAGCATCATACGAAGTAAACCCTGTCAATTAAATCACAAATATGCAACTTGATATCTGTAGATCATTGGCCAACAATGCAATTCCTGTCTGTCTACAGGATGGTATGCGAATGATAGTGTCACGGGATCTGGACTGCACCAACACTCTGTACATCCAGTTCTCCTTCAAATTCATCACGAAAGGTAATACATTAGTTCTGTGTTTTTCAGCTTGAGCCATGTTTTTGATTGAAATGTTGTTATTTCTGCAGGTTGTTGTTTTAATAGTTAATCTTTTTGCAGGCGTCCCTGAGCGCTCTCATTCAGTGCTGCTGCAGTACTCTGTGAATGGAGGAATCAGCTGGCTGATGTTGGATGAGTTTTACTTCCCAGCTTCCACTGACACTCTGTTCCTCCACCTGCCGCTGCCAGCCAGTGCTCAGACCAACGCCACCCGCTTCAGACTCTGGCAGCCTTACAACAGTGGTGAGTAGATACATGCTGTTCACACATTATTATGCTCTTGGCAACTCTTGGCTGTTTTTTTCCCCTTAACACTCACACTTCAACCTGTTAACATAATTGGAAATAATCTTCACAACATTCTGCCCTTCAGGTAAAAAGGAGGAGGTGTGGGTTATCGATGATCTCATCATTGATGGCAGCTCTTTACACAACACACCAGTGGTTATAGACAGCTTTGAGGAGGGCCCCAATGAGTCCAACTGGCTATTCTTCCCTGGGGGGAACACTGGCCTCTACTGTCCCTACCAGAAGACTGGACTGTGAGAGCACATTTAGTTTTGAATATTAATGATGAAAGTGTTTGTGTTATTATATTATTCATGAGCCCGATGGGGATCAAATTTGCAAAAGGCTGTTTTTTAGAATTGACCAATCTTGTGTGTTTGTGTGTGATGCAGAGAAGAGGATGAGTCAGCCATGGTGTTTGTCTCCAGCGAGCTTGGAGAGCACTCCATTACCACCAGGGACATTGACGTAAATGAGAACACTATCATCCAGTTTGAGGTACGCACACAGCCTTGATGACTTCTTTTCCAGAGCAACAACCTTCGTACTTACGCATTCCACACAGAAATCATGGCTCATCCTCTCTGCTGGTGTATAATTCTTTATCTCCAGATAAATGTGGGCTGCACAGCTGAGAGCTCGTCTGCCAATCCAGTGCGTCTTGAGTTCTCACGTGACTTTGGTGCCACATGGCACCTTCTGGTGCCCCTGTGTGCCGGTGCACCCCAACCCTCCTCACTGTGCTCCACAGAGCTCCATCCTGCCAGCATCTATTTCCCTGGAACAACTCAGGGCTGGAGGAGGGAAGTCATTCACTTTGGCAAGCTTCGCCTCTGTGGGTAAGACTGAATACGTCTTGTAGAGCAGATGTTGAAATCAAAACAGACTCCTTCAGATTCTTTAATGACCATTCCTGTTAAAATCTGTCCATCTTTAATCGTTGTGTATCTGTATCCTTTCAGGTCAGTGAGGTTCCGTTGGTATCAGGGTTTCTTTTCAACTGGCTCTAATCCTCCAACGTGGGCTTTAGACAACATCTACATTGGCCCACAGTGTCAGGACATGTGTAATGGTCACGGCGCTTGTGTTGGTGGCACCCACTGTGTTTGTGATCCCGGCTACTCTGGATCTGACTGCTCTATGCCTGACACCCCCAACCCTGACTTCCTCAAAGAGGACTTTGAAGGTAAATAAACTAAATATGCACAAAAAAGAGGAAGTTAATTGATTCATGCTTCAGGAGCTTCAGAGTCAATTCTTACATTATCACACATTTACAACTATTACCATTCTCCAAGGTAGGTTTTTATTTTAAAGAGTTAGGACAATATTCTGCTTTAAAATCAAGTGCCTTTTGAAACCTTTGTATGATAACAATTTTTGCAACTCTGGGCCTTATTTTGTTCCTGATGTCTTGTCAGTCTTCAGTTAATGCTGATATAACAGCTTTTATATTTAAAGCTGCGGTTGGTAGTCAGATTTAGATACACTTTTTGTTAAACTGGTTAAAATGATCGTTATGTCCCGATGGCAATCAATACATAATGTGTTCTTAAAAAAGAGTGAAAAAAAAGCCGCCATCTACAGCCGGAGTAAACCTGGGGAAACACCAACCAATCCCCGCCTTTAGGAGCTAAATTATGAAACCAATCAAATCTCGTCCCACCGTTCTGCCCACCTACTGCGCGTTCATTTCATCTTTGTTTGTGTTTTTAACATTCACTCTGATAATGTTTTGGTGTTTTCTTACCGCTGAGTGAGAAATGAGTTCACGTAGTGCAAAACACAAACGATGTGCTGAGGATCGGTTTTGAATCAGTCACAATCATATGTGGCGAATCAGCGGGGCATGTGAGCGGGGGTGTCGTTTTGGAGCTCCGAGGGCAGGGTGGAGGGGTTAGACGGAGTCCTGGGGAAATGCTACATTCAAATTCATGCTAGTTTTCCACGACTACCAACCGTAGCTTCGTTGCTTCATGTGTGTTTGTTTTTGTACTGGTTGTCTCTGTAGGGGGAGCTGTGGATGCTGAGCGCTTCAGACTACTAAGCGGTGGTAAACCATCCAGGAAGTGTGGTATCATGTCAAGCGGCAACCATCTGTTCTTCAGCGAGGACGGACTGCGCATGTTGGTCACCACTGATATGGATCTGTCAAATGCAAGGTAGAGCTGCAGCTGCACCAAACAAGGAAAAGCACTGAACAAATTCAGACGTATACACCATCAACACAATTTGATCTTGAATTCATGTTTTTTTTTGGCTCTACTTCACAGATTTGTTCAGTTCTTCCTACGCCTCGGCTGTGGTAAGGCTGCTCCGGACCCTCGCTCTCAGCCAGTTTTGCTCCAGTTCTCTCTGGATGGAGGTCTGACCTGGGGTCTTCTCCAGGAATTTCTCTTCAGCAACAGCAGTAATCAAGCTCGACTGGTGGCTCTGGAGATCCCTCTGCGAGCACGCACTCAATCCACTCGCCTCCGCTGGTGGCAGCCCTCTGAGAATGGACACTTTTATAGCCCATGGGTCATTGACCAGGTACAGTTAGTGAGGATCCATCCACCATCAATTTTTGGAGACTTTATGGTTCTAGTAATTCATTATTGCTCTCACAAATTCCTTTTGAATGTACTGTTCTTTACATTAGCTTTGAAAATATGTTTCTATGATTCCCTAGGTAGTGGTAGGGGGCAGTGCCAGTGGATGGGGACCTTTGGAAGATGATTTCTCCTCCATAGACGGGCGCTCATGGCTGCTCCACCCTGGAGGAACCAGGATGCCTGTTTGTGGCTCTGATGGGCCTGCTTTCGCCTTCATAGAGAAGTCTAATACTCGCTATGCTGTTACCACTGACATCAGTTTGGGTCCAGATGCCTTCATCCAGTTTGACTTCTCTGCCTCCTGCTCCGTCACCAACTCCTGCTACTGTAAGCACATAAAAAGGATCGTTTTATTATCAATTTGTCTGCCTCTTGTGTTTTTTTCATAAATTAATCTGTTGTTTTATCCATATAAAGGGCTTGAATGACTGTTAATATTTACTTCAGGCCAAGATGATCTATTTCTAGTCAACCAAGATGTGTAAATGACAACGTTTACCTTATTTTTCAGGCTGTCAGGTCGTAATGTTGTGAGTTGTTCCTGCTTGTTTCTTGAGTGTTAAAATGTTTAAAGTTGTTTTTGTCTTCTTTCCTCTGCAGCTGTAGAGTTAGAGTATTCTCTGGATCTGGGCCTGTCATGGCAGCCTGTGGTCAGAGACTGTCTGCCTACAAGCCCTGACTGCACCTCCTACACCCTACAGAGGCTGCTGGTTTCGGACACTTACAACAAGTGGGGTCGTGTTACGCTGCCTATCCCTTCATATGCCAGGTCAGAACTGCTCCATACCTTGCACAGAACATAGACTGTATAAAATATGGACGTAGGATCCGTGACATCATCAATCTGTTTCTGAAGAGCTGTTTAAGGTCAATCGGCGGCGGCAGCCAAATTGCTGCTGTTGAGCCAGTGTGAAGTAAAGAGGCGGAGTTTGAGCCTCCTAGCCAACAGCTACAGTGTTCCTGCAGTCAGCTGTGCCTCTCATTGGAAGAATCGTAATCTCAATATCTTCGAAATTGCTGCGTTAGAAAAAAAATCACCCCGTACAGTGTGAGCCGATCAAGAAATGAGCTATCCAGACTACACTCGTCTTTTGTACCAGGCTGTAAACATGTCTATTCCTGCTGTAAAGATCGGCTTTTTCCCATTCATGTGTATGTGACGTCCAGTACCCCTGGAGCTAGCCTCAAGCGGATCCTTGATGAACTGCAGTTTTTTTTACACTTCCGCATTGGACTCATATTTTTAGACCGGAGGTTACCACTTGGCACAGACACATAAACAAACATATGTCATTTAAACATATCCCATTTTTTTTTGCACACACATCCAGGCTGAAACACAATCTGGTACAAATCTTGTGGTCCCATGTCTGGATTTATTGTTTAATTCCATCCTGTTTGGTTTAAATTAACCTTAAAACCCTAACCCATGAAATGTATCTGTGTAATTTACGGGCTCAGGTCTCCAGCCACGAGGTTCCGTTGGTTCCAGCAGGCTCCCTTTGATAAGCAGCAGACCTGGGCTCTGGATAATCTCTACATAGGAGATGGCTGCCCAGACATGTGCTCTGGACATGGACGCTGCCAACAGAGCTCATGTGTGTAAGTAGACTGATACATTCATCACATTTTAATGTGAATTTCTGTGTAAAGGGTGTGAAATGTCTTATTTTCATAATCTCTGAATCACTTTTTAAGTGTCCCCCATGTTCTGTGAGTTTATTCATGTGTTCACAGAGTTACATTTGTGGAATCATGTTTTTATTTGATCTTTGTGATAATCTTTGGGTTGTGGTATCAAAGTGAGTACATTTTGATCTTGAACTAATTCAGATTATTTGTATGTGACTCATCCTGCCCAGGTGTGATCCAGAGTGGGGAGGAGAATACTGTGACGAGCCTGTGGTTCCTCTTCCATCGCAGCTGAAGGACAGCTTTAGTCGAGCGCCCTCACTCAGCCACTGGCACATCCTCACTGGTGGAAAACTCAGCACTGTGTGTGGAGCTGTGGCCTCTGGAGCTGCTCTGCACTTCAGTGGGGTAAGTATACAAATACCACCCTCTTATGTGTTTTCTTTTCCATTTTCCATCTGTTTCTTAGTTAAAACATTTTCTTTTCTGTGGACTTCATGAAGGATAAGAACACTGCAATGCATTCATAGAATGATTGAAAAGAAGAGTTGTCACATATCCTCTGGAGCAGTTACAGTATGCACTAATTTCTTTCAATGCTTAACTATATTCCACCGGGACAAGGACTTTTTCTGTATGTTAACATGAGTTTTTCATCAGGCCTATGGCTCAGGCTTGGTAGTTGAAGAGCAAACTTCTGCTTTAAAGAAAACTAAACGCTGTGATAGGCTGATTCAAGAAAGAAAACAGCTGTAACAGTATCTGAAATATACCTCTTCAAGTATTACAGTAATCTGTTTATTAAAAGGCTGCAAAGTAAGTAACTGTCAAGCTTTAAGTACAGCTCAAGTTTTCCCTGAAGCACTTAGAGCAGCTGAGTATTGACATGCTGATCTTGGAGGGAAGCACTGCAAGGGATACTTTTTAAGAGAGATAGTCTGGATCTGGCTTAAGTTCGAGAAAAGTTGTGACTCTAGTTCAAGCTAGATGACATAACTTTTTTTGAGAGAAGGGGGGGGGGGGGGGGGGGGGGCTTCAAAAATGTCCACTTTAACAAAATAACTCAACATCAAATCTCTGAGACTTTAAGACTGGTTGTTTTTGGAGGGATGATGCAGCAAATAGAAATCACAGACACTACAGACCAATCCTATCTGATTGTTTTATTTATCTGTGCACAGAGTTGCAGCCGTCAGCTGGTGACAGTTGACCTGAACCTGACCAACGCTGAGTTCATCCAGTTCTACTTCATGTACGGCTGCATGATCCAACCAAGCAACCGTAACCAGGGTGTGCTTCTGGAGTACAGTCTGAATGGAGGAATTAACTGGCACCTGCTGACAGAGATCTTCTATGATCTATACACTAAGCCTGGGTGAGTTTTTATGTAAACAACACATGGTTGCTATACTGCTTCCAAAATAACTTACAAAATAGTGAAGCAAGAGAACTGATCCTCTTTTTGTTTTTCTCTCTGTTCAGGTTTGTGAATGTGTTGCTGCCCCCTGCTGCCCGACAGGAAGGAGTGCGTGTGCGCTGGTGGCAGCCTCAACATGAGGGACTGGACCACAGTGACTGGGCTCTGGATAACGTTCTTATTGCAGGATCAGACCCACGAGCACAGATATCTGACACATTTGGAGGGGTGGCGCTTCCAAACCATGAGAGAGCTCCAGCTGATGAGACGTCAGGAAGAATCGGGGAGCTCAGCGAACAAGAGGAAACACCTATCGGTATAACTGAATCCATGTGGCAGTTTAATGATTTGATTTTGTTTGTGTATCACAAAACAATCCATATGAAGTTCCTCAAGAGCCATACTTAATTCACGCTTTTGCTTTTACTGAGATCTAATATTCTTTTCTTTCTTTGCTCTCAGTGAGCGATCACTGGTTGTTCTCAGAGGACTGCTCAGTGCAGCGTTTCTGCAGCTCTCCTGATGGAGTGATGGTGTGTGGCAATGCTGATGGGCGAGAGGTGTATGCTGTCACACATGATATTATCCCTGACAAGGGCTGGGTCATGCAGTTTAAGGTAATATATATGAGCTTAAAATAACTAATCTCCAATAATAAAGTTCATTTCTCTAATGTAGTGTTACATGTGTTGCTATGAGGGTGACATTACCCTGTGTAAATCTGTGTGTGTGTGTGTGTGTGTGTGTGTGTGTGTGTGTGTGTGTGTGTGTGTGTGTGTGTGTGTGTGTGTGTGTGTGTGTGTGATATTAGATTGCAGTCGGTTGCATTGTTCCTGAGCGTCATGCAGATAGGCAAATTCATGTGCAGTATTCAGTGGACTTTGGTGTGACCTGGAAGTACCTGGTACCTCAGTGCCTGCCTGCGGACCCCCGCTGTGGAGGTCAGGTCTCCCAGCCGTCAGTGTTCTTCCCCGCTGAAGGCTGGAAGAGAGCTGTCTTTCCTCTCCCCGACAGCCTGGCTGACACGTGAGTCATTCGACCTCACAGCTTCTTTCTCACGCTTTTGACAAAACATACAATCATTTCCATATAAATCCTGAAAATGTTAAGCATGTTGTTTTGCTAATATCTCCTTTTTTTTCCAACAGTGCAGTGCGATTCCGGTTTTACCAGCAGCACTCCGACATTCAGTGGGGTGTGGAGAACTTTTACATCGGGCCGGCATGTGACAGCCACTGTGGGGGACATGGAGATTGTTTGGATCAGCGCTGCCTCTGTGACCCAGGATTCACTGGACCAAACTGCTATGCTAGCACTGCTCTGAAGGTAGATTTTAGCTCTCACTTGGTTTAAAAGAAATCTAGCTGAAAAATCAGATAAGAAAGACAATTTCCAGGGAGATATATCTGTCCAAGACTGGAAGGGATTTAGATGTTTTTTTCTTCACAGGCATCTCTTAAGGAGCGTTTTGATTGGGAGGGGGCAGCAGGGCCTCAGTGGCAGGTGCTGGAGGGTGGTAGACCCTGCACAGACTGTGGTGTGTTGGTGGAGGGAACAGCCCTGTACTTTGGAGGGGCTGATGGTAGACAGGCTGTCACTGCTGATCTGGACCTTCGTGGAGCAAAGTTAGTAAAAAAAACTTCAATGAGAGATTTGTTTTTTTATTTCTTCAAATAATTTTCTTCTCTAAGTGCATTTCAACATTCCTGTGCAAAAAGGTTTGTTGAGTACTGGGCCAGAATTGGAAGCGAAGATAACATGACAATGTGCCATCGTCCGACATGTCGTAAAGAAGGAGTACTGCTGGACTACTCCACTGATGGAGGTGCAGTAACAATTTAAAACACTCATGCAGACAGTTCATTGTGTGTTTTTACATTTCTACCATCATCAGTTTATAATCTTCTCTCCCTCTGATGATCTCCCTTCTTTTTTCTGTCTTTCTTTTCTTATTCCATCCCTCAGGTGTGTCCTGGACCCTGCTGCATGAGATGGACTATCTGAAGTATGTGTCTGTGAGGAGAGATTATATCGTCCTCCCAGAAGGAGCTCTGACAAACGCAACTCGTCTGCGCTGGTGGCAACCATTTACGATATCCTCTGGCCTTGCCACTCCAAGCCTGGAGAGAGCCCAGTGGGCCATTGACAACATCTTGGTGGGGGGGTCGGACATCAACCCATCCACCCTGCTTGACACATTTGATGATGGTAAGTCGATTGATCTATTCAGACCCTGACAATTCATCTACATGACCTACGAATTTATTATTGGACTCTTTTTGTCGTTCACCAGAGGGTGTTTCTCATGAGGAGAGCTGGAGTTTCTATCCTAATGCTGTGCGCACAGCCGGTTTCTGTGGAAACCCTTCCTTCCACCTGTACTGGCCGAATAAGAACCAAGACAGGACACACAACATCCTGGCAACACGAGAGCTCATCGTGCAGCCTGGATATATTTTACAGTTTAAGGTAAAGACCTGCAGAAGAGCCAAAATGTATGTACAAAGTTATTTTTAATTTGGAGGCCTTACTTTTTAGTGTTCACCTTTCCTCTTGATACAGATTGTTGTTGGCTGTGAGACAGACACCTGTGAAGACCAGCATTCTGTCCTGCTGCAGTACAGGAAGGATGCAAGGTAGGAACACCTAAGAGAGGCTTAAAGAGTCATTAAAGAGCTGTGAAACTGACAGTACAGGAAATACAATTCTAGCTTGTCTGGAACATTTTCATTTTCATACACATGATGTTAGATGTCATTGCTAGAAGTCTGGTAACACACACAAAAAGCCTCAAACTACATCCAACATTTGGTATCAAAAATACTCAGAAATTTTCTCATGGGCAGTTTTCAGCTTTCACTCTCTCCTTTTAGGTCAGACTCATGGCAGCTGGTACAGTCAGAGTGCCTCCCTTCCTCAGTCAACAATGTGGGCTGCTCTCCCTTCCAGTTCCATGAATCCACAATCTTCAGTCCGGTCAACAGCTCAACGTGGACCAGGGTCACTGTCCAGCTGCCAGACCACGTCTCCTCAGGGTAGGAGAACACAAACTTTAACTTTTCCCCTGAATCAAAAATAAGCAGGGAAAGAGGAAACAAATCACTCAAGTGACTTTTGTTGAACCAATGTAAGCTTTGCTATTCGTTGTAATCTTCCAGGGCTACCCAGTTTCGCTGGATTCAAAAGGAAGGGACGGGGGAGCGACAGAGCTGGGGAGTGGACCATGTTTACATCGGTGAAGCATGTCCAGGGCTCTGCAGTGGTCACGGCTACTGTACAAGTGGAGTGGTCTGCATCTGTGATGAGGGACATCATGGTGGGCCACAAACAGCATATTATACCCAGACTGATAGATACAAACAAATTTCCTTTTTCAATTTGATACATGTCCTTGCTTTGTTTATGCTTTTATTTAAAAAAAACAAAAACATTTGTTTCTATTTGAATCCCTTGGTCTCTGTTTCATCTCATCTCAACAGGTGACGACTGCTCCCTCTCCAGTAGCGACCTGCCGAGCTCCATCAAGGACAACTTTGAGTCAGGCAGTGTGTCTCAGGAGAGCTGGCAGTTAATCCAGGGGGGAGGGGTGGGCAGTGGCTGTGGGCAGCTGTCACCACATGCCCATGGAGACTCGCTCTACTTCAATGGCTGTAAGATGAGGCAGGCAGTAACGAAACCGCTGGACCTCACTAGAGCCAGGTACAGGTACTACTAAAACGTATTGTACATCCACTAATGAAAACGACAAGCACTGACCTCCCTCATAGATGGAGCAGATTATTTTCTGCACCTGCTTAGTCTTTTAAACTGCTATTTTGTTTAACTCTTTTCCCTGTCTTGTCTGTCTCTCCTACAGTAAGATCATGTTTGTGCTGCAGATCGGTAGTGTTGCACAGACAGACAGCTGTAACATAGCTCTGGATCAAACTGACACAGTCGACCGGGCTGTGCTGCTGCAATACAGCGTCAACAATGGAGTCAGTTGGCATGTTATAGCCCAGCACCAGCCCAAAGACTTCATAAAGGCACAGAGAGTCTCCTACAACATCCCACTGTGAGTCATTCTCAGCTTAAGTCAGAACAATGTCTCATCCAGCATAGATATTAAAGGTTTTATGAGGTGAATAGTGGCTTTATAGATGATAAATCAACTTTACTAAGCTATAAAAATGTGAAAATGTCATTGATCAAAAGTTATTAAACCATTTTTAGAGATATCAACAATTCAGTCTATTCCAACGCCTCTGCAGCCTTGTTTTATTGCAGAGGTCAGCTCTTAATAGGAGTTGTCATCACAGAGGAATTAATGAGTTATTTATCATTAACAAAGCCATCTGTTGCAACTTGTTTCTACCCTTTATAACAGGTGCCTTATATGAACTAATGACATTGATAATGGTACTTCATTAGGATGCTCTGAGGCTTCTTTCATAATTATCAAACTTGATCATCACTGACCCAACGATGTCTCCATGGTCTCTCCAGAGAGGCGAGGGTTAAAGGGGTGATGCTGCGGTGGTGGCAGCCACGCCATGAAGGTGCAGGACATGACCAGTGGGCGCTGGACCATGTGGAAGTAGTTCTGTGAGTACCCAATTCCCAGTTGGCCCACGGCCCCCCCAGACTGGCCCCCCAAAAGAGCCCTGATCTGCCCCTGTCTCAACCTCTGCCTCAGTCTTACCTGTAAAAACAGTCAACTTTCCTCCATACAAACAACACAGAGATGCAGGATACACATTCATACACCACACATCAGTGAGTGCTGTTCAACACGTACCTCCAAGCAGTCAATTCAAAGCTCAGTGCTGCACCTTATGACAAGCAAGCAGAGTATAAAATGAGTGTGCTTTGCTGTGAAGGGTTCTGTTTGTGGATGTTTGTTCTGTGTACAGTTTTACTCCTGCTGTCAGAGCATCATTTTTTCAGTGTCTCGTAGAACCTGTGTATCTCAAAGAAGAACGAGCATTGATGTTTTTCCTGCTGAAAAAGAGTGCAGGATATGGTTATCTTGAAAAGTGGCCCAATGAAGAATTCACTTGTGTCCATTTATCCTATCTGCCCCTTGTGGCCAAAATAAGAAATGACACTAAGATCATACTATTTACTTACAACAGAAGGACCTGTGAAGGAGGGTGCACATCCATGACAGTGTGCCTCTGGTCTGCTTTTCATTAATGTTTCCATTTTCACTTAAATGTGCAGAAATGGTCCTGCATTTCATTCTCCAACAACTATCCTGCACTGGTTTTATGATTGTTTCTCTCCTCTATTCCACAACAGTACACATTTTATTTGGTTTCAGCCTGTAACCAGTATCAAAACACATTTATTCTATGTGAGAGACTCAGCCAGTTTATAGCAAAGCTGGAGATTCTGCAGGGCACTGAAAATATCATAAAGCTACGCAGCCAGCATATTCTTAACATTGCAATATCATTAAGCATTTTCAATGCATTCTCTGCATGTTACCGTGGGTATCAGAGCAATGTTCTCCTCATGTGGGTGTTGATTGTTCATTGAGACATGTACCTAAGCTTTTCAAATGCTGCACACAGCAGCTGTGCAATTCAAGGCACTTCAATGATTCATATGCAGTTCATACAAAGTTCCACGTACACACACAAACACACACTTATGCCTAACCTGAGCCGTCCCTGGTCTAAGTGGTCGTGACCTGTCCCACTCCCTCCCTCCCACTCCCACGGTTTTCAACAGTGTCTGCTGAAAAGAGTGACCGTGATCCTCACACTTTGCTCTTGTTGTTTATTTCTCTCTGTTGGCCACTCCTCCACTCCTTCACACATTCTTCCTCTCACTCCTACTCCTGCTCAATCCTTCCTTTTTGCTCCTCACGCGTTTCCTTCCTGCTTAACGTGTTTGGTCATGTGGTCACGCTCCCTCCTTTGCTTGCGCCGCATCGATCCTACCTTACTTCATCTCCGTCCTTCTCCTCCTCCTCCCTCAAAACTCTCTCTTTCCCTCTGTCTCTCCTTTTCTCTTCCCATTCTGGCACACAACGGATGGATTACCTCTGTGTTTCTTCTTCTTTGTCTCCACTCTCTCTACCTGTGGTTATCTCTCACTTACCATTCATCTGTTACATATTTCTGCTGTCTCGCCACTCAATCTCCATCAACCTTTCTTTAACTCATCCTTTCTTCCTCATTCTCTCTGTCTTTCCAACTCACTCAACTCTTCTTCCTTAAAACTCTATCTTTATGCCTTTCTTCTCTCCTCCTTTCTCCCCACTTTGGGCCCCTGCCTCCCCAGGCCGGGGCTCCTACCCCCTCAGACCTTTCTGCGAGACAGCAGTCCCCTCCTCTTGCTTCTCCCCTCTCGCGCTCTAACCTCTGCTCTCTTCTGTATTCTGCTCCCTCTGGCATGGCTGTAGTGTCAGGTAAGTTCTCCGCCTCTTCCTGAATGCAGCCCCCGCCCTCAACCCCCCCCCCCCCCCCCCCCCCCTGCTCCCTACCCTGTCTTCTTCCCAAGACACTCTGCACAGCCCTCTCACTGACACACTCAATCCTCTTCATCATCACCACAGTCATACTCATGCCCATGCTTTAACTCGAGCACTAGGCAGGTCAACAAGCAGGCCAGCTGCTCATGGTGTCCAGGTGGAGGCTTCTCGATAAAACTATATCCAACACACAGACTTTAAATGATATATCCTAACACAGACAGCAAAATGACATTCACGATGACGCAGGGTTTATCAGGGTGCTTTTACTCAAATCTTCAGAGGTGGCAATTTTCTTTCGACTATTTCAAAATGACATTCAACTCCTGATACATAATCTTTGAGACATTTTAATGTGATAAAAAAACATACAAATGTCGATGGTACTGTGTTTGTGTGTATATGTGTGATGTATTCCATCACTATACCTTTATCTGTTTGTATTGTTCTTGCTACTACCTCTACTGCAAACTGCTGAAGTGTTTCTGACCCAGCGGCTTATTCACTAGCTGACATGCACAGTCCTACTTGAAAAAGAGAACTGTTTGTGGGTCCAGCATGTACTTCAAACCAGCCCAAGCACTGGAAGATTTATTTTCATTCATATATCAACATCAATTGCAATGCAGGGCAACTTGCATCATTGATTGTAAACGGAGGCTCATTTGCCGAAGAGTTTCATCTGACTAACCTCCTCCATCCAGCTCCTTGCATGGCTTAACTGATGAACTGTTTCAACAGCTCTCCATCTCCCTTTTCACTCATGGCTGTCTGTATGTCTGTTGACAACAACACCATGACTCTGAGCCAGGAGCTCCCTCCTCACACCCCTCCACTTTCTGGATCAGAAAAGAACTAATGAGCTCACACACCCACACACACACACACTCCAACTATTGCAGTCTACCAGCCATGCCTTCAATCCACCTCGGCATCTCCACCTTTACATCATCAGCTATCACAGACACACACACATCATGCACCATGTCTACCCTTCCCCACCCCTCGTGATACCCCCCGCTTTGCAGAGGCCCCTGCCTGCCCTGGCTGCACTCCTGGCTCACTGGCATCGCCCTGCTGGATGGAAGAGGCAATGAACAGGCTAAGCAAGAGCGATCTTCTGCAGCTTTTCTGTCTCTTAGTTAAAGAGAATCATTCTCCGCTCTCAACCCTGCACTTTTATGACTTTTATTTAGTTCTTTTCTTTACTCCCAGTGATGGCTGTGGACCTCTCCTCAAACACTCAGTGTCAGAGTTTTTCCTCTAGTTCCTGTGGTAGTATGTTTGTAGACTCTGTGTCCCATGTCTTGTCCTGTGACATTTGGTTATGGATACATGTAGATAGTTCTACCACCATTTCCACCATGTAGCCTCCCATCATTTGTGAAAAGCTTCAACAAATCCAGTTGTGTACTGTAGAGTAGTGCCACCCATTCTCCAGGCCACGAGACCCATGCAGCTGTTGAGTGTTTAAGGTTACGGCTGAGACGTGATTTAAAAAGGCCAGCATGAACCTGGATGTGAGTGAGCGTGAGAGCTGCATTCAACCATTCGTGAGATGCATGCCTGATAGAGAGTGTGTGCATGGGAATGTGAGGATTTATAGTGCCTCCTTTCTCGGTCACTAATGTTCATACTCCTCCTTTTCTCTTCCCCCTTTCACTGTCTTTGTATCCCCTCAGCACTCGTAAACAAAACTACATGATGAACTTTGCCAGACAGACTGCCGGCCGTCACTACTACAGCCGCAAGAGGCGGGCACTGCAACAGCGTGCCTGAACCCAACAAGAAGGGATTCGCCCTCTGACCTGCCAATCACACATCGACCCACCATGTTCATCCTTTTTCGTCCTGTCGAGTCCCATCCACCAGTGGATTCCAGTCAGCCTAAGACTTCCCTCATTCGTTTCTCCCTACCCTCTGCCACAAACACTGGGCCGTCCTAACAGTTTACAACAGCCAATTAAGGCCTTCCCAACCACCACGGGTCGGGGGGATTGAAACTCAGAAGAAAGGAGCGAAGCGGCCATTTTGTTTACTTATTTCATGGACGGTCGGAGTTTCTAGTTGTTTGCTAATTGTTGCTGTGGTTCTTCTGAATCCCACCTCCGATAACCCTTCCCCATCCCTCCCTTCTCCCTCCCTCCATTCATCCTCCTCTTCCTACCACACTGTGAAATTGAGAGATAATATATCACTGCTGAACTGACCAGCCCTTTGGAGAGTTGCCTCCTTGTTCCACTGAGCCGCTGAGGAGGACCACTCCACTGCCGCTAACCAGTACGCCAGGAGAAAGACCACGACGATGATACTGACCATTAAGAGGAATACCGGTGATGAAGCTCAAAAAGAAAAAGGAAAAAAAAAAAAAAAAAAGAGTACTGTGTTCTTGCTGTTCTGTGTGTCTGTGGGTTCTTTTTGTGATGAGTTGACTGTGGTGTTCTGTTCATTTGTTTGTTCGTTTTCTACTAATTCATATGCTTTTAATGGGGGGAGGGGAGGGGGATGCTGGGTTATGTTTCTTTTCCCTGGTTTATCTGGAATGGATGAGGGCAGGGCGAAAAAAGCCCGGCCCCCAACGTAAGAAGGAACGAAAGAACGATTTGCACGACGGGAAAAGGAGAAAACAAGAAAAAAATTAAAGACTGAAAATGATTTTTTTTTTTTTTTACCATTTTTTATATATGTTGGTTCCCGAAAATACAGATATTTATGGTAAATGGTTCTTCACGTAACCTATTTAAGATGCACTGTGCGTGAAATCTGTATGTTATTTTCTAGTGTTAAGTTATTAGGCAGTCGAGTAAAGCTCTCAGACTGCATCATCTCCCCTCTTCCTTCTCTTGTGATGTTTCCCTCCCACCCATCTCTCTCTGCTGATTTCTGATACCTGGAGGTGAGGCTCTCTTAGTGTTGTTTTTTGAAGTCTGTGTAATATGGACCCTCTGCCCTCAGTGTAACTCCAGTATAGCAATCTCCTGTATATATATGTATATCCACTATGGGGAGACCCAGCAGCCTTATAAAGGGAAATAAAGAACTGTCCAAACCTCATACTGTACATATTGCTTCAGCTGCTCTCTTTCACTCTTACAAGATTAGCCTGGAGTCTGTTTTAACTCCACTTGTCAACACATCTCAACAATGAGTTAGCCTGCCTCAATACTTCCAACATCCTTCCTTGTCTGCGGCTATCAGCTGCAAATCCAGTCCTGTTGGATCTTATTAAAAATGCAAATCATAAATAAGGCCATCAGTGTCTATGTTTGATGTCGCAGAGCATTCAGTGGAGTCTGGTGTATATGGCATTGGACAATAAACTCTGGTTATTAAGGTAGAAAAACACGCCATACAATTGTGAAGGAATTGTAAGGCGAATTGTGAATAATTAATACTGCAGCCTTACCTTGTATGTGCACGTGAGGAAGAAAAGTGCCTCAAATACTTGTTTGTCACTCAAATATTTATTAAATTATCATAAAAATACATTGAATAATTTTAAAAATCTATGTTAAAATATCTGCCGTCACCTTGGTGCACACCTCAGTGTTGTCAGACTGGGTATACACAGTACAGCTCTGCAGATCCTCTACATTGCTTCATGCAGAGGCTGCTGAGATACCAGAGTATCAGCTACCTAAGAATCCTCCCTCCACCTCAAGGAGCCCAGAGTTTTAAATCACAAGTTGCCGGCCATCACAGCGACAGTCACCAGTGCTGCAGTGATGTACAGCGATGTGGCTGCCACCCCCGGGCTGGAGTTGCAGTACGGCCCACTACAGCAGCTGTAGCTCATAGTGTACACGGTTCCCTTGATGCGGATCTTGTGAACCTGGCCGCAGTCCTTCTTCGCCATGCAGCCTCTTGCTGACAGGGCGCTGTGGTTTCCGTAGCGTCCATCTGCCTTGTAGCACAGCTCTTCGGGAGGGCACTCTGTCACGATGAGGTCAAACTTCTTCTCCTTCTCCAGGATGGGACTGTAGTAACACCGCAGGTTGTCACAGAACAGCACGGGGAGAAGAAGGTAGACCCACAAGAGAGCAACACGCAGGATCAGCAAAAAGTTTGGCCTGCATGATGAAGAAACAACATTTAGTATTTTAACTCAAACCAAACATAGAAATCTCTGTTTGTCTGCAGATTAGAACTTCACTTCAATACGGTTGTGAGAGAGATCTAATAAAAAGTGCATGTTGAATACCAAAAACACGGAATACTACACTTCCCACAATGCAACTTGATGGTATTTGGACTCTCGCTGCCTTAAATCCCAAATTTAAATACTACTTCTTAAAGCTGCTGTTGGAAGTAACAGAGTAAACATCTGTTCAGAGAGAGGGACTTTGAATGTCAATACAATCCCTCCCAACCAGATTTCCTCTTAGCCCCCAACACAGATCGGCGTGTGCAGTCATGACAGTGCCGGACTCATAACCAAATCGGAGAACCTAGTAGGGGTCACCCCTTAACCAATCGGGACAGAGGATTTGAGATTAGCTATGATTGGTTCATCAGAACAGGAACGAGGGGAATAATAACATTGCTTGATACAAAGGCATTGGAAAATGCAGAGATTTCACAATAGTCTCAAATTACTCCACTTACCGATGAGTACCGATGGGTATTATGACCTTTTCTCCAAACCCAGCAGAAAAACCCGCAGAAAAAAAGTTACGTTTTTTTACACCATTCCTACCAATAGCAGCTTTAAGTTTGTTAAGTGTTTACATTTTAAGAAGCAAGATCAAGCGACACCCTGGAGGCATGATTGCAGATTTGACAAAGTGCCATCAGAGTCCCAAAAATGATGGGCCCAATAGGCTATGTATCACTCTAAATGATTAAAACATTAACATTAATGTGCTAAACTGGTGTCATTTTTTATCATTTTCAACGCTCTGTTGTTTCACCATCTTCTCCCCTTTAAGACCAAACAAAGTGACTCAGTGAGTGGATTGCTCAGCCCTGATTCTGAAGCACAGGTGTCAATGATCCCTACTGATTGTCTCAGAGCAATTCAACTAAAAAGAGCATCAGAGATCGTTTCAGTCTGTAGTTTTAAAACAAGAATCAGAAAGACCTACCTCGGCATCTTAAGATCTTATCTCAAGTTAGACAGACAAAACTTTTCAGAGCTTCTCCTGATGAACTCTGGTCTCGTCACTGATTCCAGATCCTCCTGCACAGACCACACCTACCTGCACACCTGTTTGTAAAATCCACACAGCAGCTACACACAGCGGGAGGTTGATCATAGTGCTTTTATTTTGCTGCATTCATTGAGGCCAAGGTATAACAATAAGAATACCAGGAGGATGGCTGACATGTCCATCTCCTTCTCTCTGGAGTGTACTTTTACTTCTTATTCAAACACTCATTGAGTAAAATAAGAAAATCCCAACCATGAAAACATGTGACTGAATGTTTTCACCTTGTGGAGACTCAGGTAAGTGCCTTTGGCTAATGGGCCTCACAGACAAGCAGGTCTATGCCACAGTGGCAACCAATGGTGAGCTTTTTGGCTGTGTATAATTTGCACATGAATCCCAAGGCTCTGATCTTAAACCATTATTGTGATCTAGTCTATTTTCGATCATCCCCAATAGCATCTTCAAGCTTGAGGCAGATTTCAGCTGGATGTTACATTTGTCTTTGCAGCAGCAGGTGTGGCTGACGTTATATTCAACGCCCCGATAAGGGACGATTTCATGGGAGCCGCAGAGGTCAGAGTCCATGCAGCCCTGAGCTGACAGCATGTGGATGGGGCCGTAGTGGCCTCTGGAGCTGGAGCAGCGCTGGTGAGGCAGACACTGGCTTGTGATGTTTGGGCAGAGCTTGCCTTTTTGCTGCAGAGGACAGTGGTAACACAACAAGCTGTCCAGGCTGAGAGCAGGGAGGAGCAGAGCTGACGCCAGCAGGATGGAGGTCAGGAACCAGAGTGGCACCAGAGAGTGGATATCCAGACTAAAGTAAATCCACACACAAGGATAAAAAGAATGATACAGACCAGACATATACTTTCATTCAAGTACCATTTGTTAATTTGTTGGTCACCTGCTCTTGCATTGTGCCATCTGTCTGTTTGTCAAAAACACGTACAAATGTGAAGAAATGACCAGAGGATCCTCCAAACATCAGCAAACCCACTGATTACCAAGCAGAAACAGGTGTGCATGTGAACCTTTTTAAGCTCAGAGATCCATACATAGAAAAAAAGGCTTTGAAACTTGATTTTAGCTTTTAGTTTATTGTTCTAAAAGAGCATCTTGTCTTATACTTAAAACATTTAATACAGGCTCCAAAACAAAAACTGAGGCAGCACAAAACAAAAGACAGGATGACGGTGCCATCTGCTGGGTGGTGTGGAGCATGTCGTGTGGACATGAAATGATTCAATGTGATGCTAGAAGTTGTTTCTAACGTCACTCAGATGTTACCTTTACATTTCATGAAGTAGCCAGTCTATTTGTATTTTCTTCTTTTACTGTACAACATATGAAGGAAGATATCTTCCTCTCCTTGGTGTCATTCTTCTTTCAATATTGGTTTTCCGTTCATGTTCCATAGTCAGCTGACAGAAGGAGCTTCCCCTCCTTATATAATGGTTCCTATACAGAAGAAGAAGAGTCTATGTAAGTTGGAATTTCACGATCATCCACGTCTGTTGTAAAATTTTGAAGTTTAATGTGCCTGGTTAGTTAAGTCTGCTTACAGCCAGCTCCTCGTCTTCCTCCTTATACTCATCCCCCCACTCATCTTGTTCTTCTGCGGGGTCGTAGCTGTACAGAGGAATCAGCCTGTGACGCAGCTCATCTAATCTGTGGCAAAATACAAAAATAATCTAAATTGTGGCAAAACATAAAAAAATATAACAAACCAATCTGAAAGTGATGCTCAAACTAAAAGTCAGCTGACCTTGTTCTCCTTCTGATATAAACAACCTGAGGAAAAACACAAACATAACACCTCAATAGATAAGACCAATAATGACGTCATGTTAAATGATCAATGGGAACTGTTCTTACCACGGCCATTACACATCCAGTCAGCGTGAGAAGTAGAAAAGGAATGAGTACATAGTACCCAGGGAATCCAGGCTTGTCATGTGGGGGTGAAATGTGAGCGGTTGTGTGGTTGAATTGCATTTCTTCCTGCCTGATCTCTTGTATCATACACCCCGTCTGCGCAGTGCACCTCAGCTGACACCTCTGTGACACATTCAGTGGAGTGCTGTTGCTGTCATTCCCACTGGAAGGCCACCGTGAACTGTACTATCTGAGCCCCAGGTAGACTCAAACTATCGCTTTATAAAGTGAATCAGAGCACAAATGTTTCAGCTGAAGAAGGATGCAGTGTTAAATGTCTCAAAGCTAACAATAGGAGAAGTTATTTAGGTCATTCTTACCTTTGGTGTCATATTTGGAGTACGGGAACACAACATATATTCTTGCTGCTTTCATTTCTCTTCACGTAAGAAACACACACATACCTCAGCCTGCTCAATGACATTCCTGAGTGAGGAGTGGATATGAAGCAGTCTCTGTGTGGTTGAACTGGATACATGTATTAATCAATAACTCTTTTTTTAATCACAAAACTTTTAAAATCCTAAATGTTTTCTTGAAGGTGCAATCACTGCATAATGATATAGTTCCTGTCACTTTAACAGGCAGATTTGGAAAATACAATTTCAATATATCTGGATTACTTTGAGAATCTTATGCAGGAACTTACTGGTCTGTGAGTTAACACATGTTGTTTTGTATTTCCCCCAGCAGAGGGAAAGTCGTCCTGTGCAGCAGGAGTGGGAGTGTCAGCAACAGGAAACACAGAGACAGGAGGCTCTGAATGTTTTACAGGTTTAACTCGCTGAGCATGGCTTCAGTCAAGTATTCACCTTGCAGGCTAGATGAGAGCTCTCAGGGTAAGTTAACGCCAAAAGAATGCTTAGAAATGCTCTGCAGGGGGATAAAGTTTAGTATTTGAAGGTAATTTAAAATAGTGTGTGAGTGCATTAATTTGATCAAATGGATGTAAAGTGTCTCTTTATTCCCAGAGCGATTCTGTTTCTGTTGCTTTCAGTTTCAAGAGTTCAGAATTTTAACTCTGTTTATGTGAAGTTGCGCGTTCGTATATTCTGATCAAAGACATCTGTCATGTTTTGTCTCAGACAGAGTTTTAACAAAGAATTTGTGGCGCGCATGGTCAGGTTTTGAAAGCTTGTTAATTATTAGACTAACACAAACCTCCTGGTTCACTTGAATCCTGTCATAAAAGCGTCATACTTTTCCTGCCTGGAAGAAGGCTCATAAACTAACCGCTTTATTATTCTGCTTTTACTCATTGGGCATTGTAGGAGCCATTTCTGTTGACTAATCCTAACCCTGAGGAATACAGATATTTCTACACTCCCTCAGTCACTGCTGCCTGGTGTTGAGTTGCAAGATGCACAAAATGAAGAGTTGTTTGTTTCCAATCATGTTGAGGATGATATTAGGCCGAGTGACAGCATCTCTAATGTTGCAAGCAGAGAATCGAACAAAAGAAGTTCAGTCGGAAGATCCAGTGTTTCGTCTACTTCATCTGCATGTATTAAGGCTGAGGCAGATATGGCTGCACTTATGGCTCGCCAAAGGTTGTTAAAGGATAAGCATGTTTTGGAAGAGCAAGAGGAGCAGCTCAGGAAAAGGAAAGAGAAGCTTGATTTGGAGATGGAAATAGCTGCATCTGCAGCTAAATTGAATGTGTTGAAAGCCTCCAACACTTCACATGTTTCCAGTGCTGTGCGTAGTAGAAGTGGATGTGTGTTTCTGTGAGTGCGCGTCACAGGTAAACTCCCGTGCTTAGCCTTCCGCGGCGTGTCGGTTTTGGTTTGGATAAATCGTCAGTCAGCCGCAACAGGCATCATACCTCCTGGAGTACTTCTTTAGTTCTTTATCTTTGCACCAAATCATAAAATGCAAAAGAAGAAATATACATTTGCAATGGCAAAGAACGTGTTAGAAAAAAAACCCTGAGGTCTTGTTAAACAAGACCTCAAGCACAGTTGCTTATTTGTATGCACATTTTAAGACAGACCTGAGCATTTTAAGAATATCTTAAAGAAAAGAGGAGATTATTCAATATTCAAACATGAATCTAAACACTGTCAGCCTGTCTTATTTACATAACAGATAACTTTTACTTTCATGTTGAATCAGAAATGAGGAGTTACTCTGAAGTGAAGCAGAGCAGCTATTCCAAATGACTGGACCTCTGTGGTTCTGCGTTCTGCAGAGCTATGAAGTGAGAACATGCTGAGAGTGTGAAACAGCAGCATCCAGGAGGGCAAGTACAACTCCCTAAAATGTGATGGATCCTTCCCTAAGAAGAAATGGAATACTGCAGAGACAAGATGCATCCGACACTGACCTCCCTATGCCTCTTACTGAGGATCCACTTTCAAAGCATGATTATGAGGACATTGATGTTTGTCCTGAGGATGATGAAGCACAATTGTATGAACTCAGCCGGAGTGCATCCCAACCCGAACCCCCAGGTCCTCTCTTGGTGGACAGAGGAGCAGGTTCGGGTAATACAGTCCAAAAGAGCAAAAAAGAGCCTCCACCGGTACCCAAACGCCCCCCTGCACTCAGAACCAGACTTCCCAGTGCATGTTTGGCAGTTACACAACATGCTCCCCCTCCTGTGCCCCCCAGGACACGACTGCCCATCAGCAGCAACAAAAAGCAGTTTTCCTTTGACCTGTCCGAGCCTGTTCATAAACTGAACCGTTCAAGGACAGAAGTAGAGAATGTGAGTATCTTTCTAGGTTCTCCTTCATCAAGGACAAAAAGCTTTTTTAGGATTTTCAGACAGGACTCATAGTAAAAATCAGTTTAAGACCAAAGATTGTCCTTCTTTTCACAGCAGGACCCATGGGCCATCGGTCTCATCGACACTCCAGAGGGCAGCACCAAGAGTCTGGCTTCATTTTGCACTGCGACTTCCAAGTAAGAGAGTGCATGATGTTTGTTTTAATTATTTTACAGTAGTTAATATTTCAACATTATCTCTTTGTATGCAGATGAGATAGTATTGAGGCTATGTTTGAGAATAAATTTGACCAACTTTATTGAAAACATGCAGCCTTCCCACATCTGAAACATCAACATTTCTTAAAACTGAAATATTGTTTTGATCCTATACTTCGTTTTCCATTCATCAAGCTTGATGGATCTACTTCATATTTATATACAGAAAAATCATCTTTTAAATGTGATCTGAAAGGTATTTTAGGTGAAACATATCACAATAAAGTGATGTATGTTTCTTTTGTTGTGTTATAAACTCAGTGTTGTTGTTTTTGCCTCTCATAAGCAGAAATGAAAAGTGTTTTTATGCTTAGTCTAAGGTTCATCTGTTGAACAGATCTGTCATCATACCTTTATGTTTACACCTCTGTGTCTTCACTGTGTGTGGCAGCCTGCTGTCCCGGTACAATCACACAGACAGTGTTCATAACCCTGGTGTGGTATGGGCTCGTGTTTTACACATCCACCCTGCTCTGCTGCTGCAGGTGAAGGTAAACGTCAGTGTGGCCAGAGACTGGGACAATCACCAGCTCCCATTCCCCACCTCAGGTAAGACTTAGCATCACATTGTTTCAGTCAGTTTAAATGCTCACTATAAATAACATCTGATCATATAGGATGTCAAAATGCAGAAGTGTTGAATCATTTAATAATGTCATAAGTCATAATAACACAGATTTTTGCTTTGACACTCATGTAAAAAAATACTGTTAAATCCTGTTTTTTCCACTTCAAACAAATCTCCAAAATAAGATCTTTCCTTTCCCCCTCTGATCTATCCAAAGTCATCCATGCTTTTATTTTATAAAAATAATAACAAAATATCAACACATCACTCCTGTCCTCACCAGCTTACATTGGCTGCCAGTTTTTTATCGTGTTGATTTTAAGATCTTATTGTTGCTTTTAAAATTTTAAATGCACAGGCCCCAAACTATTTAAGCAACCTTTTAACCCCCTATGTGCCTGGGCGGCCCCTCAGGTTTGTGGATGCATCTCTGCTGGTTGTGCCAAGATCCAGCCTTAAAACAAAAGGTGACCGGGCCTTTTCAATCAGAGCTCCAAGTTTGTGGAAGTCCCTGCCACTGACAATTAGACAGTCCAAAACCTTGCCTGCTTTTAAATCCTCACTAAAAACATTTTTATATAAGAAGGCATTTCTCTACCCCTAATACTTGAATTTTCTCTGCATTCAGAGGTCTTGTTTTGCTTCTGTCTTTTTTGCACCGTTTTTTATGCTTTGTAATTCTCTGCTTATTTGTTGTGAAGCACTTTGTAACCTTGTTAAGAAAAGTGCTGTATAAATACAGTTTATTATTATTATTATTATTATTATTATTATTATTATAATTATAAGGTATGGAGTAAACTAACGACTGCACATGCTGTTTATAAATGCACTTAGCCCTCATAGTTGTAATGTTGGATAAAAGCTGAGGTAAATCACAGCAAAACAACACTATAAAAACATTTATGAGGAAAAGGCTACTCTTTATTTTTAAACTCTTAAGTTTCAAAGGTCACACATCTATTTTCTTTAACGACTGAACAATGATGGTTTTTTTAGTATTCACATATCAAGTGCAGGGGCGTGTCCAGAACTTTTTTACTGGGGTGGCCCAACTGAGGCTCTCACATAGGCAGGGGTGGCCAGTGCATTTACAAATAAATTACATTTACCCTTTCTGTCCTCACAACCTACTTTCATTAAAGTATTAAACAGTTGTCATATTCCTTTTGACTTGAAAAAAAACCCCTCTGGACATGCCATTGATCAAGTGGCAGTAAAAATGTGTGATACAATCTACAACTATTGTTCTTGCTGATAAATGTTACCTAATGCAAAATATTTCAAAGCTGCTTCCTTAAATCTTAATCAGCAAGATAAAACAAGAAACCATGCATGAAGGCATGTGGCGTTTTTATAACTGAAATCAACTACAGCGGTCAGATAAAAGTTAGTGGAGTGTAAAGTAAAATATCCCCAGTTGAAGGTGGTGTAGAAGTCTAAGAAATAGCAGAGGGAGTAAAAAGTTGAAATACTGCAGGACTTGGGGTTGTTGACTTAGCTGCGGTCCACAGCTGCTTGTTTGTTTGTTTTGCTCTCCAGTATCTGTGGACACTTCAGCTCGTTCTTCAGTCACTGCACGTGTTGGCTGAAGTGTGTGGACTCTGAACTTTTCTCTTTTATCCAGTGAACAGGACAGTGAGGACTCTGATTGATGAGGTCTTCCAGCTGTTGGACATCACTCCCAGCAGGAGTGAGAACTATGTTTTAAAACTGTGCGACTCTGATGAGTACCTCCAAAAGTAAGACCCTAATCCAGTGACTGTTAACTTTAAACATTATGCACAAGATATTCACTCAACACACATCACACGTGTCTTTTTAGTGAGGAACTGCTGGGTATGCATGAGATTATCCAGAAGTCCTGCAAGCTTGAACTTGAAGTCTCTCTCCGGCTTCTCCATGTGAACAACCTCAGACACTGCCTGCCCAGGGATGTAAGTCAGATTGAACCTCTTCTTTGTTCCCACACACTGGGGAAATAATTTACTAGGAAGGGGTTGGCCTCTCTTTAGTCTTGAAATACTTCTTTCCTGTGCCTGGCTTCTGGCCAGTTTGTTATCATCAGGGCTCTTGTGGCTGTAAAAGCCTCCGCCCTGAGATCTTGACTTTGTTCTGTTTACACATCACGTCATAGCTGGTGACATTCAGGAGAGACAATTCAAATAGAATAAAGGTGAACCTGTTGCAACCCATGATTCAAACACACAAAGAGGCATTTCATGATTCTACGTGCATTATATGAATTCTAAATTATGTCCTTTGTATATTCAAAAAGACTAATACATCAAATCAACACAATCTTTCAAAGCAATTACTATTTCAATCTGTGTCTATCTCTAAGGAGGACGATGACAGAACCTCATGTCAACTGTACCCACTCCTACGTCCCGCCTGTGTGCACAACACCTGCAAGTAAGAAGACAAGCAGCCCTGAATCCCACATCAGCTCTATGAAACACTTTTAAACAACACTTGTTCAGTGGGTCATGTGTCAACCAGAGTCTGTTTGTAGAAAACATTGGGAAGCTTTGCCTCAAGGTTCTCTTCAACATTGTTGAGTGTGTGTGTGTGTGTGTGTTTACCCTTTTGTCTGCTCTCAGGTTGAGCCTGCAGGATGTTCTCGGCAGCTACAACAGAGAGGCGACAGAGCTACTGAGAAGTAAGGTCAGTAAAGATAAAGAAACACACACATCCAACTATATATTTATTGCAATTATTTGAATTTGCTCCAAGTGAAAATGCAAATGTATGACATTTGTCTTTTATGCCCCGGATCTCAACGTGTCTGTAGACTGGGATGAACGCTAATGTGCTCGCTGGCTGTGTTCGCACCATCAGCAATCTCCTGTGTGGGCTTTCATGTCCCGAATTAGAGGACGCAATTGGGAGACTAAACAGAATCAATCCCATACCTCTGGTAGATATCACACACACTCAGTATTCTTCCTATTAAGGACTGCTTTCAGTAGATTCAAACTGTCAAACCTATCACCCCACAGCCCTCTGCTTTGTTAGTGTGATCACCTTTTGACTCTGCTGTAAGCTGCTCTTCACTTACAACTTTTAAAAGTATTGTTTCTTTTTATAGAATACTTTTTGTGGCATGCTGTTTTGTTTACATTGCAATGTTTCCAGTGAAGTGTTAGACTCTGCAGTGGAAAAAGCAAACACCTCCTCACCCCACAGATTAACAATACAAAGCTTTGTTTTCTTATCTTTTCACAGAGTCATGATGAAATGACTGAGTGTGAAACTGGTGAGTAACCGTTTTGTATGCTGGATTATATATCAATGCCATTAGGGTGTACGTGTGTTCGTGTGTACACAGGTACAAGTCTTTTACTGGTTTACTTCTTATGAAACCTAAATAGGTTGACTCAAACTCAAGTGTTTGGTTTTTAATGTTTTTGTTGTCTACATTGAAGTCGTATCTTCTGAATTCCAGCAATGATCATGCTCCACCAGTCGCTGCTAAAAGTCCTTCAGATCTTTTTCGACAACTTCCAGTCAGACTTCAGATGTCAGAGGGTAACCAGCAACCCAAAAACCCTCGACGTTCAGTTCAGCACTGATATCTTCCAATTCAGTATTGCTGCTCTCTACCAACTGCACCTCTCATGGATGGCCAAGTATGTGTGCACAAACACACACATTTTAATCCATGTGTTTCCTCATGTACAGATATATACATACATGTACACAGACACAAACGTTAACCACATCCTTGATGAGAACACTGGGTTTTGCATTCTCTTCCTCTTTCCTCTCCATCGTTTGTAGTTATGAGTTCTTCTCCGTCTCCTGTGAGTTGACGTACGGAGGAACAAAGGTCTGTGACACTGGCAATTCTGAAAATATCAGCACCGCCTTGTCGATCGGAAACAAGATCAAGTGCAATCGCATGTAAGGACATGAAAAGGTGGATTTAGCTGAATCTTCCTCCCATCAGCTTTCTCTTCTTTTTTTTTTAAAGTGATCTTCAGATCCAAGCTCTGTTGTTGTAAAAGGCCTCTTGTGCTTCCATGAGTTTAAGGATTGAAAAATTCATCCTGGAATTCATTGTTACAAAGAATGTGAGAATATTAAACATTAAAGAAACAAAAGATGGCTCTGGAAAAAGAACCCTGTTTAGTGATCGTATGCATTTGTTTTTTTCTTCTTTAGGATGGTTTTTCCTGTCCCAGTGAATCAGCTCCCATATGAATGCATGTTGACGTTTAGACTCAAGGGCTCAAAGCGAGGCAAAACCCCAGAGCTTTTAGGCTGGGCTGCGCTACCTCTTTACAAAGACAGGTGGGTGTTTCTCACTCTTCACATCCACTGGAAGGTTTTTGTGGACACCTTTTTAAACACTTGATTGTGGATTAGACTGGGGTAAAATGTTTGACGGCAATCCTTAGTGGGTCAGCTGTCTGATAGTCTACATAAGCATCAAAGTTTTATATGAACTACTCAGCAATCAGAGAAAGCATCTCACATACAGACTTAAAATCACTTTGATGTCTGCTGGAACTACGACAACATTTCATTTATAAAATCAAAAGGAGTGTTATTAACTTAACTTTTTTAAAGCTATACTTAGTAAAAAGAGATTTTTTATTTTTTCAAGTTATATTTTATGGGGCTTTTAAACCTTTATTGGTAGAGGACAGAGGATAGTGTAGGAAACTGGGAGAGAGTGGGGGAAATGCGGGAAAGGAGCCACAGGCTGGATTTGAACCCAGGCCGCCCGCTATATGGTTGCGCAACTTAACGAGTAGGCCAAGTCTGCACCATAAAAAGATAATTCTTACTTCTATACTTTTAAAATTAAAATTGAATTATTCCCTGCAGTGCAGCAAATGTCTTAATTGCATCAATGCATCTGCAGAACTTTTGAGATGCAACATGTCAGACTTTAGGCTGGCCAGGTGGAAACACAGTTGTTTTCTTTTAACCACTTCTATTATATATTTATTCATTTCTCCTTATTGACAGACAAACAAATGTCAAGTTTACCATAGCTTTGCCCTCTTTAGTTTTCCAAAAAAATGATTATACCTCTCAATCAATTATAGGGCTGAAATGACTTTTTTTGCTGTTTATCTTGTGTTTCTAAAGGCTGTTTTGATTCTTCATATCGAAAATTCAGCTTTTTAGGGTTTGAGTCATGTAAATAAATGTTTTTGTTATTATAAAACCTATTACACGTGTGTTTTTTCTTCTAAAAACTAAGTGTACACATTGAACAATCTTGCTGTGTGATCATTTACTGAAACTAAAAGGAATAATTAGTGACACAGTATTCCTACTCTGTGTTTAGGAGTCTGGTTATGGGGACCGTTCTGCTCAGCTTGTCCCTGCTGGCTGAGCTTCCTTCTCCTCCGTCTCCTGCCCTCTTTGACGGCCACAGACAAGCAACCGGTGTCATAATGCAGGTCAGTAACACAGGACATTCTCCCCCCCTGTAGATCCAAACACAAATAACACCACTTTACCTCCACAATCACACATTCTCCTGTTATTCCCCAGCTCAGAGACAGTTTCTTCCGAGAGCCATCACAACACTAAACACCCACAAATAGCTGCCATGAACAATCCCCTCATGTGCAATACTTATATTTATAACTGTGCAATAATATTCATGTCAAGTGCAATATCAGGAACTGTGAAAACTTTTCATATATGTGCAATATCTTAAATCCAAATACCTCTTCTCCAGACCTGACTGTATATATTCGACATCTGATTTATATTATTACTATATTTATGTCTTTTATACATATTTTATGTATATTTTCTACCTGTTTTTATTTTATTTGTATGTATTACATGCACCTTCAGGAGCAGCGCTAATAACTTCATTGTGCACCTGACAATGACAAATAAAGGCTATTCTTTTCTATTCTAGCTTGAGTTTGAAGATCAGACAGAGTGGAGGTATCAGAGGCCCATCGCACTCCCTGGCTCAGCCATTTTTACTCAACCCTGTGAGGAGTTGCAAAAAAAAATGCTGGATGTTTCTAAGAAACACTGCCTCTGCTTGTAAGTACAAATAGATACACACCCTATGACCTGCCATGACTGTGCAGGTTTTGTATTGCATTTCTTAAGGGCGGTTTCAATTCTTGTTTTTCTTGCCCCTTTCTCACACCTAGTCTTACACCAAATGAGAAGTCTTTCCTCTGGACGAAGCGTTACTGTAGTGACAAAGCCAGCACTTTCCTCCACCTGCTGCTGGGTGGAGCCCCCCAATGGCAGCCAGAAGACTTGACAGAAATCTACACGATTGTGGAAAACTGGCCCATCCATCAACCTGAAGAGGCCCTCTTCCTGCTCAGTAACAGGTTTGTTACTTATACAGTCTTATTCAAATATAGAAACAGACATTATGCAAAGCACTAGTCAGGACAAACAAGAAGGCATCATGCAGCACATGGCGAAAGGCTTATTGTTCCAACTAATAAAGGAATAATCTGTCTCAATGTCATGCTGATAAAAGCAGTTTACAATAACAAAACTTCTGTAGAAGGCCTTACTCACAAGTATCTTTATACATCTTTTTCAGTTTTCATGATCAAACTGTGAGGAGAGCAGCGGTTCAGTTCTTTGAGCAGATACCAGATGGGGAGCTGGAGCTCTTTCTGCCACAGCTGGTCCAGGTAAGCACACTATCATACATCATGAACTGAAAACATCTTTTAGTTTTTTTACATGCCACACTCTTCTCTTTATCATACTCATTATAATCTGTGCCTTTAGGAATTGTTTATTTGTCAGGCCTATGATTAAAGTTATTATTATCCCCAATGTTTGAAAGGATTGTCTCATAAGATAAAGACCATCCCTGACTTTCAGGGTCCTCCTGTAATAGCATCCAGGGATATAGACTCATGTTTCTCAACTGCTGGGTTAGGACCCAAAATGGATCATGAATAACAATCTCAGAGATTTGGATCATCGTTGTCTTTGAGAACGAGGTGGTGGTTCCTGAGGCTTTACCAGTTGAGAACCACTGTTATTTATCTAATCACCCCATTATCCATATTTAGTTTAGTTTAGTTTAACTCACATAGTCAGCTGTTTTCTAGTCTGTCCTCATGTTGTTGTTGTTGCATCTTGTTTTTTATTCTGTATTTGTTGTTGGTGTATTGTTGTCTGTCGTTTATTTGCACTTGCACTGCTTTGCACCTGCCATGTGAGAAAACGCAATTTCGTTCAGCTGTATACAAGCTATTCTGCGGTGGCCCTGAAGGACAAAACAAATTTACAAAAGATGAAACACTTTCACAAGTTGGAGACATTTAGATTCGGAAAACATTTTTACATTTTATTAAACAAAATTACATCAGCAAAACACTTTAACCAAGGCCAAAACAAATTTGAATTTAAGGAAACAAATTTACAAAGATGAACACTTTGCAAAGTTCGAGACAATTTTACAAACGACGGAAAATTATTACCATTTCTGAAACAAATTAACATTTCAATTTTACAGAAAGGGATTGTACCAAGTGATCCGGAAGTGATCCAGTGAGGGGTCATTTAGTTTGTTTTGATGGAGATAAACCACATAGCCTCAGGCTAAACGGAGTCCGGCTAAAGGAGACAAACTAAAAGGAGTCACACTCAACAGTAAAAGTGTTCCGTCGTTTGTAAAATGTCTCCAACTTTGTAAAAGTGTTTCATCTTTTGTAAATTTGCTTTGTCCTTCAGGGCCACCGTACTATCAAGATGAATGACAATAAAGTCTGTCTTGACTTGTCTTGACCTCTAGACTAATTTCCACACATAGGGTTAGCTAACCCTAGGACAGTTTGACATAATAATTTGAATGATTTAAGTAGTATGCACACTCAGTGGTGCATCTTCTCTCTTTGATACAAACAGTGTGCAACACCAGCCAACCTCAGCTCAGAAAAGTTTGCTTATGTCAACAAAGCCCAAATGAGAAACATTCAGGGAGTACTAAAAACATTTAAATGTAACCTTGTGAAGCCCATGTAGCCAAACAGAAATGTAGGCAATGTAAAAGAAACACTGAGGTCATCATTTACAGGACAATTCATTAACAGAGGTCTTTAAAGAAACTTGAATTTAGTCAAACTTATATTTTCTGTAACAGCTCAAATGGTACTTTTAGGGAAACATGCTTTAAATAAAGGGATAGGTGGCACGCATTTTTGTAACAGTCCCCCTGTCCTGCAGGCTCTTAAGAGTGAGTGGAAGTTGGATGGAGCTCTGGTGATGATGCTTTTGGAGAGATCCCTGAAGAGCATACGGATCGCCCAGCAGCTCTACTGGTGAGCTGTACAGTCACACAGCAGAGTGTCGTTTTGGGGATCATAGATAACATGTCTGCTGCCACTTGAAGATCGCACTGATATCTCATTTGGGTTTATTACATTTAGGAACTTTTCAATCACCAGTATGTTAGTGAAGGAACTAATCTATGGTCACCCTACCTAATGTAGCATTCATTTATATTTTGTGTATTTTATTGTTAACGTGTGTATGTTTAGTGGAATTTTATCCCAGTTATTAACATTAAGCATGCTGATAGGCTCCTGGAGGATGCCCACAATGACCCATACTATCAGAGCTGGTTCAGTAAGGTTCAGGCAGCCCTGCAGCACTGCTGTGGTCGGGCACTGAGACAGGAGCTGGAGCTAGAAACCCGCCTGGTGTCTGTCCTCATGCAGGTGGCTGAGAAGGTCCGAACTGCTGAAAAGGCTCGACGTAAGGTCCAGTATGGATAAATACTCATAATCCTCCATCATGCAATACAAGTCTTTGCCTGTTAATCTCATTTGAGTAATTCCATGCAGAATATTTTAATGAAAGAGAAACTGAAGATCAATAACTTCTTCAAAGATGGGATCAGCTGCTGTCTACCTCTGGATCCCGCTGTACATATTAAAGCATTGGACGTGGATGTAAGAATGTCACATAACATATTTGAGCTATTTACACCATCACTGGAGTTTAATGTGCACACAGTTATATTTGAGAGTGCTTACTCCTGATGTGTTACAACAGGCCTGCAGGTTTTACAACTCAAATGCTGCTCCTCTGGGGATCTCATCATCTGCTCTGATCCTCTGGCGAAGAATGTCAGTGTCATCTGCAAGGTTTGTAGATTGAATGCACACATCCAACAACATGTTAATTCAAGCTTTGTCTTACTTTACTTTCTGAGGGTTGCTAATGTGAGTGCTTTAACTTAACTTGACATAAATTGCTTGTTCCAGCCTGATAAATATCACCCGCTCTTAAAGAGGTACGCCTTAATAATCTGGTATACGCTCTAATAATCAGTGCCGGCTTTTAAATTTCCACTTGCGCGGTTTAAATCCTCTCGTCAGAAATCAACAGAGCAAAATATTTTTAAAATGTATCAGTTTAATCATTCGGTATATATATATTTTATTATGTATATATGTACAGTTGTGCTCATAAGTTTACATACCCTGGCAGAATTTATGATCTCTTGTGTAGTTTCTGTTGTCATTATGATATAAAAAGAGGTAAACACAGTTGTTTGACGATAAATGGCTTCACCTAACCACTAACCATGGGTGAAAAAAAAATTTTCTCTTATCATTCCTATTCTCTGAAAAATGTCCCAAAAAAATCACAAATTCTGCCAGGGTATGTAAACTTATGAGCACAACTGTATATTTGGGGGCGGCAGTAGCTCAGTCCACTTGGCTTGGGAACCGGAGGGTCGCTGGTTCGAGTCCCAGTGTGGACATAGTTTGGCAAGTGGACTGGTGGCTGGAGAGATACTGGTTCACTTGCCTGGGCTCTGCAGAGGGGCCCTTGAGCAAGGCACATAACCCCCAACTGCTCGGGGTGCGCTGGTTGATGGCAGCATCCTCACTCTGACACTCTCCTAAGTGCATGTCCACTGCATGTTTGTGCATAAAAAAATGTATATACCAACTGTGTGTGTAGCATGTCCCAAAAAAATAACACGAGTGGATTGTAACAATAATCACTCTGTTGTTATAAATATCTCTATACTGTGACATGCTGAGGGCATGACCTCACATGAAGTTTAATCATGAGGAAGCTTCCTCCTAACACATATACATCCCATGACTTGTATAAGAGATGCAGATGGTTTATTATTTATCATGGTATGATATATAGTATGATAAAATTAGGTTTGCTTATTTTCTGTGTTTCGTATGATGTCACACATTACTGCCAGACACATGTCTCAATAAGTCAATAATCAACCATTTAAAGTAAACACCTTTCATTACTCTGTTAACTGTGTTGTTCAGACGGGAGACAACCTGCAGCAGGACATGCTGGTTCTTCAGATCGTCCGTGTGATGGACAGGATTTGGCTCCAGGAGGGGCTGGACATGCAAATGATCATCTACAGATGTCTCTCTACAGGCAGAGCTCAGGGTCAGTGTATTTAGGATGCATTTTAACATTTCCTCTGTCTTTTTTTACTCTGTGGTTAAGAGTTGAGGTTTCCCTACATTTATTCTTTGCTTCTGTTAGGCTTGATGGAGTTGGTTCCAGAAGCAGTGACACTGGGGAAAATTCACCAGGAGTGGGGTTTAGGTGGCACCCTGCGAGAGGACACTTTGGAGAAATGGTTCCACATGTGGAACAGAACTAAGGAGGACTATGAAAGGTTAAAACCTCTTATAAAATAGTATGCCTGTCTGTGTTACTTGGGTGAAGTATTTCAGTTACATGTTGTGACTCTCCTGCTGTGTGTTTGTGTGTGTGTGTGCAGGCTGTGAATAACTTCCTTCAGTCATGTGCAGGGTGGTGTGTTGCCACCTTTATTCTTGGGATCTGCGACCGCCACAATGACAACATCATGTTGAAACACAGTGGACACATGTTTCACATCGACTTTGGCAAGATTATGGGCAACGCACAGAAGTTTGGAAGTTTTAAAAGGTACGCTGTCATAACAGTGAGCAGCATTTAGACAGTGAAGTGAGCAGGTTACAGAAGACTGTAAAAGTGCTATTTTTTTATTACAGAGACCGATCCCCATTCATCTTCACATCTGAGATGCAGCACTTCATCACAGGTGGGGGACAGAAGCCTCAACGCCTGCATCGCTTTGTGGAGGTTTGCTGTGAAGCTTACAACATCATCAGAAGGCGCTCTGCCCTGATACTCAGCCTGCTGGAGCTGGTGAGACAGATTAACAGATTAACACCACAAAAAACAAGCACCTCCATATAAAAAAGATTTCAAAAACAACACATTCATGAGTTTGTCGTTCCCAGATGCTATGTGCAGGAATGCCAGAGCTGAAAGACTCCAATGACCTGCAGTACGTCCAGAACAACCTGAGACCTCATGACACCGACCTGGAAGCCACATCCTACTTTACAAAGTAAACTAATGCAAATCTCACACATATACACACTTTAACTAAGTCTTAATACACTGCAATTAATACAAAATGCAGCAGCTAGAGTTTTAACGAAGACCAGAAGGAGAGAACACATCACACCTATTGTAAAATCTTTACATTGGCCTCCTGTTTCTTTTCGTATTGATTTTAAAGTTGTTTTACTAGTTTTTAAGGCACTGCATGGCCTCGCAGCAGACTACATCTCAGAGATGCTTTTAGTGTATAAACCAGGAAGGCGTCTCAGATCCTCCATCTCCGCTCTTTCAGTTGTTCCTAAGAGGAGAACAAAAACATTTGGTGATGCTGCTTTCAGCCACTACGCTTCTAAACTATGGAACAGCCTGCCGTAGGATCTGAGAGGAGCTGACAGAGATAATGAGACTTTAAAAAGTAAATTAAAATCGTATTTATTCAGTCTGGCTTTTATGTAGGGTTTAACAATGTTATTATTTACCTTTTACTATAATATTCATTTAAATGTTGCTTTATTATGTTAGTAATTTTAACTGCTATCTTATTCTATATTTATTTATTTATTTATTTGTTTGTTTATTCATCCATTTATTTATTTTAATTTATCTATTCAGTTTTATTGATATTTTTAGCCTTAGTTTTATTTTCGACTCTTATCCTTACCCTTTTGAAATCTATTTATTTTAAGTATTTGTATTCTTAATTTTGATGCTTTAACTTATTTTAATTACACATATTTTATTTTTGGTGTGCATTAGTCTCTATTTTATTATGTTATTCTTATTTTTAATTTTGATTCTTATTTTTTATCATTGTTATTATTGTTATCATTATCATTATCATTATCATTATCATTATTATTATTATTATTATTATTATTATTATTATTATTATCTTCCCCTAATATGTCTTGCCATTGTTTTATTTCTGCTTCTTTCTTGTTTTCAATCACTGTAAAGAACTTTGGGTTGCATTTGATTTGTATGAAAGGTGCCATATAAATAAAAATTGATTGATTAATACACTGCTTTCTGTCTGCCACAGTATAAATGTTCTTTCCACACTAACTGTTTGAATATTTCATGATGCAGGAAGATAAAGGAAAGCATGGGGTGTGTTGCAGTCAAGTTTAACTTCCTGACACATGCTATGGCTCAAGGGAAGAAACCAGAACCACATACCCGGGATGGCAACCCGGCTCCCAGCACCAACATCCAAGAAGCAGTCATACAGGGATACTCCAGCAAGACAAAAGATGTGGTGAGGACACATGTCACTCTTTCTGCTGTTGATATTAAGATACAAAACGGTGGCACCAGTGTTTGTTTTATAACAAAATGTATGTCCCAATCTCAATGTCCTCCCTGAGCTCTTCTTGACTTAATTAACGTCACCTGGAAAGTGATTGAGGGCAGGAGGCTGTAAGGGCTCAAAACCGATGAACTAGAATAGGACAGCATTTTGAGACTTCTCATGTAACCTGCATGACGTCATGAAGCTCACCTTAGCGATATCAGGAGTTTTTATTGCACAATTTTTACTTTCCTCAAATTCAAGGCGCTTAAGGGATGACTGACTACCATGTGATCCAGGCTCTCACCATACAGACTGCTTAACCACAACATTTAAAATATATTAATAGGCTATATAATTATGTTATATAAATTGTATTGGAAGATGTTGTGAAGATGAATAGATTAAGGCGGTTTTCTTTATTTATACTTACAGGCAAACTTTTTTACCTGTAAATTTCATTGCAACTTTCATGCTTCTTTTTTACGGTCTCCCTTTTTTTTAATTTCCATGTTGCGTCGTTTGTTTACCTTTCCATGCTCACAGGCTTCCCCTGGGAATCATGTGTTTCACGTCACAATGTTATGAACTATTGGTAATTCCCTTACACTAAGTATGCAAAAATGCCCACTTACGGAAAGGGGGCATAAAGGGCTCAAAAAGTCAGAGAGAGATCCCTCACACACTTGATGATTTGACGGTGGGCTCTAAGCCCTCATGGACTTAGCGGGAACGCACCTCAAAGAAAGTGAGTACTTGAGGGTGGACATTGAGATTGGACCTGAGATAGAAAATGTGTCTAATGCATCACAGAGCTTTGTATTTGATCCAACTAGCAAGGGGAGCACTTGCTTCATGGCCTTCAGTGTTGCACTATGTTTAGAGTCTGTCCTTCCCTCTTAAACTTTATATGTAGATGACTTTTCTGATCAAAGAGCAGTGAAATACCAACGAACATTGTGACACTTTACTTGAGTGTAAACAGTTTTTTTGGGCAGTGATAGAGCGCCTTGTCAGTCAAAAGAAGTACAGAGATTTCCCAGTCACTCAGATTCAGCCTGTAGCAGAGTTAGTGACAATGACAAGTGTCGTTCCTTCAGGCATGTGCGTAAAGCTAATAGAAATACAGTCTTCCAGGAGATTAGTGAGGCTATGAAGGTGTGTCATTCACCCTATGTCCTAACGGAACATCCGGTGTGTTTGAATTGCAGATCTATGACCTGAGAGTAACCATCCATGACGGTTATCTGAACAGAGAAAAGACTTATGGGCAGTTTGAGCTGATCCATAAACAGCTGCAGAAATACTTCATCGAATCTATGCTGCCTCAGTGAGTGGAGAAACAAGCATTCACACTCAACTTACTTCTCACAGCTAAGCTTTATCTGTCACACTCATGGTGCATGTCTTCTCCCCTACAGGTTTCCAAGCTGGTATCAGATGTCATTCACCCCGTCCAGGAGGATGTCTCTGCTGAATAAATACCTAAAACAGCTTTTTGAAGGACCCTGCAAGGGAGTGAGTTCCCCTCATCACTGGTTTATTTCTTCCTCTGATCGTGTGTTATAACTCACTCTAACTGCATTGCTCTGTTGCCTACAGAATGAATATGTGTGCAGCTTGTTCCTGGACGGCCCCAGTATCATGCAAGACGCAGTAGTGACAGGTAATTTATGACTCTTTTTAAGAATGCACACATCATGCTTAATGTAATATTTAATACTTAAAGACTTCTCCTGTTTTTTGTCTTAAAGAAAAATCTTGCTTAGTCTTACATAAAAACTGTTCTGCTGTGCCTTGCTTGTTCTTGCTCGATGAGTCTGTAGGGACCTGGGTTGGGAACTGGAGGGTCACAATTTCAAGTCCTATCCTAAGTTTGAAAATTAGGCTGGTAGCTGGAGAGGTGCCAATTCACTTTCTGGGCACTGCTGCAGTGCCCTTGAACAACGCACCGAATCCCCAACTGTTGGGCAGCTCCTCTTGTTTGTACATTTTTTAAAACATTTGAAATTACAAGTTCTGATATGCTGATATTTTGCAGGAGCCTGTCCTCAGATCCAACTCTACATTTCTTACTCTGACTGTAAGCTCGCAGTTTTGGTAAAGCACCTGAAAAACATTGTGAGTTTCCTTCCCTCTTAGCTCTGATTGTAACATTCAACAAGACTCTATTATTCATGGTATATACACTACCAGTCGAAAGTTTTAGAACACCCCAATTTTTCCACTTTTTTATTGAAATCAAAGCAGTTCATGTCCATTGAATAGCTTTAAATGGTACAAAAATAAGTGGTGAACTGCCAGAGGTAAAAAAAGAAAGCGTAAGATTACCCAAAACTGAAAAAAGAATGTACATTTCAGAATTATATGAAAGGCCTTTTTCAGGGATCAAGAAATGGGTTGCTGTTCTGCAGCAATTGAGGTTAGTCAAGCCTTGAAAGTTGTTGCTGCCAATTCTTAGAGGCGTCCCAACTGTCCTTGATTACTTCCAACTCCCTCTGTCTGCATAAAAGTAGTGTTGGAACACACTATGGTACCATACCCTCGTGAGCAATATTTGAACAGTCTTGTACTCCAGAAAGTAATGTGTTGCTTAATAAATGGTGGCTACTTCAATGAGTCAAAAGTTTAGACTACATTTTGGTTTATGAATTGATTCCATGATTAATTTTTGAAATTCAATTTTTTATTTGTTCGATGTTTTCATTTCAGAGCACAATAAGACATTGAACTGCATCATTTTCAATAAAAAACTTGAAAAATTTGGGTGTTCTAAAACGCTTGACCAGTAGTGTACATTGTTTCTTTAACTACTTACAGGGGTGTATTCACCTGTAAACTTTCCCTCCCTGCATTTTTTCCACTTTCAACAGAAACTTGCAAACGGCTCTAACCCTGACGCCTACGTGGTCACACACCTGAGACCAGACCCTCAGCAGCGCTCTAAGAAGAAGACTAAAGTGGTCCGCAATAATGACAACCCGACCTTCAATGAACTGGTACAAACCTTCTGTCCTACCTTCAGTCTATGATCCAGCACAGTCATAGCATCCTCTGGTTTTGTTTGTTGGATGGCTCACAGGTTAAAGAGGCTCATGTGCTTTTGCATGCAGCTATTTCAAACACAGTCAGATCTGAACTGAAGTATTCAGTAAACTGAAGTATTTTTTTCTCTTGTCTTTTAATTGCTCCGAGTCCTTTGGGAGCAATTCATCAGACAAAATTAAATTTCTCAATTCTTTTGCAGAAGATTTTGTAATGGGATGACACCCTTTTTCTTGAGACCCTTGATTGTTTAAGGAGAAAGCACAAGAAGAGCAAAAAAAAGGACAGACAGAAGCATATTATGTATTATGGATGGATAGCACACCCTGCTCGATTTTGACTGAACATTGGTTGAAACCATAGACTGTATAAAATATGGATGTAGTATCCGTGACGTCACCCATCTGTTCCTGAGCGCTGTTTTGAAGCCAATCGACAGCGGCAGCCATATTGAAAATGCAGAACTCAACCAGGCAGAGTGTGACGTAAAGGGGGCGGAGTTTGAGCCTCTTACCCAACAGCTATGTGTTCCCGACTGGGAGTCAAGTCAGTCATGTCCTTATTTGGGCAAAACTTGTAATCTTAATATCTTCTGAACCGTCGCCTTAGAAAAAGATTCACCCCCCGTGCATGCCGATAGAGATAAGCTACGTAGGGCCAAGCTGTTTTTTGAACCAGGCTGAGAACATGTTTATTAATGCTCCAAAGATCGTCTTTTTTGAATTGGTGTCTATGTGGTTTCCGGTGTTTCTGCAGCCAGCCTCAAGCTGATTCTCAATGAACTGCAGTTTATAACACTTCAGCATGGGCTTCATAGTTTGAGACCGGAGGTTGCCGCTTGGTTGAAACATTACTCAGATGTATTCTTGATGTTTAAAAGGGACTCAAAAGATCCCTTTTCTTTATTCAGTATAAAACAAAAAGTATTTTTGAGATAATGTGCTGCCCCTAAATGTTTTCTAAAATACACTCTGACTTTGCTTAATGTTCTCTTTTATTGCAAGAAGCTCTGCCTGCAGCACTCCTCTCCTGGCTTTGTGAGTCTGATGTAATCCTGGCCATTGAACCCTGCCAAGAGCGACCAGTAGCTTCCAACATACTTAACAGCCTCTCTCTAGAAAATTAAAACCTTAATGGAATAAAGTAGAAGGAAACTGAAGAATAGAAATAAATGAAAAAAGAGCCAAAGTTCAGAAAAAGAAATGTCCTTAAATGACAGGATGTTCTGACTGCAGAGCTGTTCGATGACTAAAGACACCTCCTCTCTTTATCCACAGCTGGAGTACAGTAATGTCCCCATGCTGTATGGGATGGTACTGGAAGTAACCGTGAAAAGCAAGAAGAATTTTGTGGCTGCAACCAACATAAGGCTGGAGAAGGAAAGGCTTGACAAGGAAATCTGGTTTCCCCTTGGAAACTGCGCAATCTAACCTCAGAGAGGTGCACTTAATGCCCCCTGCCAGCAGAGGGGGCAAAGACTCTGAGTACAGAAATGACCAAAGCTCTCTCAGACTGGGAGAGAGAGAGAGAGAGAGAGAAGGAACTGTGTACTGAACATATGAACATATTTATAAGATGAAACTTCACCTCAGTTCAGACCTTAAGATGCTGGCAGTGGATGAAGAGTGTGGATGATGTTAGACTTCTTACTGCGTGAGCTTCTTGTAACTTATGTGCCTGCTTTTAAATATTGATCAAATGAAAAACATTTGTCGATTTGATTTTTAACCTTGATGATGGATGAAGGAAAAACAATAACTTTTGTTAGCATATTTGCACTTCATTTTTTACTTCAAACTCTGTGTTCTTCACTGTGAGTCTAAACAGTCCCTGTAAATGTGTTTGTGTGAGACTATACGTAGATGTGAGAGATCAAACACAAGACGGTGTTTTGCTGCTAAAAGCTGAACATCTCATACCTGCCTAGACCCAGCATGTTTGTTCCTTTGGGCTGTGTCGCCCTTGACCAGTGAAATCAGAGCAGGGAGACAGGAGGAGGAGGGTGAGTCGGGGGGAGAGGGTTGAGGTGAGTGTGTGAGCGGGATGACAACTCTGCCTCTCTGGCCTGAGGGACTGAGTTAACACTCTCCCTCTCGCTCCATCTTTTTGTCTTCTCCATCAGTGGCTCTCAAGCACAGTTATGCACATGCATGCACACACAGGCGGAGGCAGACACTCACCTGTCCACACAAAATACACCTGAAAAATTCACCTCCACACACACACTGACGCACACTCACACACAGCCTCTTTCCAGGACTAAGGCTGGTCTTCATGTTATCTTAATGCCGTCCTCGTCCTGACAGGCCCGCTGACCTGTACTCTCATCCGCCTCATTGACAGGATTTAGTGAGGATAAATTTAGACTGCCCTGCACTGGATTCGGTTCAATTATGTATACCTCTTTGAATGCTATTTACATTATACCCTGCTGAGGCTCTCACAGGGAGACAGGCTTGGAAGGAAACACTGGCTGCTACTCGTTCCTAGTACTACTCATGGACTATTTATGTATCCTGGCATCACTCACCAGCTCCAGATCTAAGAGAAGGATTACATCTATTGTTTTTAGATGAATGATGATTAATCTAATAACACTATGTGATGTGCTTGGATAATATCAACTCTCCCGCAACAATCACACTTGCATCTATTATTAATTCTATTATAAGAGCCTAATATCCTACTCCTGGGATTGCTCCATTTCTTTATTTTCTCTTCATCTTTTCAGCCCTGTTGGAACCCGTTGGTCTTTTCCTCTGCAGCACAGGGGAGAAAAAGCATGTGTATTTCCTGACAATAAAAGTAGTATTTATACATAAGGACGGTATTTTTTATTTATTTATCTATTTTTGTTGTTGTTGTTGTTACTGAATCATCCACGCTTCTTTATCTGTTGGCGAAGTGTGCGTGCGTGTGTGTGTGTGTGTGTCTGATATGGTGAGCTGTTTTTAGGAACACCAAACAAAGACAAAAAGGGAGGCTGGATCCAGGCTGCATCCGTCTCGGGACCGGAGAGGCACCCAGCGGTAGCCTGGAGGTGGAGAAGGAAAGGGGACGTGAAAAGAGAGATGTATGTAAAGCTGCTAAAAATATGAACATCACTTCAATGTGTAAAAGACGGATTCATAGGACATCTCGAGCGCAGAGCAGAGACCATCAACCTTCAGTAATGCTGACACTGGAAGGGAATCCAGTGATGGTCACACAATGTCAGCTGATGTAATGTAGCTCTTCATCTGATTCTCCTCCCCCCCTCTCCCTCTTTCAGTCTGTGCAGCTCACCTTTCTTGAGGCTGGTGAAGGGCAGGCTGTACTGGCCCACAAAATCACTGCTGAGGAAGCCGGTCTGGTCTCGAACACAGAAGCGGATGTGGCAGAGCTCGGGGACTTGGATTGTGAAGCTCATGTCTGAATCCCAGTGAGGACTCAGAGCTGTCATGGTGATCAGGAAGAAAAGAAAACAATCATGGATCAACAAGCTTTTCGAAAAGAGCTGTTCTAAGGTTGGTGATAGACCCACAGAGAACAAAACCTGACTCTGTAATCTCCCAATAATCCACATAGTGTTGCTATCTTTAAGCTCAAGCTAGACAGTAGTTGGTGGACACAAAAAAAGTTACATGGAAGCAGAAATTAGACTGGACGATAAAAAAGCTTAACTCTATAAAAATGCTCATGTTGCTTTGAGTCTTGTGGATGTGTAAACTACAAAGTACTTGTAGACGTTCCTGCCTTTTCAGCTTTATCAGGGAGAATGTGTCAGGGTTGTGTTTGCAGCTTGTCAACGTTTGTCACAGTGGGTTGATGACAAAGGACCCTCATAGCCCAGGGCAAACAGTGGGAGAGTGAAGTAACACTGTAGTAGAACTAGAGACTAATAGAGGTTCTGCTGTGAGTAACTAATTTGCTTCTTTGTTCAGCTTGTAGTTGAAGAACATGAGTCGGTCATGCTTACTGCTCCATCTGGGAAGGTATTTGTGCTTTGATTGTCCTGCTCCCAATTTCGATTGGAGATTATCCATGTTGATATTGAACAGATGTTTACCATGTACGATATCTTAGTTTGGCATGTATGTGTGATAACATTTTTTTTGCAATAATAATAATAATGCATTTTATATATAGGCGCCTTTCTTGACACTCAGGGTCACCTTACAACATTAAAACAAACAGAGTTTAAATGACAAACAGTAAATAAAATACAATTTAAAAAGTTTTAAGTGAATGGACAGTGGAGTTGTGGTCAGATGGAGTGAACCAGTTTAAACAGATGAGTTTTGAGTTTGGATTTAAAATGTGGGAGTGAGTCAGTGTTACGGAGAGAGTTCCAGAGCTGGGGAGCAGAGCGGCTGAAGGCTCTGCTCCCCATGGTAACAAGGCGAGCAGGGGGGACAGTGAGGTGGATGGAGGAGGAGGATCTGAGGGTGCGGACGGGTGTGGAAGTATGGAGGAGGTCAGAGAGATATGGAGGGGCAAGGTTGTGTATGGATTTGAAGGTGAGGAGAAGTATTTTGTAGTTGATCCGGTCTGTGATGGGGAGCCAGTGGAGCTGTTGCAGGATGGGTGTGATGTGGTGGATGGAGGCAGTGCATGTGATGATACGGGCGATAGCACTTAAAACAAAATACAGCTGAGGCTGATGGGAGTGTCGATGGATTTGCAGGTATTTGGATTATAATCAGACTTGCTAGAGGGACTGGAAGCAAGGTTAGTTGAACCTATAGACTGTCCATGAAAACATTTATCAGACCACAGATCTTTTTCCTATCATGGTGACAGTACATGACAAGTGTAGTTCAGGTGCAGTTTTACTGTTTTAAAATGAGGAGAGCAAACATACAGAACTAATGAGTCCTCTCTGCTGCTGCTCTACATCGTGTTCTGATTCAAAACATTTTTTCAGAAGCTCCTCTGCCACGTCCGAGTTTTAATTTAAATGCACAATTAATTTGTATTCAGTGACCTTATCTGTTTCATAGTGTGAAACCATTTTATGATTTATGCCCATGCATAAGTGCTCCGCCCTCCAGGACTCGTGCTATCTCTCCCTCTCTCCCACTCTGTCTCAGCTCAGCAGCAATCCGGCGCTGGATCCCATCAATTTGTCTTGATATGAAATTCATTGTCGCGTTTGCATTTTTATGGACAAAAACCTCCAATTCACATGCACCATACTCTACTGTATGTTCTGTGGTGAGCATCTGCTGAGCTGTGTGAAGTCTGACAGGAATCTTGACAGCTATGGGAATAGCCTCCACATTTTTAAGTTGTAGCAAATTCAAAACTCACATATCCACTCAAAATAAAACACTAGCCTAGTGGCTATGCTGTTGGTAAAATGTTACCACTATCTGAAAAAAATCAGTGTGTATGAGAATCAAAGTGATGCTAAGAACTACACTTCACTTAAGCACAGTTTGACTGTCAGCTCCATGTTTCCAGTCATAGCTTTAGTGCATGACAGACTCTGCTTCAAAGGAAATCCACTTCTACATTTTGAAGAAACTCATCAGCACATTTCTCCTCAGAAGCCCAACAGCAGCTTACTGGGGAATGGATTTAAAAGAGAAAAAATAACTGATGCCACGAAATATTGCTGTCATAGTGAACTGTCACAGAGAACTGTAATTCCCTGTCACTTTTCAGGTGGTTTTCATGTTTTCATTTGAAGGTTTACACAGCTGTCCAGCCCAGTATGCACTAACAAGGCATGGTTTCAGATGGCATTTCAACTTGTATCTGTGAGTGTTGTTTAAAAAAAGAGAGAGATGGCAATGTTAGCCTTACAGGCAGTCCCTCAACTCATTTAGTCCAGAATGGGTCAAATGACATGAAACTTAGTCTGTTAAATGGATTATGAAGAATGAACTCTGCTGAGTGCAGCGATCCCTGACTTATCTCTGGCGCCACTAAGAAGTTGACATTTATGTTATTTTTAGTGAAAATTCTCAGAAACTTTTGAATGGATTGAGTACAGGATTTAAAGTACGGGATTTAAAACTCCTGTGAGGAGCTTTGGGTTTGTGTGGATTTTGGCACCGCCTGCGGACAAAGCAGTAAGTCTTATCTCTGCACTGATATTGTCCCATACATTATGTATTATTATCAGAACAAAAAAAACTCATCCTCCTTTCTTATTATATAAGTGCTGTTTCTTTAGCTTGCTCATCTGACACCTGCCCTGCGATTGCAGACATTATAAATAATATAGAAATATTCTTATCTCCACTGGTCTCCTTCGTCTTTGTAGGTCAAACAGGCTCATCAGTATTCATTTCAGTCTGTTTCACAACCAGTGACAAAGTCTTCACAGCAACTTTACTGTCTTTGACATTACTTCTAACTAGCACCATGACTTGGTGAAAAATATAAACAGCTGATTTCTTTCTGTATGAACAAACACCTTCAAAAGTGATGGCATTCCCATAAATCTCTACCAGGGTTCTGTATTTGGTTCCAATTAGCAAATAGATGTATGTTAAGGAGCTAAACTAAGATTACAAACATAGTAGTCAATATATCTGTTGGCATGCCAACAGTAGCATCGAGTGGCTAGCATGCTCTAGACCAGGGGTGTCAAACTCATTTCAGTTCAGGGGCCACATACAGCCCAATTTGATCTCAAGTGGGCCGGACCTGTAATATCATAACATAACCTATAAATAACAAAAACTCCAAAAAAGTACATTCTGAAAATGTTAAAACAGGTGTTGTATTTTTCGCCATGATGAGTCTCATAGTGGGGCCAAATATGATATTCTTTTAAGCCCTGAAACCTGCTGCTACACACAGAGTGTAATGTTTACAGCAAAAGAACAGATATTATAATAATGAGGAAGGCAAAGCTGATTATTATGGACCCCCCAGCTTCAGCATGAACAGTTTGCTTGCTGGACAGTGTTGTATTCAGGGGCCCAAAAAAAAAAAAACGGTCCCCGAGTGAAGACATTTGATTGTCGAACAAATTTGAAATAGCAGTTACTTTTATTGAAAGATTGCAGTTAATGCCTTCTCTGTAATTTTTTCACTTTGCAAAGTCATCCCACGGGCCGGATTGGAACCTCTGCTGGGCCCGTTTTGGCCCGCAAGCCGCATGTTTGACACCCCTTCTCTAGACTCTGTTTCACTCCTACGCTCATTATATATTGATGCATTTAAGTCACTGTTCCACAGAATTTTGTTGTTGCTACAATATGAGAATCTTTCTGTCAGTCTCTGGTCTAAATGAAGATAGATTGAAATTTGTTGATGAGCCCTCATAAAAGATAAAAGCTTCTGATGAGATCATAAAAGACAGTTTTTAGTAACTGTTTACTTTAAGGTAAAACTTTTAGCTCATCTCTTAACTTTGCAAGAAAACTATGATAAAATACATCAGGAAAGTTTTCAAAGTAAAGCTTGAAAGTCAAGTTTTGTGTGAAGAAGTCCCATTAGGGCCAAATACTGTTTGTTCTGTTGTACTTACAGTTGCCTTTGACAGTGTGTGTGTTTTTTCTCTGTGAGTCAGATGGGGTCCCATGAATTTCTACTCTGACGAAGGGGTCCAGGGCTTTGCCACTCCTGGGGACAGGTAGGTTGGACCCACTGATCACCTGTAGACACACACACAGACAGAGATGCAGTATGGATGGTTGTGTGAGGATGAAATCAATGTCAGGAGAGAACTACAGACATCAAGGGGGAACAGGAGAAAAGAAAGGAGCAGAGGGGTGTAATTACTTTGGTCTGGGGAGAGGCAGGCTTATCTGCAGTCTTCTCACACCGAGCCCTTCCCTCCTGACTCTGATCAAAGAACAAACCTGCATGTACTTATCACGACATGCCCTGCTTGGCACTGATGGAGCTTTACAATGTCCGGCCCAAAATTACAGCTCCTTCTTTCTCCTAAAGACAGCTCCAAAAAAATCCTACTTTATGCATTCACAGCCCCAGTGGTCCACTCTTCTGAGTGTTTGGAGAGATCATTTCATAAAGATCAGCTATTAAAACACAGACCATTTCTTAGCGTTGACAGTTTTATGCTAAATAGACTCATGAAAGCTCAAGGGGGAAATATTGTTTTCCTGAGCAGATGAATAATTTATTGTTCTACGATTGAAAACCCAAACCCAACCTAAGTTACAACACTGAATGCTGCCAATGACTCTAATTCCCACTGAGTGTAGAGTAGAGGCTGTAGAATTATCTCTGAAGTGATCAAATAATACAGAATGCTGATGTGAATAAATAAAGGTAAAGTTTTTCGCACCACATTCATATTTCATGCACTATGCAGGAAGATGTACAATGTGTGCATACTCCATTAGAGACCTTGTCAGATGTGCTTTAGTTTAACTTGTAAGAGTCTATACATCCTCACGAGGGGCTGTCTGAGCAAGAGCTATTTCCTTTACTCTCCTTTTATTCTGTCACTAGACAAAGCAAAGCAAAGAACCACAGTAGAGCTACTGTACACTTGCAAAACTATACAGTGACAGTTGTCAGGATGTGAACTGTTTTCGGTTTGTAGCAGGATACTTTTAAATCAGCTGCTATACCTATGACAGGCTAGGTTTTACGAGGAAACAGTCCAAGACTCACAGTAGAGGTTCAAAACATACACAGTCTTACTTAAAACGACTTAAAGCTTCTGTGGGGAGTTTTTTACTAGTTATGAAGTAGACTGAAATGAATACTGATGCCTTTAAATGACCTACAAAACCAAAAGAG